>NC_052633.1:9735431-10035431 GCF_016161935.1 Mauremys reevesii | reverse complement strand
ATACAACCATTGTGCAACATGTGCGGGGGGGGGGCACTTCTGAGATGGACAAGGTTGTTCAATTAGGTTGTAAGCTGTTTGACACACAGTCTCTTCTCACATTTGTACAGCACAATGCAGCCTCAATCCTGACAAAAGCATCTGGGCATCACTAATAAACTTAAATAAATTACACCCAAAAAGCTACGTTAAAAGAATGTTAAGGTTGCAAAGTCAAGCATTCAAAAGTTAGGAAATACTTGCTGAATGGTTTGTTTTATCCCCCTCATTCCATGAGTGGCCCCAGGCGTTATTTACTGCACACTATCCAGACTTCGTTCTGAATACAGAATGATTAACTTCCTTCTGGGCTTTTCTATGGTGCTCTCATCATACACAGTATTTCAGTTCTTTTTAAACAGCAATGAATTTACCTTCAAAACCCCCCAGTGACACGAATCATATGAGCAGTCTCACTGAAGTCAGACTGCTCATTTGCTAAAGCGCATGCAGCATGGAGCCAAAGTCCTGCTAGATATAACCACACTCAAACTTCTTGGATATCTGTTTCAATGAACAACTGTTTAAATAATTATACGAGATCTTTGCAGCTCTCAGGATTGACAATACTCCATCTGTACATAAGAAAAACTGTTTCTCTTTCAGTCAGTCTGTCACATTCATGAAGTGTTCATTAAGCCTATTACTTGAAGTGTTGTGACTTCTTCCCATATTTGATTAGTATAACTCCAGTGTGTTCATGTTTCAGTGTGTTCACTAACAAAATAAAATTGTGGTACAATGCACTAGATTTCTGCTTCAACAGAATTTTGCTCTTAACACTTCATAAGGGTAATTAATTTCATTATTTTAACTCCCCTAATGGTATTTGTGGTATAGGTGCTAATAGTCAGATTTCTCTGGAGGCCTGCAGTAGCAGCCAAGTAAATAGGCTACCAGGTGATTTTGAAGAAAATGAGAGCTAGATAAGTAAGGGGGGGGGAGGCTCTATTTTTTAAACGGCAGAAGTGGGAGGAGGATAAAATCAGATTAAGAAAGTCATGTATTTTTAAATGTCAATGCAATTTGGCAGCTGGAAATAAGAGTCAGCATCATATGACTATCCAGATCTATGAAGATGATCAATGGACCATGTTCTGCTGACCAATCTAAGAACCAATGGATCAGATGACCTAACAGGTCTGTTCCATCTGCATTTTTACAACTCTTCAATAAATGCCTAAGAAACAAGTCTATGAATGCAAAGCACTGTTCTAGCTTCCTGGTCTTGTACAGAGATTTGCCCTGAATGGGAATCCTTCCATGAAACTGAATTATGCTTGATGGATACTAAGGTAAATGACACAGCACTACTGATGAATACCTGAACTTTAGGTAAGCATATGCAAGCCATATTGGTACCAGTAAAGAAAGGACTAGTGCTCTAATTGAGCATATTTTACAGTTATATATTTTCATTATTGTAAGAAAGAAAATAAATCCTGACAATTTTTCTGCTATTGAAATTGTAAGGATATAGGGTAAAATACTAAAAAGTGCCTATGTGATTTGAAGCTTAAGTACCATTTTTCAAAAGTGACAGGTTCCTGAATCCTATAACTTTCAAAAAGAAAGAGTTAGGCTCCTAACTGCTTAAGTCACTTTTGAAAAATGGGATTTGGGCACTTTTGAAAGTGTTACCCATAAACAATATCCCTGTAGTAAAAAGTTACTAAACTTCATTAAGGCACAGGTATGCAGAAGATGCCATTACACGTAAATGGGCAGTTTTTCAATTTATTCTAAGATCCTATTTCAAAACAGATGAAGCCACTAGCATTAAACTAAACTTTATCAAGGGCATTTTTATACATTTAAAGAAAATTCAGCTAGTGCAGACCCACTGGCTTTCTCCATATTCTTGTTTTTAAATACACAAGAAAACGTTAAGTGCAGCGCTTCTTGTTTCTACTATTTATAGGTTACAAAGGAGTTTTAAAAAGCCAGATTTTTTTTAAAGCATGGAAAAAATCTTTATCCATTTCTTCAGAAGTACTGTTTCCAAAATCCCAGTGACATTCTCTTATTTATGTATTTTGCTTCTTTTGAGTGAGTGTGTGTGTGAGTGAGAGAGCGCACACCTTTTTATGCTTATTAATGTTAAAGAACTGACACAGACTAAAGACTAACCACCTCTGCGGGAGGTCCCCAGTCCTGCGGATTTGGTGGCACGCCTGCGGGAGGTCTGCCGAAGCCGCGGGACCAGCGGACCCTCCGCAGGCATGCTGCCGAAGGCAACCTGTCGCCGCCCTCGCAGCGACCAGCAGAGCGCCTCCCATGGCTTGCCGCCCTAGGCACGCGCTTGGCATGCTAGTGCCTGGAGCCGCCCCTGGTAATCACAAGCCAGAAATGCTGGCACACTGTACAGTCAACTCCACAACCCCTTTTTTCAGTCTGACCTCCACCGACAGCATTTTGTTTAACCCAGTGTTAACAGCCCTCCCTATGTTTTTTAACAGCCTGACACTGGCTGATTTGCTCACAGACTACAGCAGAATATTTAATGCTTTTCAAAATTATTGCTGCTTATAGCTAGGAAAAAAACTGGCTCACATGTTTTATCAGAGCTCATGTACTAAATGAAGCCAACCAGCAGCACCTACTTAAGGACCAGATAAAGATCAGTGACTGACATGGAGCAGTGGAAGATCAGTTCTGCACAGCATAATCCATGCAGGCTAAGCTCTTCATGCATACTTGATTTCATTTGAAAGACAGTCCCACAGCTTCCATTCCGAGCTGCAGAGCCAGGGAACATGCCTTAAAGCTTTCCATTGGTGTAATAATAGCAACTCTCTAAGTCAGACTGCCTTTGCAAAAAAAGGGTAAGGGCTTCCAGACTATTTTTAAAAATCTGACTAAATTCAGTACTAACACACACACACACGGGCCTGAATGGATTTTCAGACTCTTCTGTTTTGATTCTTTACTATATACTCCTCCTCACCTCTACAAGCAATCGACAGTGGACTCTCCTGACAGTATGGCCCCAGTCATGTTTACTGTAGTTTAATTTAACAATTTTACACATCCTGTATTTTGAGGAACCAGTCATCTACTAAAATAGAAATAACTCATTTATTTTTATATAGCAAAGAATAAAGAAATACTTGACCAAGGCACATCTATACTTTTTGCTCTACCACCAATAAGCTGAGAATTAACTTTTCTTTTATTCTATGTTTAAATTCCTAATTTAAAATTGGCCCAAATTCCTAAGATCAACTCTGTGGATAGTGACTGGATGGCAGACAGTAATGTGACACGTGGGTATAGGACATGGCAAAAAATTGGTTCACAGGTCTGCCCACAAAGGTCAAGGCCAGTCCCCAGTGTAGTGCCCAAGAATCACTGGTTACATCTACATGGTGATAAGAGACCTGCAGCATGGCCATGGGTGGCCCAGTTGAGCGGAATCAGGCTTGCAGGGCTATTAAATTGCTTTGTAGATGTTTGGGCTCATCCTGGGGCCCAGCTCAGAGGCACTGTGAAGGGGATGGGTCTTGTCCATGTGATTTTGAGTCTGGCTAAAGAAGACTGTACATATGCAGGGGAGGAGAAAGAGGGGTTAAATGGAAGGATGGTTTAATTTTTAGAAAAAGCCTTTCACATGTCTCCCTGTGGCCTAGGCTCTAGCCCAAACATCTATTTTTAGCCTCGCAGCCCAAGCCCTGCAAGGCTGAGTCAGTTGACTGAGGCTTGAGACTCTGTGCCATGGGATTTTTGTAGACATGCCCACTGACAGCCCTGACACCCATAGAACACACAGAGCATGGGGAGTGGAAGTGCAAGATCTAGTCACTGCTCCACAAATATACTTCAACTGTAACTTGAAGGAACCAAAAGGGACCATCCCCAAGTTTAAAAGGATAGATCATTCTCCAGATCTTCGGCGTTCTTGACCTCCCCGCAACTGTCAAAGGGTGCCAATTGTAATAGCATTTCATTCCTGATGTAGACACTGATCTAATAGAAACCAATTCATTCCTCATAGGCCACTGAATAACCATATGGTGATGACTAAATCACTACTAGTCAGACTTGATTCATACTAGTGAGGTAGAGGTGAAAGCTTGCATATCTCATTACCAATCCCTGAGCCATCCAATCTCTTGCACAGTATCATTTTAAGTTTATTAAAACTATTCAGATAACTATAACCTATGCATTTAAGTTTAAACAATAATGTTAGATTAAGCTAAGCATCCTTTGTTTCAAAGTAGCAGGTGTCAAAGCTGCAGTCTAAGAAGTGGTGAGAGGAATACAAACAAAAGATATCTAAAAATATACCATCTAAAATACCCACTTTGCATGCACCTTGTTACTGAACAGGATTTCTGAAGAAATATTTCTTCAGCAGTTTGGCTGAGAAACAGCAGCTGATAAAAGTACAAACACACTGGACCAGCTTCCATCTTTTTAACTTTACCTAAAATTCTGATATTTTGGATACCCAGAACAGTTACTAATTTAAGAGGTCCTAACTCAGTGTCTAAGCTTGAACAAATGTTTGTTTTAATCTAATTTGGTAGAAGGAAGTTATTTTTCCATTTGCTGTGATATTTATAAGTCTTATTTTTGGTATAGTATGCCAAATATCTAGATTTATTCTCATCCAAACATAGGAATAAGTGGATAAGCAAGCCACACTCTCCACAGCACAATCTGTTTCCAGGCCAGTTAGGACTGCCTTGAGTGCTATATGTCATACCTCGTTCTTGGCCAGGCTCCAACATGAACAGATAACATTGAATGAAGGAAGTTAATACTGCATCTGCATTAGGGGACCAATCCAATTTAGGTTTGGCTTAGCTAACATGACCTAGGTAAGTCTAGCCTAAACGCAACAACTTTTTGAAGTCACAACGCCAAAGAAAGCAGGAAAAATGCTTAGGGCTCCTTCTACAAACTGCTATTGTAATCAGTCCAATTAATTAGTGTTTGCTTCCTGAACATTGTGTCCCCTTTTCCCATTAGCCTTCTCTGGTCAAGACACAAACGGAGCAAGAACCAGCCTTGGAGGTAACCCTCCCATATGCTCTGAGTGAGACAGGAATTGAAACTGGAGACCCAGAACAGCAAACTCTAGACCGCAGAGAAATCCTGGATGGTGATTAGTTATCATCCTCTCTGTCAGAGTACATGAGAAGGGGGAGCCCAACATCTGACAGGCTAAACTACAAAAACACAAATTTCACAAACACGGAGATCCACCTGCATGCAGGTGCCAATCCCTTTGCAAGAGACTAGTGCATTATAAGAGGGAGACCAACACCCATCTTTTTCATTCACATCCTTCCTCTACAAACAGTTTCTAAAGTATTTTCAATGGTAATATCAAGCTAGAAATATGTACCATTTTGATACTGGGCTTTTGTCTGGTCATAAAGCATGTGTAGTCCGAACTATGCTGCAAATGCTTTTGGAACAGGGACCTATCGTCTGTTGTGTACTGCACCACATTGTGCAAATTAACTGTTCATTAAAATAAATTATAGGCCAAAACAGTTCTCAGGATAGCCAAGGACTGCAGCTGTCGAACAGCTCAGCCATCTCTGAATAACTCTCATAGCTACAGCATGTAATGGAAGCCTTCCATATTTGTCCACCTCAAAGCCACCGAATGACAACAGGGAAATATCCTTCATGCCTTCCAAGTTATGCGGAGTACAGTAGAAAATGTCAGGTTTAGAGGATATGTAAAATCTCCCTCTAATTCTGTCATGACTATCTCAAGAACACAAATTCTCTTTGATGAAAATGTTAGAATTAGCTAGTCCTGCTGTGATAAAATCCTTTAGGAGAGGGACAAGCAGAAAATCCTCCCCTTCCATGTGATTTTGAGTCTGGCTGAAAAAGACTGTACATATGCTGGGGGCGGAGAAAGAGGGGTTAAATGGAAGGTTGGTTTAATCTTAGAAAAAGCCATTCACAGGTCTTCCCGTGGATCACCAGAAGTTCTTGCAGAGAACGTAACTGATTTGTATTGCCCCATCCTGCTGTCAAATGTATAACAGTAGTCCAATAGACAGGGTCTTACCGCTTATTAAATGTAAAGGCCTCAACCAAATCAATGTAAAGTAATTACCAAACCTTACTTTTCCAGAAACCAATGTAACAAAACAAAGCTTAGTGATTTTTAAATAGCTTGAGGCTTTCCAATTCTGCTGAGGCTCTAACAAGATGACTAGTTATGCATAAGGACACTGTGGAGCTAGGGTCAGGATTAAGGCAATTTATATAAAAAGGTACGAACTTAGTCAATAAATACACCAATTACTTTTGCTACTTTTTTTGCATTCCATAAATTTGATAAACTTTCCTAAAATTCCCACCACTTACTGTATGAAGAGTTTTCATAATACTAAGCTTGTCAATGATTAAATTTTTGAATGGGGTAGATAAGTGAGCAATTTAAATCAACTCTCACGGGCACAAAATATCAATAAAGCTAAGTTCAGTCTTTGCCAAGAAGCTGACAGTTCCTCTTTCACATCTTGTTAAAATATCACAATGTTACTGCAGGACAGTAATTAATAATACAGTTTCTTATTGTTTGCCATTACCAAAATTTAAACTTTACCTTTCTGTAATTCAAGTTTGTGGCTTGTAAAGGATCAATTAGTGTTTATAAGAGTGGTAGGAGGCCATTCCTGCAGAGGGCACTCATGAGCAGATCATATCTCTTTAAGCATCAGCTCATTGTTAGGGCCCTACCAAATTCATGGTTCACTTTGGTCATTTTCACAGCCACAGGGTCTTAAAATTGGTTAATTTCACAATTTCAGATGTTTACATCTGGGGCAGGAGCTGCAGGCATGGGCAGCCCCCAGCCCGGGTGCCCTGAGCCTGGGCTAGAGCCATGTGGGGCAGCAGCCTGGAGCCCAGCTCTGGGGCTGCTGCAGCACAGGAGTGAGGGTGTGCGATACCTGTGGAGGTGGGTCTGATCGCCCTCCAATGGGGAAGGACAAGTCCTGTCCCTCCCCAGCCCAGTTGATTTCAGGGAGATCAGATTTCATGGGGAAGGGCTTATTTCATGGTCCGTAACATGTTTTTCACGGCCGTGAAATTGGTAGGGCCCTACTCATTCTGTGAATTTATGCTCTCAGAGCGCAGCTCCAAAGTCCATTCTTTTTAACAATTATTCATACTAAATTGTTGAAAATGGCTAACCCACTTCATTCAGTTTCTGCTCTCAAAGAGTACCAGTTCTACTCACAGCTCTAGAAGAACACAACTCTGACAGATCAGGTTTAGCTCTGACCTGCATGCCACTGGTGCCAGCAAATCCTGCAGCTTGCTCAGAAATAAGCCAATGGAATGTTGGTAGATAAAGTGCAGTGTGTCAAAAGTACTAATCTACTTCTAAACCTTTTTGGTAAATTCCCCTTTATTTCCATAGACATTTGAACCTCATTTGGCAGTTTTTCTTCAGCTGTTAGATCTAGATCTAGAGCTGTAGTTGTAGTTTTGATCAAAGCATAATTCTCCTCCCATGATAATGTGTGCAATAGCAACTCCAAAAGGAAAAAAAACTGAATCAAGTGTCTGAAACATCCAAGAATGAATACAATGTCGTCTAACATTTTGGGGTTTTTTTGTTGGTTGGTTTTTTACATTTGTGGTAGGTAAAATGTTCTAGTTCTGACTCTGTCCTTAAGAGGTTATTTGTATCATTTCCATAGTCATTTATAATCACTGCAAAGAAATTTCAGATCAGTTTAATAGTTCATTATATGAAGGATAATAGCAATACATTTTACCACTGTGACCTTCTCCCTAATATGACTGGTTGGTCATTTATTTTCTAGTTAACTTAGGAAGCCTCAGATGAAGGAATGAAAACCCCAGAGAAATTGTGTGGATTAGTGCACAAGCCTATCACCTGTGAAGATGCACATCCAAATTGTGCCACAGGTAACAACTAGAAAATAGTTTGGTGGTCTCCTCCTAGAACTTATTAGTCCACACCACTAATTTACCATATAGTTTAGCAAAAGTGAACTATCATACCAGAAGACACTATTAGGGCAGAGCTAGAGGCAGGGAATAGGTGGCAGAGAAGCTTGCACAAATCTTGACTTAACTATATCTGAATAATGGCCAGTGCGATTAGTCCTCACTTTTAGTAATATAACTATTCCCAAGATTTTATTTTTTCCATAAAGCCCCAGCTCCTGAAGACAAGTGATCAGATAAGATTTTCAGCTTTCGTTTCCCATTTTTTAGATTACAATCCCTTTGCTAGTATGAACCATCTATCATGAAACAAGAAATTCTATTGAATTATTTTTTTATTGTGAAGAGTTAACTTCTAAGTCATCTGACCTCAAGTATGAATCAACTAGAGAGGCAGAAAGAGAACCGTTATAGCAGGAAGTTCAACCCTATATGGCACACGGTTTAGCTAAACCACAGGAATCGCCAAAAATTTCTTAAAGCAGGCAGCTGTTTCACCTTTCAATCTCTAGTTGCAGAGGAAAATGAGACGGGTGAGGGAGGGTGGTTGTGTGGTTAAACCAGTGACTAAAGATTCAAAAGACGTGGGCTACCCTCCCAGTTCTGCTACAAATGCTCTGAGACCCTGGGCAAAACACTTCTGTGCCTTAGTTCCCCCATCCTGCAACATGGGGATAACTGCGTCCCTATTTCATCTAACAAAGATACTGAAGATATTTATTAATAAGTGATGAGACACAGGAATGCTTAAACAAAATGTTTACTGTCCTGTAGCATATACTGTTTAAGCCTTAACTACATACAAAGTAGTGTGCCAGCTGTTAACTGACTGTGACAGTATGGTATAGGCTGATGGTCCTTCACGTATTTTGCATCAGACCCAAAAAGCTGTTAGAAAGCCACATTCATTACTCTTAAAGGTTATTTAAATATTTTGAACAAGTTTACCATTACAAAAGAAAAGACTACATCACTTACTGGTCTTTTTTTAGAAAAAGGCTACATGATCATCTGCTTGCATCCGAAGAAGTGGGTATTCACCCACGAAAGCTCATGCTGCAAAACATCTGTTAGTCTATAAGGTGCCACAGGATTCTTTGCTGCTTCTACAGAACCAGACTAACACGGCTACCCCTCTGATACACGATCATCAAGTTATTTTTCATTTTTAAATTTTCTGAATGAATCGTGTGGTTGTGAAAGATGGTAGTTTCACAGCCCAGGAAGTGCAGAATTCCAAATGGCACTCTGCCAATGTAATTCTTCAAACCTAAATCACCTCCGAGTGAAGAAAGTTCACTCCATTTCCATTCCATCCTTGGCTTCTCTACTGAAATTGCCAACGAGGGTGCTAATTATGGTAGAGAAAACATCAGACCAAGAGCATAAAACAGGGTCTGGATGTTTTGTGTGTTTCTCTAAGTACTGAGATACAAAAAGACTTCTCAGAAACTGATGATCTGCTGAACTGAAGAACATTCTGTAATGCAGGCACTCAAGAGAAGTTTGAGTTACATGAAAATAAGGGAAACAAGGCTCCATGAAAAGTGAATCGGTATGGTCAAATGTGGAGGCAACAGGCAAAGCAAGTGGGTAGTCGGACATCCAACAACTACAGGAACAGCTGACGGAACTGCCATGATTTTCATTCATACCCCAAACTAGAACCTCTGGTAATGATTTTCTAACATGACAGAATGGAATTAGATTTTTCATTAAAATACATTTTTATGTAAATCCACTTTTTTATTTAAATTAAATACAGGTATCTTTAAAAAAAACCTATTTAAAATTAACTTACGTTAAGACCTAAACATCTTAATCTATGAAAATAATTTTAATGAACGATAAAAAATAATAAACAGTATAAGTTTTCTGCCAAGTTTTAAAGAAAGTCAAACCACTGAATGGTAGAAGCCACTGGCTAAGCATCTGGAGCCAGGGTTTGCTGAAGTGCTAAACCAGCATTTGACAGCAGTCACTTCTTCTGCAGGTGCAGAGAGAATATTTTCTTCATTTTCATTTATTTAACAATGTCAGTTCAATGACCAGTTGATTCAAAGTTAAGGAGTTGGCAAAGCAGGAAAGTTTTTCCTCTTTTCATCTATTAATAAAAAACAAGGTCTCAGAGGATGGGATCTATTTGTTCTAAAAACCTTGAAGGTTCTATTTGCTAACTAAAGAACATATCATACTTTCTTTGTTTAATAAATCAGTTTGAAACGCAAAAAACTTTTCATAATTTTTCTGACATTTCCAGCACATTTAAGGTATAATTAAAAAAATTAAAAAATACTCTTTTTGTGCTTTAGATGGAAATTAAAATTCAATTAATAGAGTAGAATACAAACATCATTCACCATATTCTAACATAATATAAAAATTAAAAATTAAGACTATCAATAAATGTAAATTAAGCTATATAATTGCTTAAATAATTAAAATAAAATAAAAAAATAAAGGAGATACATAGTGAAATCAAGGACTAGCAGAGAGAGAAATCTTAATTCCGTAACACTGACATCTATTAAACTACACCGTGGACTTAAATGTGTATCTGTTATCTTTTGTAGCTTATGACCGATTGGTAATATTTCTGCTCTTAAGGAATTTTTTTCCAACTCTATACAGGAGATCATAATTTTGTGTATTGTATATAACTTTGGATTCCTTAATATTAAATGATAGGAAGTGGCAGTAAGCTCTTAGCACCATGCAGCTGTTAGGAGAATATAAAGCAAACACAAATGTTTACATATCACATTTGAGAGAAGTTTTGTCAAGACAACTTTAAATACTTGTTTACACTACACTTACAATTTATATGGATGGCTGAAAGCATTTTGTTATTCTACACCTTTCCAGCAACAAGACTTGGAAGACTAGATTTTTTCAGATCGAAAAAGCACAAAACTGAAAATAAATGCTTCCCTGACCTTAGCGCAAGTGTAAACAGAAACAATAGGTTTCCAAGTTTAACAATTCTGATGAGTCAAAATTAGAGAGATGCTACATTAAATATCCTTCCACAAGTACGATGGGCACAGTATGTTTTTCTAAACATGCATCATTGAGCAGAGTACCAGCTGGCAGTTTTTCAGACTGAGGTATGATTTTTGAAAGCATTTGAGTACTGGACGTTGACTTTGCTGAATATAAAACACATTAAGTTTCCTTCCACAACACCAAATACAAAAAGCTGTAGACAGTGAAGTATTCAGGCACACTCATCACACTTACATTGTGGAGTTCAGATGTGCAGTACCTAAATTAAAGAGTATTTGGAACAAAAGTAGTCTGGAAAAAATCTTCTACAACATACAGAAGGGAACTATTCCATATGTTGTCCTTTTCATCCCCTCCTCCAATTTTTATACTTCCAATGGGCAAGGGTGCCATTGGGTGTAAATTAGCATATAAACACATTTTTAAAAGATCCCTGTCCACTCTTTGCCTATGCTTTGAAACATCTCTTTGCGAATGGAAAGGGCTGCCTTTTTTATTCACCACGAAGATCTTCCATTATCTCCGATGGACTTGTTATATAAAATCTAAAGTCTACCAGCAAAGGGCCAGGAATTTAGAAAACTTCCAAACATTTGAATTATATACTGAAATCTGTTCACTAAATTATGATCTTTCCAAAAGGTTATTAAAAATCAGTAAAAACCCAACTGAAACTGGAAAGGTGTCAATATCCAGAGGCAAACTGGCAGTTCAAGCAAATATTGGCTAAATTGAGCTCTGATGTTAGTATAACTATGACAAGTAATAGATATAGCTCTACAAAAAATACAGCATGTTGAACACCTAATATTTACAGACCTGCATTACGCTGTATATTAAAACAAGTTCACTGGCATATAGCACAAACAACTTAAAATCAGGTTTCAGAGTAGCAGCCGTGTTAGTCTGTATGTTTATTTAGGAACCTTAATTTAAACAGTCACATATGCAAAATATTTATTTTGATTAAAAAAAAGATCAGTTCCTTGGTATTTGTGTCACATTAAAACTATTGATTAACAACTTCTGACCGACAGGGTAGAAGCCTACCTGGTTAGTAGATGAGGACTACTGCTCCACAACCCATTCTCACGCTGGCATTTTTCTTAACGTTTTAGAGATTCTATTCATTACAAGACAAGACATCAGAAAGATATATACCGTAATTAGCAGTCTATGTCAAGAAGTCATCTTGCAGTGACTCAAAAAGCACCAAACCACCCAACAGTTCAGGCTGTTAAGGCCAAAACCCAGAGTTGCTTAAGAAATGATTGGACAGCTTTTGTGTGGGGGTGGGATAGGATTACAGTATCCAAACTGGGACTGAGCTTCAATGGATTAACCGATCTATCTCCTTTCCAAAACAGTTCCTTAGGTTTTAACCCTAGCTGAGAAATGAGCTCAGTTTAAAAAAAAATCTGTTGCATCTCAGATATACAAAAACTAGAACTATTTATTTTAGTTCTTTGGGAAAAGATGACAGTGTCCATTTACTGTAGGTTGCAGTAGTGTCCCTAGGGCCTTTGCCATATTCTTCCAATTTATAAAATTCATTGCTCTGCAAGTACATACAAAAGAGCCCTTTTCTAATCGGCCTCTTTTTCTTGCTCAGTTCAATAATTGATCCTACAGTCCAGGGTTTGTGACAAAACAACTGTATCCACCTTAATTGATTGTGAGATTGCTCACTCAGATTTGGCAACAGTGATTATTAATCTGATATGAGGAGCAGGTCATTTAGAACAAAGAGCTGAGCCCTCATTTTGTTTATGGGCATTAAAAGATTATTGGGGTATACCTTAAGTACATTTCAGCCTCATGCTCTTGTCAAGCCTAAAAAGGGCAACCTGGGATTGATTTGGACTAGCAGTCTAGAAATAAAAAGCACTACATATTCCAATAAGTGCACCGAATTCAAAAATCTTGACTGCTGCCATTGTTTTTTCATGTAGTGTAACAGCATTCCTAACAGCATTCTTCTTCCTCCCCAGATCTTACGATTGTCCTTCTTAATAGGTTTATACTAGTTTTTACCATTTTAAGAGGTATTTCTGTACACATTATTCTATACAAATACAGGGATTATCGTAAGTGCTTAGCAATGGCCTCTCTGTTCCCAATGAAGCAGCAAAGAATCCTTGCATGTGGCAGCAAATGGCTTGCATCCGAAGAAGTGGGTATTCACCCACGAAAGCTCATGCTGCAAAACGTCTGTTAGTCTATAAGGTGCCACAGGATTCTTTGCTGCTTCTACAGAACCAGACTAACACGGCTACCCCTCTGATATCTGTTCCCAATGACATCAAATGGTAAGACTTCCTGAGCACCTTTGCAGAATGCTGAACTACCTCCAAAAATAAAATAAATACTTCAGGTTGGTTGCATTTTTTAAGTATGTCAATTCTATGTGAAAAGTGTTACAAAGGGTTTAGAAGTTTATACATCCTGTAGACTTAAGGTACAAAGGGACTGGTGCATGACCACTGTTTTTACATAAGGATGTGTCTGAGGGGAAAAAAAAATATCTTTAGGTACAACGGCCTTCTCAGACAGCATGGTTTTTTGCAGGGTGGGACCTAGCGAGCAAGCCATACCTCTTGGGTTGCCCTGTGATACCAGTCAGCCAATGGATCAGCTCTGTTATGAGAGGAGCTCTCACTAGGTTATCAAGGTGCCTGCAACGGGCTCCTTGCAGGCTGAGGCACAATGTACTTAATAAAAGGACCAGGCAAGGCAGAAAAGGCCCTCTCTCTACTTCACCTTATACTACAAAATCCCACCCTCGCTCCCTACACTCCGTGGTTACTGGCACAGGGTAATAATTTGGGATTTGAAGGTTATGTTTTGGGTTTCACAGAACATGAATGCAGATAAGTTCTATGGTCTGCATCGTCTGGACTAAAGCAATCATGTGGGTTAGTGCAGTGCTGATACACATGAACTTTAACACTAGTGTGGACCTCATCAGGGTCAATGCAATTGCACAGGCGCTTATGGACTTTAAAGAATGGTGAAGTTAATTTGCAAAGACTCCTTGGGACTTTGCTTGTTTCAGCAGTTGGTTGGCATGGATACTGGAAAGATTTATGGGTCAGCAGGTACAAGAAACTCTGAGGACTCAGGCTGTCGGTTTGTGTGGTATTACTTGTTTGCTGAATTGGCACAGGTTTATGTTTGTTTCACAGGATCATAACTTTGGGTCCTGTTACCAGAGGTGTCAGGCCTGGATTTTAAACAGCCAGTTTTGAGCCCTGGGAAAGTGTTGCTCCAGAATTGACCATTAAGAAGGGGAAGGAAGGAAGGTGAGGCTATTGTATTCCCACTTTTCCATTACTGCCACACGTTGTCTCGAAAACAGAATTAGTATTTGTGGCCACACTTTCAGGTGTGTGTGTCCATTCTCAGTAGCCCTTGCCATTTGCAAGGATCCCCTGACGTACACATGGGTAAGGTGACAGATGTCAGGTGAACAGCATTCAGTACCCCCTTGAACTACTTAAAGAGACACTGTACTTCCAGTATTATCCCACTTGATCTTTTATATGCTAAGCTGGTAGACTGACTAGTCAATCAGAGCTCTACGCAGCCAGCTAGCCTCCCTCTGGAGGACGAACACATTCTCAAACTTAACTTTACAACTGTAGGTCATTTGTTCTGAGAGCACCGCATAGCCCCAACAAGCAAAGAACCATTTTCCTGACACACTTTGTCCTGACACACTGACTGGTATTTTTTAGCAGAATCATTATGTTTATGAATATGCCAAAAACAAATATTGCTGCAAAAGCCATGAGACCAGTTACAATACTGCTGTTTCCTACGGATACCAAGATTATTCATTAGCATTCATACATTACCATGATATTTCCTAAAGTCCCTAGGTTCCTTCACAGTTCACATAAAGGTTAGGTCACTTCATTGATTCAATGTATTCACTCTACTTCAGGATGGAATTAATTTCATATTTAATACACAATGGGCTAATGTGACCTGTGGGTGTCACAAAAATGTCCCAAAAGCCCATTCCGATTTTCAACAGAAGTTGGTTCAGCACATTTAGCAGTATTTAACCTCTTCAGTGCTGAACAATGCACTCAACAAACCAAGGCCTGGTCACATCCACAGGTTTCATAAACGACAACTGATATTCTATTGAAAATAAAAGATGACACACAAAATTATATAGCACAATAGATTTAAAGGGACCATTCAAATTTGGGCCAGAACTTACATTTTCTGAAAGCATATATGAAACTGAAGACTAAAAGAAAGAATTCAGTTAATCTTAACCAAAACAATATGAATCAACTTTTCCCTGAAGCACTTGCAACCCAAACACTGAAGCTCTGAGACCTCAAAATGATAGTGACTAAAGACAAATGTGAAAGTGACTTCATTATTTCCACTGTTCAAAGACATGCAAAGTGACAAGTCAATTAGATTTCAAATTTTCTGCTGAAGGCTCAAAGGTATTTGTAATGTACTTAAGGTATGTTTGTTTACAATGCATTATTTTAAAGGGGCAGCTGATATGAAGTGGTTCATGATGGTGTAAATAGTAAAAAGTTATGCTGAAGATTGACAAGAAAAAAGCTTTGGAATTCTATTTTGTGAAACATAAGATTCTCTCTGCTGCCCTGCTGTCTTGGTACATAGCTGATAAATGTTCCATAATTAGAAGACTCAAGTGGGAATGCCTGAAATCTATCTGACCTGAGTTCAAAAACTTTAGTCAACTTTTAGCCCACATAATATGCTAGTATTTTGATACTGCCTAGTGGACAAGACTGGCAAAGATGGATGGAAGAGGGAGACTCTCCTAGGTATAAATATAGAAATTTAGGTAGGGATTGGGATCTTAAGAAAATTTTGGGTTGTGAAGAGGACAAAGTGGAAACAGAGGAGGAAAGCAAAAATCAAATACAAAATGCTTAACTGAAGTAAAATATTGGAGATGGGAAAGGTCACTAAAAATTTTATAATGGCCAGAGTGTTTGTGAGAGGAAAGGAATCATAGCCCTTAGAGTTCAGGGCTTATATAGACAGCGTGTAACAGTTTAAGGCAGCCAAGTGACAGCAAGAATTCTCTGCAAAGCATCTGCAGAAAAACTTTCCACTTTAGAGATAATACCACCACATATTTTAATTTCAACTAATACAAAAACATAAGTTAGCTACAAAACTAACCATCCTAATAAAATTCATTAACAAGAAGCCTTAACATAAAGCTCAATTTCAATAAAATAGGGACATCTACTTGTACTTCCTTGCAGAATTTACATTTACCTAAAAGATGTTTATATGCAAATACATTTCAGAGGATAATCTTTGATTTAATGAGAAAACAGATTTTTGAGGAAACCAAAAGTAATTTGTGTTTATAGCCACTAACTCATTCATTTGGCAATGAATTACATTTAGGCAAGGTAATTTACTCTAATTTATATGCAATGCAAACATTATGACAGCACAAAAGAAACATAATTGATGGCTCTAACATTTAACCACTGTTTTTGTATTTCCAATGACAATGAGCACTGCCCTATCTAATTGCTAAGTATCAAGGAACAGAAACACACAAGTGGCAATGCACTTGGTAACTTTGGTTAACCAAGAGGCTCTGATTTCTTGGGCAGAAACATACAATACAAAAATAAAATGCTAAATATTTACTCAGAGAAACTGCAAGGCAGCCAGAAAAGCACCTTAGAGTACTGGAAGTATGTTAATATTCTACCTAAGGTAATGTTACAAGACAATAAAAACTGCAACACTGAAGAAAGTGTAGGTCTCAGTTCTAGACATACAGTGGCATTCACTGGAGGAACAAGGTATTAGCAGCGGGGGAAGGGAACAAGAAGATAAAAGTGGTAGAAAATGAGTGGACATGGCACAGATTCTGGATGACAACCTGTTGGCCAGACAAAGGGCAACCATTTATTTTATTGAATCTCACCACAGTATTTAATACCATAGAGCATGAAATGTTGTTGACTCCCCTCAGACGCATAGCAGCAGTAAACAGAAGTGATTAAATGGGTCAATCCTCTCTTAAATTGCACCCAAAGAATCATAATGGCAGACTACACTTCAGCCTCAAGAGGTCAGACAAATGATCCACTTAGCCCAGTATCCTGATTTCTGACAGTGGCCAATGGCAGGTGCTTCAGAAGGAATGAAGAGAACAGGGCATCTATCCCCTCTCATCTAATCCCAGCTTCTGGCAGTCAGAGCCAGAAACCCAGAGCATGGGTTAACCATACTGTTTACAAGACACGGATGGACCTATCCTCCATGGACTTACCCAACTTTTGAACCCAGTTATACTTTTAGCCTTCACAACATCCCATGGCAACGAGTTCCACAGGCTGACTCTGCATTGTGTGAAGAAACACCTGGAAGTTCTATTGCTATAACTTTTTATGCAGCAATTAGCTAAGATACTAAATAGTATTGTTAAATCCTCAAGTTAGCACAAGTTACCACCACCTATACTAATAGCTGAATTTTAGAGGTGATTTTTGGTAACAAAAAGTCAGTCATCAGACTAACTATTCTAAACATTTCAGACCATAAAGTTCAGCCATTTGAGTTGTAAGCAAAGAACTGTCTTTAAAACAAAATAGTTTTTCATCTTTCCATAACTCAGAAACAAAACTTCCAATTTTGCTCAAGTTTTCCATGATAAATTACTTCTGGGTTAAGAAAAAATTAAATTTTCCAAAAGTTAGGGGGATCTGAAAACAGAAATACAAGTTCCAACATAACCCTGACTTGCACCATCTGATATAGAATGTCCACTATAAAACAGTACGGATGTGTTGTGCACATGACAATTTTGGGTTGAAAGCAGTATTGCAAAGAATCATAGAATATCAGGAGGTCATCTTGTCCAACCTCCTTCTCAAAGCAGGACCAATCCCTAGACAGATTTTTGACCCAGATCCCTAAAGGGCTCCCTCAAGAATTGAACTCACAACCACAGGTCAATGCTCAAACCACTGAGCTATCCCTCCCTCCCCTCTCCCAAAGGAGAGTGACAATCCAAATACTTACTGTTGATCAAATGTGTTTGTGGCTAGACATGTATCTGAGAACACCATTTAAGCCAACAAGAAATAAAACACTGACAACTAGCAGGAAAGTATTGGTTGTTGAAGGGCCATCACTTTCCAGGACAATTAAGTCCCGGTATTTCCCAGCAATTTTAGTAACTATCATTCTAGCTCTTCCTTTCCTCCATAGTAGTTAGTTATCCTCTTGCTGCATGTAACAGAAGGAAAACACCAACTAACCTTCGAAGCCACATTTTTGTTGCACCAACTCCTACTCACCATTTGTTCCATCAAGCCAAGTAGCAGGACTCTCCAAGTTGTGCCTAATTTCCAGTCACATGTGTGTCAATCATTTGCATTTCCAACACACTGCTAGCCTAAGTGTGTTTATTTAATAACTTTTCAAAAGACAATGATTTTAAAATGCATCCAATCACATTTGTGAAATGGCTTTGGAACCGAACTCTGGAAACCGAGTTCTCTGATTGGCTGACAATGATGTCAGAATCTCAGCAGTTAGGTCATCTAGTCCATTCTCCTGCCAATGCAGGATTGTTTCCTATGCTATGTACTTCTGCTTTTTGACCAGTCTGTCTAGTTTTGACTAACAGAGCTTTCACATGATGTTTGGAAGACAGTCCGACAAATGTTTTTTGCTGACATCTCATGCTTTCCCTCCACTTGCTTCTAGCACTGTCTCGGCCACTAATTCATCTTCTCCTAGAAATTTACATCTTTCAAATGCCCGTAGTTAATTTCATTTTGCCATACAAAACATGGTAAGTTTTCTTAATGTCATCTCACCATTTAGTGTTTGTTTCTTTCAATTCCTTGCAATACTATCAATATTGGCCGTTATATTAACACTGATGTTCCCTATTCCCACATTTCAATAAATCTGGATTATAATAATGCACTGAAGTGGCAGCTGGTATTATTCAGGCTTCAGTCTTGCAAATCAACGGTGACAATTATTTTCAAGTGTTCCATTTCTCCTGATTTAGTACTTACATTCTAGAATACAAACGCATTATTTTTAGTCAGAAGAATCCTACATCTCCTTTGTCCTATACTTTTTAAGGCAAGAGCAAAAGCAAACCAACCTCCTGAGAGGAAAAACTTGTGAATTACTTTTATAAAGCACCCTCCCCTTATCACTATGACAACGTGACCAACATCCAACCTTAAACATGATTCTTTTGTATCTGTCAAGACTAAAATGAGCCATTCATGCCTATGGACTTGACTCAGATATTTAAATGCATCAGATGAAGTCAGAAATATGTAGAGCTCCAAGCTGGAATGTCAGTGCAACTATCCCATTCTTTCACCTCCTAAGCTAGACTTGTAAATGCAAGTGCTGACAGCATTAAAGTTACCTCATGACTGTTGAAGGTAATATTTTCCTCTTTTATCAGAGGTGAGGAGTAAGGTTCATCTTCCCCTCAAAGGTGGTTTAAGTGCAGAAGTGAGGGAACAGCTGGCATTTCAGAGCAGCTATTTTAAGCTTTGGTTACTGAATCCATGTAGATTGACGTATTGTGCGCCTGGCAGCCTGCTGCTGTGGGCATGGTGACCTAACTGTACCCCAGTAAGGACAAATGTGTCTTTTCTTGTTGCAGGCCTGCTGTGAAAGGCATTTGATCTTTGTTCTGGTGGTTAGGTCATCTAAATACCACTTTGAAATCACTCCTCTGAATCCCAATTTTATCAAATAACCAATTCAGAACATTGCTTCTCTAAGGCAGGGTAGACAGAAGTTTAAGAATAAACACTGAGTCCTGCAGATAAACACCAGCTGGGATCAGGCATGGATTTCTATGTACTTTCAATTCTTACACAAGTCTCTTGCTTGACTGCAATAGGGTCCAGGGTTCCAAAACAGCTGTTTCCTCAGCCAGTCATGGAACAGCTGAGCAGGATTCAGGCCAGCAGTATACCCAAAACAGATAACCAATTATTTGAAGAAGCAATACACATGTTGTTAGGTGGATTATAGTTTAGAAGATCATCCATTTCATTCTGATTATATGGATTTTAGGGTTTTATCTTGATTCCAAAACTACCCAATGCTTTGCCTGAGCATTTCCTCTGAAAGATGATGGGAAGTGACCTCCAAAATCAGTGCTGCTCATTGGCTATATAGTACAATACCTTAGAAGAGATGGGAAGATCATAGAAGAATTAGAGCACATTTACTCCATGAACTACTAACCTTTTAGTAACTGAAACACTTCTCACCATCCTACTGGCAAGTACAGCTTCCTCTTTATGGGCCTAATCTTTGCATCGAAGTCACTGATGACTGGGTTGAACGGGCTCAGGGTCAGGCCTACATGGGGTCTAGTAGCTTCCATAATGTTCTGCTTTACTCTAGCAAAGAGATATAAAGCCAGATCTGCTTTCTCTCTGATAAATGTTGTGCTATTGATGCCCAAAATGCACTCTAGGTACAGGTTATGCTAAAACCACCAGAAAGTCAGTGGGCAATGTGATAAAGAGTCAAAATTAAACTAAGCTTTAAATCTATAAATAGTTTTGTTAGGTATAGTATAAACTATACCTAACAAAACCCACAAATATTAATGAAATACTAACAAACAACTGGTTCTATGATGGCTCTAGCTGGCAGACAGAGTGGATAAAATATTTATACAGCACTCTATAGAATGTCAGGTTTCCAGAAGCCTCATGCACCTCTAACTGCCAAATAGTAATCAAAAAGATTTCCTGGCCATCTAACAAGACACACAACTACTACTTTGGAGTCAATGTCATTACAGAGAACTGTCTGATTTGCCCTATTTCTCACACTTAAATTATTTATCCTTATGTATGTATGAATAAAGAGTTCCCTTCCTCCAAACTCACTGAATGTTCTGAATTATATATTATGTACAACAGTTCATACCTAAAACAAGTTGTCAGGATACATGAGAGCTCAAAGCACTTTACACACACTAACAAAGCCTCAATAACCTTGCAAGAAGTATTATAGTACCCATTTTGCAACTGGGTCAGTGTCACAGAGAGGTTAAGTGACTTGCCCAAGAATACAACCCTTGAATCTAAGCTCCCAGTTCAGCCATGAAACCAACTGTCTCATTAAAAAGACTGGGTTTTGAAAAAAGGAACTGACTAATCAGAATCTTGCAATGAAGATATGAAGTACATCGTAGGCAGGTATGAATTTTGATTTATTGGAACTGATTTACTGAAATTTGATTTAACCATACTGGTTTACAAAGCATTGCTAGGATGCGCTCAGTCTTGAGAATAAACACTGGTTGCTGATGTCCACCTTCCATTGGCAGGTCACCCAATTTTTTGTATAATAATTTTACAGGAAATCATCTATCATCTGCCCTCTGATCAGACATAACACATGAGAACTCTAAGCAAGCAGAGGGCACATTAGAAAAAACAATGACATTTCAAACTAGAACAAATGAACTTCAAATGTTTGGATCATCAGAGTTCTTGAAAAGAATCTATCAAATTAAAACTAAAATAAATATATTTGCTTCGTTAAGAAGTTGACTTCAGTTGGAGTGGTGCTCCATGATTTCCAATATCAGGACCTAAGTGCATAACATCAACCTGTGATCAAAACAGTAACAAACTAACAAACAAAACCCCCTGCTGGTTAACCTCCTCAGTCCTCCCCAATATCTTACTAAAGATCATTCAAAACCCAGGTCATATTTTAAAAAAAGTCTCCATCTACATACATATACCATAGCTTATCATAAAGAGAAGTTACATCTTTTCACCATTTAGGATTATTTTAATATTTTGTATGTACCTCACTCAGCTTGAACAATGAAGACAGTCCTTGTCAGTTTCACTTTCATTTGTAGTTACTTCTAGTGAGCCACACATTGTGCTTCCCATGCGCTAGCACAGAACCACAATTTTTGGACTGCAAATGATGCAAAGGAACGATTAAACCCAAACTCACCGAAATTAAAATTGATTTAATTTCACCGAAATTAAAATTGATTTAATTTCACCGAAATTGATAATTTTTTCCTTTTTAAAGCCACATGCAAAAACAAGTTGACCATGTCCTTGCCAACTAGTCAAGTAACTAAATATAATAAATACTGTAAATTTGAGATTTGAAAACATTCTCATAACATTATACCAACTTCAATAGAAAGAAAGAGACACAAAAAGTTTTCCCGGACCTAATTACTACCCTCTTCAATTTTATAGACAAAAGGTTCTTTTTAAGGTCACTTGGGCAAAAAAAGCAGAAATGAGGACAAGTTTTCCAGCACATAGATAATGAAACCCAGTACTGATTTTTAGGAGTATCAAAGTTTGCATACAAAATGCCAGCATTGTGATGTATAACTGACTTTTCTAGATCTAATAAAAATAGCAATTTATGGTCTTGTGTGCCTAACTTAAGCAAATAAACAATATTAATATAGATATATGCCTGTGGCAGAACTACTTCATTTATGCAGCTGACATGAATTTCCTTGCTACATTTACTGGACTCCTTTATATCAATTTAACATTATTAACAACTAATAAAAACAGCACAGATGGGGGAAGTCAGCAAGATAAAAGTATACCTGAAGAAAGAGTGCTGCCGCAAGTTTGGTCCACCAAATTGTCAGTCCCATCCGCACTGTACAGGGAAACCACAACCAGGACCCACATCATAATGTAAGGTATGCCTTGATAAGTGACTGTATTAGTGTTAAAGCTCTGACACAGGATTCCATTGTGCATGCACTAGTACTTCTGGCCAGACTGGCACAGTACTCATGGATTACTGAATTGATAGATTTTGCTAACACTGCTGGCATGTATTCCTGAAAGGGAATAATACAGCCTAACAGTCTTCATTGACCTAACACAGAATAATCTGCTAGCATCATCACTGGTCTGTGACAGAATTTGAAAGAGAAGCCTGTCATTGATCACCTTTCCTCTCACCCTTAAGCACTGACACAATCAAAGAGAAACAGTTTTGGTGACGGAAAGATAAGTATATACACAATAAAATCCTCAGTGGAAGACATCTTTCTGTGTATTAGAAATTCAGAGTAGCATACGCTTTTTTTTTTAAACCACCACACACCTTGGGAGTTCATTTGTAAATATATTTACAAGTCTGCAATTCATTTAATTCCCAAATTAATTAAATCAGTAGCAAAAAAGTTACATCTGATTAATGTTATCAGTTTAGCCAAAGCTACAGTGCAGAAGAAAAAGGAGGGGGGGGGATGCAAAATATTAAACTATTTTCACACTGTTGGAAATGTTACTGTAGACAGTCTGCAAACATTTTTACCACCATAAACAACCTGGTGGTAAAAATGTCTGCAGTGTGTCTATGCTAGTGCTTCCATCCGAGCTAAACCAATGGTGAGAAAACAGCTAAAAAGTCCCAATGTAGAGACCACTCCAGAGAATGAAGTGCCAATACTGTGTACATAAAAAGCTGTCATTACAATTTGCTTCAATTATACAATTTCCTTTCATTGGTTCATAGTTGCTTCCTCCTAAAACTGCTCTCTCATATCCTGTAGAGGTGAGAAACACCATGCTTCGACTACCCTTGTTCACAAACTACTTTCAGTTTTCACCTGCATTTTAGATAAGTTTATACTAGGAAAAGGAGTTATTGTCTTCAAATTCACCAAAAACAGTACAACATTTCCCATTTTGGAGGTTTACACTGCCTGGCTCTTGAAATGTATCTAAGGCCTGGTCTACACTAGGGATGGGTGTCGAACTAAGGTACGCAAGTTCAGCTACACAAATAGCGTAGCTGAACTCGAACTACCTTAGTTCGAACTATTCACCCGTCCAGACGCCGCGGGATCGAAGTCCGCGGCTCCCCCGTCGACTCCGCCACCACTGTTCACGGTGGTGGAGTTCTGGAGTCGACGGGAGCTCGTTCGGAGTTCGAACTATCGTGTCTAGATTAGACGCGATAGTTCGAACTCTGAGAAGTCGAACTCTACGTGTCGACCCGGCAGGTAAGTATAGACCTACCCTAACTCTGCACAAAGTCAGATTTCTTCTGCAAAAGCAACTAATATGGGGAGAAGAACTGTTGATTTTTGAAATGTTACAGCTGTAATCTTGAGACAGTACCTGAGAAGATTCAAAGTAGACAGACCTCTATATTGGAAAGAAAGTAGCAATAATTCAAAGAACAAAGTGCATAAATTTTGAGTTTGACTCACATGGCCTCAGGATCACAAGAATGATATCTACATGACCAAGGACTGATATGGCCACTAGTCTACCTATACACAATCTGAACATGAAAAAATAACATACTAGAATCTACCATATTATTAACAAGCTTCCATGGCCACAAGCTAACAATGGCAAGGGATGATGGTTGAAGGAAATAGAAAAACTTGTGGACTTGATACACAGACTGAAAAAGAGAGAAAACCCACACCAGAAACCATAAATGTCTCAGAACTCTGCCAAAACATATGGGAGTGACTGAAGAGAGGCTGGAACAGCTGGCATGAACAATGTCACCCATCTTAACACCAATTTTTTCTAGCTATCCTCACTATGATGGAAATTTTTTGATAAATTGATCTGAGAAGTTTCAGACAGATGTTAGTCACACTCCAAAATGCATTCGGATACCAACATGACAAACATGGTAAAAACCTCCACAGAACAAAAATAGAAGACTAAAAACCCAAATACTGCATAACAAATGTATTCACTCTACCCCTGAGTGGAAGACAAGGCAATAACAATAAAGAATTACCACAGTTATACTATACAACTCACAAGATTGAAACTGTATAGTACAGGCAGTTAAAAATAATGAGAAAACTCAACTTTCTAGATCTCAATCCTATAGCCCAGGGGAAAAGATGGGAGATAAATGTGATTAAAGAATTTCAGTTGAATGGATCTGTCCTTTATCCAGCTAAATTCCAGATAACATAAGAATCACACCTACTGTTTGCCTTTGGGATATGGAAGCAATATACAGCTTTCTGGGTAAAGCTGAAACTAGGCCAAGAACATGTGAAAGAAAGCAAAGACATGGAAGACTGTCCAATTATAAATGAAATTTGCTCACTACAATACTATATAGGCTAAGTCAAGCACAACTGGGAATAAGTGTCAACTTTTTTTAATGGCATTTTAAACACAAGAACCCGATTCAGCAAATTCCTTAAACATGCTGATGCACTTGAATTTAAATCACAAATAATCCACTAAATTCAGTGCTTAAACTCAAATGCTTAAAGTCAGACACATGCTCAATATCATGCAGAACCAACACCTATGACCTTGATCTTGCATCATTACAGTCAATGCGACCTTTTGCCATCAGCTTCAGTAAGCACAAGATCAAGGCCTTTATTATTTTCTTCTCCTGCAAAGAGCTCATAATATTGATATGCACTATAAATTGTTTACACTTAGAATGTTGACTATATTTGTTTAGCTGCTTGTTGACCCAAATACATGCACAAAGGTTATGTTAGATACCTATTTTAAACTGTAGAATCCATGAAAAACATTAAACGTTCATACAACTAGAGCCACTGTTATGAATAAATAGATTGCTGTAGAATAAGTTATTTCGTAAGTCTGAAAATTAGCTGCATACTTATACTGTCTAAACCTTATTTCTTAATTCTGTACTTTGTACCTTTCCTATTTACCTATGTTCTGACATTTTTATATAGCTCAATAAAGAAAAAGTAAGGGCCTGAATTTTCTTTTCTTAGTCATTAATGGTGACCTCACAGCCTGTAAGCATACCAGCAGTTTTGCTAGCCCTAAGCAATAAGAACAGCGAATGACTTCGGTACTTGTTGGCACTAAGTAATGTTTCTCCTATATATAAACACTTTAAAATACTGTAGGCTTAAGTGGTGCTCCAAGATTATAAATGGGTCAACACCCTTGATATTAATGTAACTTTTCTGTTTTACATTTTATCAAAGTGTAAATTTATATCAGGTCTATCCCTAAAGCAGACAACTTTGCTAGAATTATGTCGTCTCTAATCCCTCATGATACAATTTTGCAAAGCTAGGGAATTAATAACTAACAACTGTGCATGTATAAAATATTACTATGTTGTTCTAAGAAGTGCACTTAACTTACACCTTGGAATGGTATCAAGAAGCCACCAGTGGAATGCACTATATACAGAAAAGAAATTCAGATTCCAAAGAGTCTGGATATCTCCGGCCAATACAAATAAATAACTGTTGTGAGCAAAATACAGAACTTGTATGTATGGGGTGCCTGTGGCCCTCCAAAAACTTATTCCTGCTTGCTGCTCTCACTCTGTACACCCCTATTTCTAATCAAGAAAAAGGTGGACAGTATATACTTGTACTCCATCCTAGCAGCCAATCAGAATTTTATCGTACATTATGTAAAATTTGTTCATTCGCTTCATCCTCTCAGGCACTGGTTCTCAACCAAGGGTTTGCATGCCCCTGAGGTCTTCCAGGGTGTACGTCAACTCATCTAGATAGCTGCCTAGTTTTACAACAGGCTACATGAAAAGTGCTAGCAAAGTCAGTGCAAACTAAAATTTCATATGGACAATGACTTGTTGATACTGCTGTATATATTATATCAGTGTTTCTCAATTATATAGTAAAAATGAGAAAGGAAGCATTTTTTCAGTAATAGTGCAGTGACACTTCTGTATTTTTATGTCTGATTTTGTAAGCAAGTAGTATTTAAGTGAGGTGAAACTTGGGGTATGTAAGATATAAAAGACTCAGAAAGGAGTACAGTACTCTGGAAAGGTCTCTGAGAATCACTGCGCTAAGGTGCTGAGAACTCTAAGCTCTCACTTAAGTCAGGGGCAACTGTGGGCACTCAGGACCTTGCAGGATCTAGCCTTTAATGTTTAAGTCAAGCCAACCTACAAGCCTCAGACTTCTTGACTCTTAAATCCCATATGACGATGTCTACAGTGCAAATTAATATAATACACAATGTTAAGTCTTCAAGACATTTTTCATCACAGAAGTGTCAAACAGAGCCTGAAAAAGAAAATCACCTCCTTTCAACTGGCAAGGTTCACTACCCAAAATTTTGCCCTTTGCTGCAGTTGGGTTAGTGCCTATAATAGAGACTGCCCTAAAAATGTTTATTTATATACATAACATGTCATTAAGAGATAAAAAAATACCAGCTAAATAATGTTTGTTACTCTTTACCATAGAATCTCTGGCATAGTCTTTGCTTGTTATCTGAAGCCTTGTAATTACATGTGGGTGTCTCCTAGTTGAGGGGGAAAAAATAACGCAAGTTTATGCAAGCTTTGAAGACAAATGGCATTGCATAGGGTAGCAATGCAGGGATTTTGGCATGCAGGCTGTACTCCACCTTTATAATAAAGCTCCCTCTTATAACACTAACTGATAAGGGGGCACTCTACCTTGATTCCCAACTGCATTCAACCACATAAATGCTCTCAATTTAGATTCCTCTGTAATGCATAAAATAGAGCATCAAGGCAGAAGGCATGTCCTGAGATGTAAACTACTACTAACAGCTGGTTTTATGTATGTTACAATATGTTGAGTTTTAAAATTTTGATCATGTGGAATAGAAAAATCTTAATTACAGAAACAACAATTAAAGCCACTGAAAGAAGGGAAAACTATGCAGAAGTGCCCAGCGACTCATCCTAGCTTAAACTTTCAAGGGTATTGGATAAGTAATGAAGTATGACTAAACAGGTCTATTTAAATACATACTTATTTAATATATGAGTTAGCTAAATATTATGCCCACAAAACCTGAACACAGAATTCACATGATAAAAAGAATAAAAAAATATAACTGAGTCTCACAGATACTCAAGACCTATTTCTTGCAAAAGCTAGAAGCGTATATTACCTATCTTCACCGCTCATTTCACTGACAAAATCCACAATAATTGGAAAGTTTCCTCCACTTTCCTCTGAATCATATCGCCAAGGCATTTCCTTTATGCCAGTAAAAACTTGTAATTTTACAATACAAGCAAAACATAGTGCATCATTCCAGTGGACAGACATGTCAGGGTTCCAGCCACAGTGTAGGCCTGAGACCAGATCATTCCCCTCCTCCTCCCATATTAAACCAGCCTTGGGTGAAACTCAATAGGTTGAAGTAGCATGAAAATCCCATGCAAAGGCTGATCAGATTGGGGGAGGGGAGGAGAAGGAGGGTGGATGTTACATTCCTTCCTTTACATTGTAACATTTCTCCTCACATTGCAGGATAAAATAATTCATACTGAGCAGCAAGCCAACAAAAGTATGGATAGTATGCTACTGAAAACTGAGGATTTTATTATTGGGGGAGGAGGGAGTCACAGATTCTGCATCCTCTCCCAGTGACCCCGTTCACTGCAGGCAGTGTGTAGACACACCAACTTTGCCCAGCAGTGCAGAGGCAGCGTGCAGCTGGGACAGGGGAGGCAAAGGCACCTGACAGCAGGAGCAGACTGGTCTGACAACTGGGCACTTAGGGTCACTTTCAGCAAAGCCCATCAAGCAGCAGCGACTGACAAGCAGCGGCTCCTCCCCACACCAGCCGCAACCCGTCCCCGAGGGACCGGGGACCCAGATCCTGCCTGGGCCACCTCAACGCCCTGGAACTCCCAAGGCAACACACAGCTCCAGCCTTCACCACCACCCCCATTTCACCTCCAGCCCCCAGGCTCCATGGCCACCTCCCTGTCCCTACCCCCCAGCCCCTCCGTCTTCCCTTCCTCCCCCCCAGGTCCCCGTTCCTCCCCGTCCCTGTCCCTACCCCCAGCCCCTCCGTCCTCCCCTCCCTATCCTCCCGTCCTCCTCCCAGCCCCCGTCCTCCCCATCCCTGTCCCTCCTCCCGTCCTCCCCAGCCCCCGTCCTCCCTGTCCTCCCTTCCTCACCCCTATCCCTGACCCTACCCCAAGCCCCGTCCTCCCCACTGTGCCCCCACGACCCTCCCCCAGCCTAATTACCGCCCCGTGTGTCCCCAGCACCCCCAGCCCCCACCGTGTCTCCGAGCCCCAGCCCTAGTCCCGCCCCCTGCGACCGCCGAGCAGCCCCCCCCCTTTCCGTTCCGTGTCAGGGCGGCCGGAGCGACGGGCAGCCCCGAGCCCGGCCCGCTCCTCACCTCCCGGGCGATCTGGTTGAGCGCATCGTCCTCGGCCGTCAGCCGCTCCCGGTTGGGGAGCCGCTTCCGCCCGGTCCCCTGCGTCCCCATTGCCGCCCGCCACGAACCGCTACTGCTCGCCTCACTCCGGCACGAGCTGCGCTGCCGTTGCCGCTGCCCGCCGGGGCTACGCACAGCGCGTCACGGGGGGCGGGGCTCAACGGCCCGGCCCGAGGGGGGAGAGGGCGGGGCGGCGCGAGGAGAGAGGAGGGGAGATGGGAGGGGCTGAGGAGGCCTGGGCGGGGAATGGGGCGGGGCTTTGCTGCAATGGGCGGGGTGCTGTAGGGAGGGTTTGTGATGAAATGGATGGGATTGGGAGGGGTTGTGGAGTGGGGAGGGGCTTGGGGGGGCTGTGGTGAGATGGATGGGGAGGGGCTGTGGTGAGATGGATGGGGAGGGTCTGTGGGAGATGGGTGGGATTGGGAGGGGTTATGGAGTGGGAGGGGCTGTGGTGAGATGGATGGGGAGGGTCTGTGGGAGATGGGTGGGATGGGGAGGGTCTGTGGAGGGGCTTGGGGGGCCTATAGTGAGATGGATGGGGAGGGTCTGTGGGAGATAGGTGGGATAGGGAGGGTCTGTGGTGAGATGGATGGGGAGGGTCTGTGGGAGATGGGTGGGATTGGGAGGGGTTATGGAGTGGGGAGGGGCTGTGGTGAGATGGATGGGGAGGGTCTGTGGGAGATGGGTGGGATGGGGAGGGTCTGTGGAGGGGCTTGGGGGGCCTATAGTGAGATGGATGGGGAGGGTCTGTGGGAGATAGGTGGGATAGGGAGGGGCTGTGGAGTGGGGAGGGGCTGTGGTGAGATGGATGGGGAGGGTCTGTGGGAGATAGGTGGGATAGGGAGGGTCTGTGGAGTGGGGAGGGGGTTGGGGTGATTGGCAGGGTGTAAGGTGACCAGATCGGAAGTGTGAAAAATTGGGATGGGGGTAGGGGGTAATAGGTGCCTATGTAAGAAAAAGCCCCAAACATTGGGACTGTCCCTAAAAAATGGGGACATCTGGTCACCCTAGCAGGGTGGGATGGAATAGAGAGAGGCTAGGGGGAGATGAGTGGGGAGGGGTAATGCGGTAGGGAGGCTCTTTGGGGAGATGGGCAGGGAGGTGAGGAGGGGCTTTGGGGAAGGCTCTTCCTGTTCATTGAATGAAGCAGGGGTCTTGTAGAAAAAATACCCAGCATCTCATCCAATCTGTCTCTTCAGTTTCCAGAGCTCCAGTCATACCCCTCCCACCCCTCACCCACATTCCCCATCCCCACTGGCTCCCGGAACCACACTCGCTCACCAGGCTTCTTGGGCAATGTCAGTGGGCCCCTGCCCAGAGGTGAAAGTAAGCCAGTCCGGTCCGGTACGGCATACTGGCAAGAGCCAGTACGCCGTGCTGGACCGCACCGGCTTCCACGGCGGGGATTTAAAGGGCTCAGAGCTCCCACTGCTGCGGGCAGCCCAGAGCCCTTTGAATCCCAGCCACGGCTCTGGCGGCCGGGCTGGGGCCAGAATTTAAAGGGCTCAGGGCTCCCTTCAGTGGAAGGAGCTCTGGGCCCTTTAAATCCCTGCCCCAACCCCACAAAGCTCTGGGTTCCCCCCGGCCACCGGAGCCCCGGACCCTTTATTTTGCCCCTGAGGGCTCCCAGCCACCTCTTCAGCTGGGAGCCCCTGGTTGATTTAAAGGCTCTGGGTCTCCCAGTCACAGCTGGTGCCCCAGGGCCTTTAAATCTTGAGAAGCAGCACCTCTTCTGGATGAGGCCACGCCTCTTCCGGATGAGGCCACGCCCCCCTCAGGACTCCAGCAGTACCGGTAAGTCCTGTAAGTTACTTTCACCCCTTACCCTGCCTCAGTTCCTAGTCTGAGTCTCTACCAAACCAGTCTCACCCAGTTCTCTCCCCCACCTCATTCATCTTTCCAGAAATCTCTCCTCCCCACACACCTCTCCCCACCCTGTTGCTTCCCAGTTCTCCTTTGCAATACAGAGCAGTTCCTCATCCAACCTTAGTCTTCCCCCACCCTTGCCACTGGTTCCCAGTCCTCTCCTCTCCCACATTTCCCCATAGCTCTCATCCCAGAGTCACCCCCCACCCAACTCCCACTCCTAGTTTCTAACCCCTCCACTGCCAGTGTCCAGTCCTGGTCTCCCCACCGGGTTCCTTGTTCCAGTCTACTACTACTGCCCCCAGGCCCAGCGCTAGTCTTTTTTGCATTCAAATTAAGTGGCTTGCTCTTCCATACTGCCTAGGTAATAGCTGGGGAGTCAGTGAATGCAGAGGAGAGACAGTTCTGATGTGTGGTCTAATCCTGGCCTGGCCCAGAGCAGTCCAGATCTGCAATTGCAGGGAAAGTCCTGCCCAGCCCCAGGCCACTGCCGATGGAATTTAGTTGCAAAATCTTTACTGAACATCTGCAAGCTGCACTTTTTCAAAGTCTTACAACTTGGCCTTGTGGACAGCAAAAGGCATATCCCTGACACAAAGGCCGCCACCTCTCTACCAAATGTTAAGTCTCTGTTTCAAGCATAGAGGCACTGAAGCTCCTCAAAGTAAAGGTCACCGGGATTTTTTATCATAGGCAAAACAACATATTTTCCTCTAGCCTCATTCTTGGAAATGGCTGCACCATTTTGACTGTAATTTTCCAGAAAACATCTGTTTGAGGTAGACAGTCAGCAAAGAAAATTTCAGCCCAATTGAGTAGTTATAAGCAACTGAAAATGGCCTCATAATGGGAAGTGTTGGGCAATCTTAGTAATAGACGGTTCTACCAACCCAGCCTATAATTTTGTGTGTTAAATTTGGATAAATTTTGCACAGCTTCAGCTGGATTTGCATGTACACATCATTGGTGCCCGGCCACCTGATCCCGGCTCTGACACTGACTCCCTCTCTGGCTTTGGTCAAGTCACTTAATCCTTCTGCCTTCCCAGCACCCCCCATATTCCAACCAGCTTCCAGCTCACCGCTATTTACATTCCTCCTTTCCTATTCAGCCTCCAAAACAAATACCTCATTAGTATTGCTCCGAAGGCAACTTTTCTTCACCTAACAATGATAAATTTCCTTGCAAGAGACACTTTTCTATGAATTTTTAAATGAGAATATATTTTATTTATTTAATTTACTTATACAATAATATACCTTGCCTTGAAATGTCAGATCTAACAGCCAGCCAGCCGGCAAGGAACACTCTTATTGTTGTTGTTGCTAATCCAGCAATATTCCATCTACTGGATCTTCTATTAGGATAAAATACAGATGAAAAAGAGAAATTTTGAGTTGAACAATATAGAGAGAATGTCAAGATTGCCAGGCCCTATCCTATAGGACACAGTCTGTCTGAAATACATGTTGATTTCAGTAGGAGTTGCAGGTGCTCATCACCTCTGGGAGTTAGATCACCCCTTCCTGCTCAGGAAACACATAGGAGTGGCAAGAGAGGCAGGAAAATGCCAGGGGGTTAATCTTGTGAAGATTCCTGGAAATCATCCCCTCAAGGAAAAGGGGTTGGAGAAGCCGCCCAATCCCAAAGAATCCATGGGGAAAGGGACACCCACACTAGTGTATGCTCGAGTTGTCTGCAGGGACTGCTCTTCCTCCACATTTGTTGCTCCACTGCCCCTCTACCCCTCTTGACAGCAAGTGGTGCCATTGGGCTCCTAAAGAGTTAATATAGCTCAAACCTGTGTTAACTCCGTCCTAGATAGAAATTCAGTTGGTTTTCAAGGCACAGTGCTATAGGCAGCATCCCTGCACCACCTCTGTTCCTATCTTCTTAGTCCCTTTCTCCTCTCTCCCTCTACCTTAGCCCACTTCCCAAACCCCGTGGAATCCATTCTTCATGGATACCAAGTGAATTTTCCTATGAAACCATCCATTATCAATTCTAATAGATTCCCTGGACTACACTTGAAGTGTTGGATACAAAATTCATTTTTGAAACATTTGTGCCCATTGTCTTCTCATAAAGGTGAAGGATTAATTGGCCTTGACAAGGAGCAAGTGTTCTGTGGAATGCCCAATCCAGCTCTACCAGGATACCCTAAAACAGACCTTCTCTTTGAGTTCTGAGCCTCTCTTGAGCATGGACCACAAATGTGTTAAATTGTGCAGCGGTTTTGTAATGTGTACATATATCCCCATGGGACTCAGATAAAAGCAGCAAATTTAATTTCTTTTATGACCCACTTTCTGCTAGAATTTGAAACTAGTTTTCCAGAGTACAAGGCTGGTATGACCTCACTCCTTCTAATGAATATGTTTCAAACACAGCTATATCAATTAACTTCAGTCATGAGTTGCTATGACTCTAGTATTCCAATCCTACAGACCTCCTCTGCCAATTGTGCCAGATTATTTAGTGGTTTTCTGATACAAATGAACATTGCTTTTTAACAAGGTTGAGACAAATATTGTATTTGTGAACTAAGATAGAAGTTTTTCTTTTTCAAGGTCTAAACTTTCCGATCAAAACAAATACAACCCTAAGAAAGGGGAAGCAGAATGTTTAAAACACAAGGGCAGTTGAAAAGTATAGCTCAGGCATGTGCTAAAATCAGAAAGTGCCATGACACACTACCCACAGTGTTATTCAGATTGTCTGTGTTGAGCCAGACCCTGCATTCCTTGTACAGGTATAACTTCCAGAGGTTGATCTGGGAGCTTTGAATGTACAGTGATTATGGGATCTGGATCATTTGTGCATTCCTCTACTGTCCAGAGATGTGCCAAGCAGTTTAATTAATATTTCAATACCTCCCAAAAGACAGTCTCCTGGCTATGTGTGGAAAGGGAACATTGATTTCTATTCACTGAAGGAGATCTGGATAATGGAACCCACTGACACAAACTGCCATGGAAAGAGAAGAGAGAGAGGCCTCTTAAGCAATTTCAAGCAGTTACCCTTCTTCAGAAGCTCTTTCATCTTACTTTGTTTCTTTTTATATAAATGAAATCATGGTGGTTATTTTTAGTTTGTGCCTGGCTGTCTCTATTGTCTGGACAGAGATTCCATTTTAGTAGTTGGTGGAGTTATCCAAAATAAACGCTCTCATCGCCAAACAATAAGGCTGAGAATTTATTACCAAATTCTGCTAGGCGTCAAATGTCTCCTTTAAGGTGCTGACGTACACTTCTTCCTGTATGCCATGTGGCTGAATTACAATTGCTGTGACAACCGTAGCTTTTCCATTTCTGTTTGATTCTCAACCATAGCATTGGATCAATGCTTTGTCAATTAAATTGCTTAAAGAAACCTAATTGATCATTTTGCTAGGGGAGACTGAAATGCAGGCAGCTCTGATGTACCCATATTCCTCATTTTATTGACATGACTTCACATTGAAATAAACATGCTACTTTCTGAGAATGGCACTTGGGGTGAAATCTACTCTGATGCCCCACAAAACCCAGAATAAACAGGCTTTTTGGGTTGGGAACCAAGTAAGGGCGTGTGACCTCCCTATAGAGAGAAGCGGTGTTACTTTGGTCCAGTTTTTTGGTAATGGAACTGCAGGCTCCACCCTCCAGCAGCTAGTCTGCATCTCCAACTAATGCACATCATCTTCCCCCACTGGCTCTCATCAGATTCACCAGCAACTCAGGCTCCCAAACCCACCTTCCTGAAGTCTTGGCTGAATGCCATGACTGCCCCCATAAATTTGTTCAGTAGGCCCTTATCCTCAACTCTGCACTGATCATCTGATGAATTTTGGCCAAAGAGCATGGACAATGCCTTATTTGCACAGGGATTTCAACTATCAGTGTAGCTACACTCATAGGCACCGACTCCAGGGAAAAACTGGGGGTGGGGGGTGCGCTCTGCACTGGTGGGGCCAGATTAATCTTTTGTGGACCCAGACCATGGCCCTGGCCTTAGCTCCACCTGCACTCTGCCCTGAGGCCCTGCCCTCACTCAGCCTCTCTTCCCCAACCCCCGAGGCCCCAGCTGTGCTCCACCCACCGCTCACACAGGGGTAGGGGGCAGAGAGGAGCACCCACCGACAAAAACAAAAGTCATATCGGCATCATTGCAAACCCCTGATGTAGATACGATTTAAATAGACAGTGTAATTTGCACTGGTGCAGTTTGCCCTGGTGGCTGATATCCAAAGATAAGGATTTAAGCCCATACCAGAAAAGCTGCTATTGGGAGCAGAATTGCAAGGTACTTTATTTTTTAAAAAGCACCTTTGCAGTAGTAGCCACTGGGTGAGTGCAGCCAGAATTCAAGTTACTCCCTGCATGTGCCCAGCAGCGTAACTGACTAGGATTGCCGTCTATCCAGGTTTCCCCAGAATTGTTCCTTTTTGGAAATCTGTGAGGGTGCTTAGTACACATGGCCAGTTAGCCAGTGTTATGGGTGCAGGATCATCCTGGATGTCTGTCCGTGTTTTGTACCTCGGAGGTACAACATAACCCTGTAATTTAATAAGCCCCTGTTTCACTTGCATTCCAGCCCATTAAAGAAATGTTATTTCCATAGAAAGGGGCTGGCCAAAATGTAAACCATCTCATTCAAAACAATGCATACAGAACCCGCCCAACTAAATATCAAATAATGAGTCAGATGTACGTTATTCAGTTTTAGCTACACTATAAAATAGACTGGACCCTAAATGAAAATTAAGTACAGAAATACCTGCATTTCTTATGATACTTGACACTTTTTTAAAACAGGTGTTACTTTTGTATTAGAATAGTCATAATGGTGAACAGTGACACCCAGCCAAGACTAAGTGTCCCATGCCAGTTTCAAAGTACACTTTTAAGAGTATAATGGGCTAACGGTTTGCAGCTTGCTTTTCAGTCTCCTGCGTGCAAGTAGACCGTTACACCCCAGCAACAACATAATGTTTCCGCTGCGCTACTCCTACAGCATATCTTGTCAAATCTCACTCTGGCTTAATCAGAACAAGCAATCAGCTGTTTAAATTGCTGCAGCTAAGATGTTAAATAGAGTTTATTTTGAATAATAAAGCTGATGTTTGTCTCCGTGTTCACTGTAGAGTGCAGAGCATCTACATGGTTATATTTCTTTCAGTGTCCAGCTCATGAGGAAGGGTGGTCTCCTGCTTGGGCCTTTGCCTAGGACCCTGAAGCTACGGCTTCATTGCTGCCCTCCCAGAAACTTCCTATGCAAGTTGCTTAGGATACAATCTGCAGTGCACATTAAGATGTAATTGTATCATGGGTAGGTGTAGTAGCGAAGATGTGGTCGCATGGATCTCAGTGCTGGCTGGTAACATGAACATAACCCAGGGTCTCCAGTGTGGGCCTGCACTGGGGTCTGTGCCACCTCCGTGTGTTCACTGTTATTGTCACCCATGCTAACTAGATGAAAACTAGTGGGAGTAGGCATTCCCATGCTAGAATTACACCATTGTTTGCAGTGTACACATACTTGTACCTCTCTGCATCTCACATAATAGGAGATCTGCCTTTGAGGGGTGTTGGGAGGAAATCCAGTACAGATTGTGAAGTGCTCAGCTACCAAGGTAATGGGGTCATATAAGGACCATGGATATTTGTGCTCTACTTCCTTTTCACTACTAATGGTGGTGGGAAAACCTCTCCAGCCCGTAATCCCCAGGGAGAAAAAAATCCCTTCAGATGCTTTTGCTGTGTTTGGGGCAAAGATGTCATGACAGGGCTCAGGGCACTGCAGTACCAAGGCCTTGGGGATTTGTCCAGATAACAGCTGTCGGTGGCTAGGCAGCAGGGTAGCTGCCACCCATGCAAAGCCCTCGCATAGCCTGGCAAAGCCAAAAGCTGCTGTTTTCATCAGTGTGGCCGGCTCCTGTTGGAAACATCAGTAAGCTCTTCCGATAGAAATGGCTGCTTTGCCTGTCTACATGAATGCCTTGCAGCTACACCAGGGGCTACTCACCAAAGCCTGCAGTAAAGATGGGATTAACAACTCTAGCGACCCTCCCTTTGTGTAGCTGCTGAGAGGAGGGGCTATAAGAATGGCTTGGAATGGGGCGGAGGGGGAAAGCTTCCTGAACGTGGGCATGGTACCCACACCCAAACCGGGGCCCTCCCCCCCCCAAGCCTTTGCCCTTGCACACCCCTCGCCTCCCTGAGGCCCTGCTCCTGCACTGCCTCTTCCCATCGAGGGCCTGATCCCACTTGTTCTTCTCTGGCCCCTCCTCCCCTTGCTTGCCTAAATTCTATAGACATTGAAATGGTCAATCCTAAATTCTGAGCAAAGATCCCTTTCAATGCTGCTACTGAGACCTGGGGAAGGCCCCTTCCAATAAGCTTTAGGTCTTCTGGCACTCTGGCTCCACACCCTTCCACTCCAGCATGCTCCTTATGCCCAAGGGGGCAGCAACAGCAAGTTTCATAAAACCAGCTCTCCAGGTCTTGCCTCACCCCGGGATTCCTCTTAGGGCAGCTCTGCACACAAAGGATTGGTGGAGTGGCTCTCCCAACAGCAGAGACACTCCAAGCCCTGAGCCTAGCGCCTGGATGTCTTGCCTGCCGCGTCTCTCTCTGTGCTTGCTGCGGCTGTTGGGATGATGGCATTATAGCCGTCCCTGCGGCTCTACAGTGCACAGCGAGCAACATACTGAGGTTCCAGCCCAGGTAGCGGCTGCACTTGCTCTCCATCCCCAAGCTGAAGAGGGAGCCTACTTGCTGTTTGTTAATGGTCACTCTGCTTGCTGCTGCGGTGTGACTCAAGGACTAAAGTGTGACTCATTCAGTAATACTGTCTCTCTCTGGACCTGATCTAATAACTAACAGTCGCAAAGCCCAGAGTGTCTGAAATAGTCAAAATTAAGCCTATCCAACAGCAGCTGTAGTAGCAGGCCACTAAGCTTGTACTGGCCTGCCAAGTAGCAGCCAGCAGCCCCTGACTGCAGTGCTGAGTGCACAAGAGAATCCTGTAATGCACCACTGTGTAATGAGTATTCCTGCCTAGTTCTTCGTCTCAGCTTGCCACAGCACTGCAGGCAGCTGCAGAAACCAGGATCTCTACTCGTGTCCCCTTCTCCCCCTGCAGATAAACAGGATTTCAATAGGGGAAGTTTCAGTTTGTTGTTTTAAAAAGTCCCTGCTTACAGTGCAGCTCTTCCAGCTGACCCATGAACCCAAGCCAGGGATACTACTTCCCTCCCTCACACCAGTGCTGGGAGGGAGGAGAAAATCCATTCATGACTGTGAGATGCTCAGATTCTACAGGAAGGAGGGCCATAAAAGGATTTAGAAAACCTGCCAAACTTTAACCATTTCAGTTGAAGTTTTCCATGCTTGGTCTCTGCCTTGGGTTGATCAAAAACAAACAAAAAACCCAGCAACAGTTTAACTATTTCTAAAAATGCAGAAAAGTGAAAAATAGGTAGTTTTGCCAATGTTAGGTTCCCCCTCCCCCCACAACAAAATATCCTGTGCCCTAAAGGAAATTCACATGGCTGGAAGCCAGGAGATCAAGAGTTGTAGACTCACCTTTATTACTGGCCATTGCTAATCATTCTTTGCACTTCATAAGCACTGATATCAAGCTATCTGTATGTGGGAGGCAAGTATCCATTTCCCCAATTTCACAGCAGTAAATGAAAAGATTCAGAACATCCCTTGTGGGAAGAGAACTCCTTTCTCTAAGGCTATGTCTACACTGCCGCAGTAAGTCGACCTATGCCATGCAACTCCAGCTACGTGAATAACGTAGCTGGAGTTAAAATACCTAAGGTTGAGTTACCGTGGTGTCTACGCTGCGGGAGGTCGACGGGAGAAAAATCCCCCATCGACTTACCTTACTCTTCTTGTCGGGGGTAGAGTACAGGGGTTGCCTGGAGAGTGATCTGCCTTCAATTTGGTGGGTCTTTACTAGACTCGCTAAATCGACTGCCCGTGGATCAATCAGAGAGTGTCGATCCTGGCTGTAGAGTAGACCTGTCCTAAGAGGGGAGCCCTCCAGTTTCAGCCATACTGCCGCTCAGTAAGAATCTACCAGTCTATGTCCTTGGCTCTGATGTCTGTAAATGGGGCTGCCACCCGCTGTTTCAATACACAGCATGTCTTCTCTTGTCTCTATAGTGGCTGGTCCACACAGGAAAACAACCCTTTTTTATAGATTAGCACTATATTTGCCCTTTTCCAGTCCTCTGGGAATCTCTCACATCTTCCATGATTAGGGCTGTCAATTGATCGCAGTTAACTCACGCGATTAACTCAAAAATTAACTGTGATTAAAAAAATTAATTGCAATTAATTGTACTGTTAAACAATAGAATACCAACTGAAATTTATTAAATATTTTTGGATGTTTTTCTACATTTTCAAATATATTGATTTATATTATAACACAGAATACAAAGTGTACAGTGCTCACTTTATATTATTTTTATTACAAATATTTGTACTGTAAAAATGATAAACAAAAGAAATAATATTTTTCAATTCGCCTATACAAGTACTATAGAGCAATCTCTATCACGAAAGTGTAATTTACAAATGTAGATTTTTTTTTGTTACATACCTGCACTCAAAAACAAAACAATGTAAAACTTTAGACCCTACAAGTCCACTCAGTCCTCCTCCTTGTTCAGCCAATCGCTAAGACAAACAAGTTTGTTTATATTTACGGAAGATACTGCTGCCTTCTTCTTATTTACGTCACTTGAAAGTGAGAACAGGCATTCACATGGCACTTTGGTGGCTGGCATTGCAAGGTATTTATGTGCCAGATATGCTAAACATTCATATGCCCCTTCATGCTTCAACCACCATTCTGGAGGACATGCTTCCATGCTGTTGTTTGTTACAAAAATAGTGTGTTAATTAAATTTGTGACTGAACTCCTTGGGAGAGAATTGTATGTCCCCTGCTCTGTTTTACCCACATGCTGCCATATATTTCATGTTATAGCAGTCTTGGATGATGACCCAGCATGTTTGATTTACAAACACTGTCACTGCAGATTTGACAAAACGCAAAGAAGGTACCAATGTAAGCTTTTTAAAAATAGCTACAGCACTTGACCCAAGGTTTAAGGATCTGAAGTGCCTTCCAAAATCTGAGCGGGATGAGGTGTGGAGCATGCTTTCAGAAGTCTTAAAAGAGCAACACTCCAATGCAGAAACTACAGAACCCGAACCACCAACACCACCACCACAAAAAAAAAAATCAACCTGGTGGCATCTGACTCAGATGATGAAAATGAACATGCATCGGTCCACTCTGCTTTGGATTGTTATTGAGCAGAACCCATCATCAGCATAGACACATGTCCTCTGGAATGGTGGTTGAAGCATGAAGGGACATATGAATCCTTAGCGCATCTGGCACGTAAATATCTTGTGACGCAGGCTACAGCAGTGCCATGCAAATGCCAGTTCTCACTTTCAGGTGATACTGTAAACAAGAAGCGGGCAGCATTATCTCCTGCAAATGTAACCAAACTTGTTTGTCGGAGCGATTGGCTGAAGTGGGACTGAGTGGACTTTTAGGCTCTAAAGTTTTACATTGTTTTATTTTTGAATGCAGTTTTTTTTGTACATAATTATACATTTGTAAATTCAACTTTCATGATAAAGAGATTTCATTACAGTACTTGTATTAGGTGAATTGAAATATGCTATTTCTTTTGTTTTTTACAGTGCAAATATTTGTATTAAAATAAATAGAAAGTGAGCACTGTACACTTTGTATTATGTGTTGTAATTGAAATCAATATATTTGAAAATGTAGAAAACATCCAAAAATATTTAGATAAATGGTATTCTATTATTAACAGTGCAATTAATCATGATCAATATTTTTAATCGCTTGACAGCCCTATCCATGACTTTTTGCAGATAATCACTAATGGCTCAGAGATCTCCTCAGTCAGCTCCTTGAGTATTCTAGGATGTATTTCATCAGGCCTTGGTGACTTGAAGACATCTAACTTGTTTAAATAATTTTTAGCTTGATCTCTCCCTATTTTAACCTCTTATCCTACCTCATTTTCACTGGCATTCACGGTGTTAGACCTCCAGTCACTGCAAATCTTTTTGGTGCAAAGTGAAATAAAAGTCATTTAGCACTTCTGCTATTTCCACATTTTCTGTTATTGTTTTCTCCCCCCTCCCCACTGAGTAATGGGCCTACCCTGTCCTTGGTCTTCCTCTTGCTTCTAATGCATTTGTTTTCTTGTTACCCTTTATGGCTCTAGCCAGTTTAATCTCGTTTTGTGCCTTGGCCTTTCTAATTTCATCCCTACCTACTTGTGGTGTTTGTTTATATTCATCCTTTGTAATTTGACCTAGTTTCCACTTTTTGTAGGACTCTTTTTTGATTTGTAGATCGTTGAAGATCTCCTGGTTAAGCCAGGGAGGTCTCTTGACATACTTTCTATCTTTCCTACGCAGTGGGATAGTTTCCTCTTGTGCCCTTAATAATGTCTCTTTGAAAAAAACTGCCAACTCTCTTGAACTGTTTTTCCCTTTAGACTTGCTTCCTGTGGGATCTTACTTACCACCTCCCTGAGTTTGCTAAAATCTGCCTTCTTGAAATCCATTATCTTTATTGTGCTGTTTTCCCTCCTACGATTCCTTAGAACCATGAACTCTATCATTTTATGATCACTTTCACCAGGGCCAGCTCCAGGCACCAGCAGAGGAAGCATGTGCCTGGGGCGGCACAGGCTAAGGGATGGCATTCCGTCCATTCTTGGGGCGGCACAGTCTGAGTGGTTTTTTTTTTTTTTGCTTGGGGTGGCAAAAATGGTAGAGCCAGCCCTGACTTTCACCCAAGCTGCCTTTCATTTTCAAATTCTCAGCCAGTTCCTCTCTATTTGTCAAAATCTAGAACAGCCTCTCCCCTAGAAGCTTTCTCTACCTTCTGAAATAAATTTAAAAAAAAAAGAGTTTCCAAAACATTCCAAGAACTAATTGGATAATCTGTACCCTGCTGTGTTATTTTCCCAGCAGATGTTTGGGTAGTGGAAGTTTCCCATCACCACCACATTCTGTGCTTTGGATGATTTTGTTAGTTATTTTAAAAAAGACTCATCCACCTCTTCTTCCTAGTTAGGTGGTCTGTAGTAGATCCCTGCCATGACATCACCCTTGTTTTTTCCCCCCTTTTAGCCTTACCCAGAGATTTTCAACAAGTCTGTTTCCTATTTCCATCTCAACCTCAGTCCAAGTATATACATTTTTAATATATAAGGCAATACCTCCTCCCTTTTTTCCCTGCCTGTTCTTCCTGTGCAAGCTGTACCCTTCTATACCAATATTCCAGTCATGTGGATGGGGAATTGAGACATTAAGGTGAAAAATGACTGAAATGCTTACTAATTTGGGGTGCTTCTGTTGTTGGGTGCCCAATCTGAGATACCTAGAGTTGGTTTTCAGAGGTGCTGAGTGCACACAGCTCCCACTGACTTCAATTGCACTGGTGAGTGCTAAGCCCTCCTCAAAACCAGGCCCTACACATCTCAAATTGGGCAGAACATGAGGAACACAGCATAGTGGCCACCTGTGAACATTTTTAAGTGACTTGCTCTGCATCACACAGGAAACCTGTAGAAGATTCAGAGGTAGAACTGCCTTATCCACAAGCCCATCCTTTCTCTTCCTGCAGTCCCTTGTCTCATTCACTACAAACCTCAGTTGTGAGGAAGCTTTTCCTGGGGGCAGGTTACCCCCCTGCTGCTTGCAGCAGGCTTTCTTGCATCTTTCCCTACAGCAGCAGGTGGTACTGGCTATTGCTGGCTACAAGATGCTGGACTAGGTGGATCATTGGTCTGATCCAGACTGGCGATTGCTTTGTTCCCTTTTTCAGCAAATGCAGCGAGAATCCTACAGGTCATTCGCTGCACAGCCCAGATTCATCGCTATGGCAGCTTTTATACAGAATAGGAATAGCGGCAGTGAATAAGGGCAATTGGAGGGGACAGAAGGACAGCTTTATCCATGAGGGCCTCTTTTTGTGCAGCCACTAGCGCCAATGCTGCATCACCCCAAAGGATGAGACACATTAATGGCTGATTGCAACTAATTAAAAACTCCCCAAAATAATTGTTAATATTTTTTTCAATTATAAAAGTTGCTGTAGATAATAAATAGAGCAGATGATGGTTTCTCCCTGAGGTATCTTCATTCCTACCTACTTTACTGGCATTGGATGACTCATTCTACCTTCTGTGTTATAAAACGACTAGGTTATCACTCCTATAGTCTTGGGTTGGATAAAACAGAATTACTCCAGCTCCTGCAGCTAACGAGACTGTTTCTATGCCTATGATCTCTTACAGAGCCTCTGCAACACCTTCTGTCTGAAGAGATGAGGCGAACTGGCTCAAAGAACAGAGCCTGGCTTCCAGGGTCCCCCTGGAAGAAACATGAGAGTAAAGGTGGCTGTTTGCCCAGTGATGGAGAGTCAGAGATACAGAGATACAGAACCCATCACAAAACATTCTCACTCTTAGCCCCTGCAACGTATCATGCCTCACCACTAGCTTTTGGGGCAGGACTTTTGAAAACCTGCTTTAGCACATGGGATAGCTTTCCAAATCCACGTCAGATACTATTAAGTGCTTGGCTGTCATTTCATAGAATCATAGAATCATAGAATTCAAGATCAGAAGGGACCATTATGATCATCTAGTCTGACCTCCTGCAAGATGCAGGCCACATAAGCCGATCCACCCACTCCTGAACTAATTCTCTCCCTTGACTCTGCTGTTGAATGCTCCAAATCATGATTTAAAGACTTCAAGTAGCAGATAATCCACCAGCAAGCGACCCCTGCCCCATGCTTCGGAGGAAGGCGAAAAACCTCCAGGGCCACTGCCAATCTACCCTGGAGGAAAATTCCTTCCCGACCCCAAATATGGCGATCAGCTGAACCCCGAGCATGCGGGCAAGACTCTCCAGCCAGACCCTCTGGAAAAGGCTAACAATATCCCAACATTGACCCTTTGTACTAATTACCAGTGTGGCACGTTATTGACCTATTGACTAAACCCATTATCCTATCATACCATCCCCTCCATAAACTTATCCAGCTTAATCTTAAAGTCAAGGAGGTTTCAGACTCTCTTGCAATCATTAATAAATAAATAAATGAAAATCTGTTTAGGCACTAGGTTGTTTTGCACATTTTGATGGTAATTGACAACATTTCTGGAGACTGTGGCTTCCAAATCCTTAACGATTTCAGCCGGAAATAGAACTTGGAAACAAAGTAATAAATTGCCTTCTCTGGTGTGGATCACGTGTATCCAAGTTTTGCCATAGAAACAATCCTCTCCCTTTGAAGTAGCCCTTGGGTAAAATATAGACCACAAGGCCCTAATTCCTGAGAAATGGAGGTGGTTCATGAAGATCTCTACATGTAAAGTTGTCTCTCATTCCAAGCAAAAGATTGGAGAAGATGGAGCAGTGCATGCTAGGAAATGTAGGTAGCATCATATTAAAGATGGGGGTGGCTACAGCCTGGGGCATTTTATATAAACTAGATGCGGTCCCTGAGCTCCTGGCAAGTTGCCAACATAGTCCTCTGAGCTGTGTGAAACCAGGGCACCTTGGTTGTTAAAGGAACCAGCCATTAGCGTGGCGGTGACATGCTCATAATAATCTAATCTAGTGATGACATGTTGTGATATAAGTTCCATGCACATGTTTTAGTAGGGAAACCAAAAACCACGTGGTTCCTGTCCCTCTCTTCATTAGCTTGATAAGAAGAGACAGCCCAAGCTTTGTTTCTTTTTTTAAATCTTGTGGGGGTTTTGTAAAGCCGCTCATATGATTTGGGGGCAGGGAGGGCCTGAATCATGATTTTTTTGAAGCCTTAGGTTTGATGGTACTGCTGCAGGAACATAGGAATTGCCATATCAGATCCGAGCAGTGATCTGCCTACTCTGCTATTCTATGCTGGATAGCAGCCAGTACCAGATACTTTAGAGCACTGGTTTTCAAACTGTGGGATGCGTCCCCCTGGGGTGGTGTGATGAGGTTATCGGGGGGCATGAGGTAAGGCACTGGGCTGCAGCTAGCTGGGTTTCCAGGCCAGCAGCGAGTAGAGCAGGCAGGGATTTGGCGTTGACAGGGGAAGTACAGCCCTGCTCAGCCCCGCCTTGGCAGCAGCCTACTTTGCTCTCCTGGTCCTTGATCACGGAGGACTGACTCCCTCTGTGTTCTCCCTGATGCTGGCCTGGCCTGGCCTGGCCATTCAGCTGGTCGCAGTCCCATGAATTTTAAACCCTCCAGACCCTGTGGGGGGAAGGAGACCAAGGATCCCCAGTTCACTTCGTGAGCCTGAGGGGTCTGGCCCCTGCTTCTGAAACTTTGACCTTCTCAGTGGCAGGGGTTACAGGGACCACATGAAAAGACTCTGGAAAGCTGGCTCAGTCCACCTCTACCTCACCTGCACCACCAAGCCAGCAACATGAGCAAGGCAGCTCCTGGATGGCCTTTGAGTTATCTGAGGAAAACACTCTTCCTCTTCAGCCCATGGAAACTTCCCACATTAGATGCACTAGGGTGAAAGTGATCCAGTGTGAATCTGGGCAGCTAAGATGCAGCTAGTACATTAGGGTATTGTTAGAAGTTGGGAGAGTCCAAACTCAGCAGTGTGGTCAACATAACCTGTTCCTGTTTGAACTCGCACAATGAGTTTTTGCCTGAATACAGAAGCTCATACTTGGCCAAGTAAGTAGCATAAACAGTGCTCAGCCGGGTGTGGTTATTGAAGCTAAAATCGAACTCAAACAAAAAGCTAGTTAAGAGATGCTACGGCTGACAGTGTGTTTCCATGGAATCCAGCTAACACTTCCAAAACAATGTCACACACTCAGCTTTTAAAAGCCTAAACGTTAGAAAGTCTGGTTACAAACAGCTAAGAATTCTGACCATTCTCATTACTATGAATTACAGTAACAGTAGAGGCCCTACGGGGCTGGGCATCGTACATACACAAAGGAAGAGGCAGTCCCTGCCCCAAAGAGCTTACTATGTAGATAGACAAAGGGAGGGAGGGGAAAGAGAGGTGCAAACAGGTGAAGTGACTCTCCCAACGTCACACAGACCCAAAAGCCAAATTGAGGTGGAACCCAGAATGAAAGCCGAGTCTCCTAAATCCTAGTCCAGTGTCCTATCGCCAAATAGACTGAACACCAGAGTAATAAATATCTAACACTTTTTCACTGATAGATTTCAAAGCACTTAACAATGGAAGGTCAATATCATTAGTACCATTTTACAGATGGGGAAACTGAGACCTGGGGCAGCAAAGTGACTTGCCCAAGGTCACCCAGCAAACCAGCAGAAGTACCAGGGATACTAGGAGATTATTGGGAATAGGTTCCTGCAGTAGGAGAAAGGCTTTTATAATCTAGTAATTTATTTTAACCTTTCAGTAGGTTTCCAGATGCCCACATACATTAGAAGTAAGCATTTTTTCCATCCAATTTCCATCCTGTGATGGGGGAAGAATTTAAAAGATGGTGAAGGTAAACAAAAAACAAAGGGAAGAACTACAGCTGGACTGTAAGACCCTCAGCTTAGACCTCTGCACCAGAAGGTCTCACCTCTAACTCCGCTGATGGCCAGCTCCATAAGTGCCAACTTTCTTCGGCGCCAGTGGGTGCCCACGCCCCCCCACCCCTGGCCCCACCCCCATTCCAACCCCATCCCCAAAGTCCCCGCCCTAACTCCGCCCCTTCCTTGCCCCTATTGGATCCCTTCCCCAAATCCCCTCCTCCCCCTCAGTCCCACAAATCAGCTGTTTTGTGGCCCAAGCGCTGGGAGGGAGGGGGAAGCAGTAGGACGTGGTGGCGCACTCACGGAGGAGGCAGAGGTGGAGGCGAGCTGGAGCAGGGTGGCAGGGCAGGGTCATGGGGAGCTGCCGGTGGATGCTGAGCACACACGGAGTTGGCACCTATGGCCAGCTCCCCCTGACAAGTTTCTGCCAGCTTAGCTATGTCAGTCAGGGGCATGTGAAGTCGTGATCCCAGGTGACATAGCTGTGCTGGCAAAAGCCCCTAGTGTAGATTCAGTTGGCTTATTGCACTTTCACCAACAAAGTTTATTTCAGCCCTCTCAAGAGGAACAAGCTATATAGGTAAAAGAGTTTTGCTGACATAGCTAGAACCCCACTAGAGATTCTTTGCTGAAAGTTGCAAAGGATTCCTAGTGTTTACCTGGCCTGTGCTGCTGGCTCCGGTAAAGGGTTAGATTCTGCATGTGAGCACCCAAAACTCCCCTTTAAGATAGAGAGAGATTTGGATGCTCAAGAAATACAGGACTAGGCCCCAAATACTCTGTAAAACAATTTCATCCCAACATTGCAATGTAACACACGAGAAAATGCAATTGCCATTGTTAAGCAGAACACTTGGCAAAATGCTTTGAGACTCTGTGATGAAAAGGGCTACAAGTCTACAAAGAAACATCTGAGATCTAATTTGTTCAGGGGCGGATATGACACGGATGGGTGGGACTGAACTGCTCACAGTTCACAGCTACTCTGAGGCCAAGTATATGAACGTTAAGCAGCTTTTCCTGTAAAATGTGCCCTAGGACGTGTCTGTCCGGTGCCTCAGCTGCTATATTTGTCCGGCTGTCGGCTCTCCAGACACAAAATTCAATGCAAGACTTTCTGTGGTCTGATATACTTGTTAAATAGTGCCCTCTAGTGGCACCTGGATGACTGTGACCTCTAAAGCTCAGATCCTCAAGGATGCTTAGGCTCCTGACCACAGAATCTTAGGCCTGGGCTACACTAGCAGGGTTCGTTCATGTAGCTATTCGCGTAGCTCAGGGGTCGGCAACCTTTCAGAAGTGGTGTGTCGAGTCTTCATTTATTCACTCTAATTTAAGGTTTCGCGTGCCAGTAATACACTTTAACGTTTTTAGAAGGTCTCTTTCTATAAGTCTATAATATAGAACTAAACTATTGTTGTATGTAAAGTAAATAAGGTTTTTAAAATGTTTAAGAAGCTTCATTTAAAATTAAATTAAAATGCAGAGCCCCCCGGACCGGTGGCCAGGACCCAGGCAGTGTGAGTGCCACTGAAAATCAGCTTGCGTGCCGCCTTCGGCACACGTGCCATAGGTTGCCTACCCCTGGCGTAGCTATTTCACATAGCTGAAGTCAAAGTATCTTAATTCGATTTACCTGGCTGTCCTCACAGCAGCGAGTCGACTGCCACGGCTCCCCCATCGACTCCGCTTACTCCTGCTGCCGAGGTGGAGTACGGGCGTCGATTAGCAGATCGATTTATCGCGTCCAGATGAGACGCGATAAATCGATCCCAGATACATCAAACACTACCCGATGATCCGTAGATTCCAATGCCAGAAGGGACCATTGTGATGATCTTTTTAGCTAACATCTTGCATTACACAGGCCAGAGAACTGCACCAAAATAATTCCTGCAGCCGATCTTTCAGAAACACAATGCAATCTTGATTTTAAAATGGTCAGTGATGGAAAATCCATTGTTCCAATGGTTAATTACTCTCATTTTTACACCTTATTTCCAGTGTGAATTTGTCTAACTTCAACTTCCAGCCCTTGGATCATGTTTTACCTTTCTCTGCTAGATTGAAGAGCCCATTGTTTAAAATTGTTGTTCCTCGTGTAGATACTTACAGACTGTAATCAAGTCACCACATAACCATCTCTTTGTTAGACTAAATAGATGGAGCTCCTTGAATCTATCACTATAGTGCATGTTTTCTAATCCTTTAATCATTCTCAGGGCTCTTCTCTGAACCATCTCCAATTTATCAACATCCTTCTTGAATTGTGGACACCAGAACTGAAAATGGTATTCCAGCAGCGGTCGCACCAGTGCCAAAGAGGTAAAACAACTCCTACTTAAGATTCCCTTGTTTATTACATTTGCCTATTTTGACACAGTGTCACACTGGGAGCTCATGGGCAGCTGATTATGTACCACAACCCCTAAATCTTTTGCAGTCACTGCTTCCCAGGATAGAGTCCCCCATCCTGTAGCATGGCCTGCATTCTCTGGTCCTAGCTGTATACATTTAGACATATTAAAAATGGATATTGTTTGCTTGCATCCAGCTTACACAGCTATCCAGATTGCTCTGAATCAGTGACCTGTGCTTTTCATTACTTACTATTCCCCCGTTTTTGGGTCATCTGCAAACTTTCAGTGATGATTTTATGTTTTCTTTCAGGTCATTAATTAAAAAAAAAAAGTTAAATAGCATAGAGTTAAGAACTGATCCCTGAGGGACCACCCATTCAATGACGATTTCCCATTTACAATTACATTTGGAGACCTATCGATTTGCCAGTTTTTAATCCATTTAATGTGTGCCATGTACATTTTATATCTTGCTAGTTCTTTAATCAGAATGTCATGCAGGACCAAGTCAAACGCCTTACAGAAGGCTTCAACGTGACTGCAACAACAAAGTGTTGCAACAGCTATGTTACATCAACACTATTACTTATCACCCAACTTGTAATCTCACGAGATAAGAAGATATCAAGTTAGTTTGAGAGGATCTATTTTCCATAAACTCGTGTTGATTGGCATTGCAGCTATTAGAAGCTTTCTGTAGTTAGGAGCCTACCTTTGAGGGGCTGGGCCTAAATGACAAGGTGAAGAGAGAGAGCACCACGTTCTCAGCTGATGTAAATCGACACAGCTCCTCTCATGTCAAAGGAGCTATGATGCTTTGCAGTAGCTGAGCCCTAATGGTTTCCTGTGTTGGGGTGTAACAGTTGAAAGCAGGGGAGAGCAAACTTTTTGGCCTGAGGGCTGAATTGAGTTTTGTAAATTGTATGAACGGCCGGGTGGGGGTGGGGTCATGGCCCGGCCCCCACCTCCCATCGGCTCCCCCAGGACTCCTGCCCCATCCAACCCCCCCATTCCCTGACGATCCCCTCCAGAACCCCTGCCCCATCCAACCACCCCTTCTCCCCGACTGCCCCCCACAGCCTCATCCAACCTCTCCTTTCATTCCTGACAGCCCCCCACAAGACTCCTGCCCCATCCACATGCCCCCGCTCCCTGTCCCCTGACTGCCCCGGACCCCTGCCGCCCCATCCAACCCCTCCTCTCCTTCCTGATTGCCCCCTTGGACCCTTGCCCCGTCCAACCACCCCTTTTCCCTGTCCCCTGACTGCCCCCAGGATCTCTGCCCCCATTCAACCCCTGTTTCCCCCCGACCACCCCAACCCCTATCCATACCTCCACCCTAACCACCACCCTGAACTCCCCTAAGGTGACCAGAGGTCCCGATAAAAATCAGGACTGTCCAGATTTTTTGGCGTTTGTCCTGTGTCCCGATCGATGTTTTTTTGGGACACAATTTGTCCTGATATTTCGCACTCCTGATTTTTTTGTTTGTTTGTTTTGTTCTGCCGGTGGGACTCCGCCCCCACTGGCCGGACTCCATTTTGTTTTGTTTTTTTACTCCCCCCACCCTGTGTCCCAATATTTTCTTCATCCCATCTAATCACCCTAAACTCCCCTGCCCTCTATCCAACCCCCCCGCTCCCTGCCCCCTTACTGCGCTGCCTGGAGCACCGGTGGCTGGTGGCGTTACAGCTGCACCGCCTGGCTAGAGCCGGGCCATGCCGCTGCCGCCGCCGTCTCTGCCGCCACCATGCAGCACAGAGACCAGGTCAGGCCAGGCTCTGCAGATGCGCTGCCCCAGGAGCTCACAGCCCCACCGCCCAGAGCATTGCGCCGGCCACGGAGCGAGCGAGCTGAGGCTGCGGGGGAGGGGGAACAGTAGGGGAGGGGCCAGGGGCGAGCTTCCCGGGCCAGAGGCTGGGCAGAACTGGAGAGAATATCCCACTTCTACCATGTGGAGCACCCAGCGGTGCAATGTTATTTGGGACCAAGCACGGTAGAAGTGGGATAGACGATTCAGAAAACACGGGAAGGATCTGATGCTGAGACAGGAGCTCCATCCTCGAGTGCACCTTCAAAATGACTGCTTTGAGCCCAACAAAGGTTTAGTCGGGCCTTGGTCCTGCCCAGACAGAGGATGGGAGGGCTTGCACCTGCCATTTCTGCCCCTGCGTCTGAAGGGATCCTGCCGCAGCCGAGGAGGATATGTCCGCTGTTGCTGCGGTTGGGGCTTAAAGGGCTTTCATTGGGTTGCTGGGGTGTGCATACCCAAGGATTTCATTGTAGCCCTGGAATCCTTTAGGCTATGCAGCCTGGAGTCCAAACAGACCCACCCCGTTGAAAGGCAGGTCCTGCATAGTTTGTTGAACCTTGGGAGGGAGCCCCGAGGCCTGCAGCCACAAGGACAAGGTGCACACTGCCAAGTCCACAGCATCCAGTGAGGCCTATAAATTGGTTTGTGCCACTGCCTTGCCCTCCTCAACAATAGCCCCAAACTCCTCTTTGGACTCTGCTGGTATCAGTTCCTTAAAGGTCAGCATCGACTTTCAGGAGTTGAAGTTGTATCTACTCAGGATTGCCTGCTGATTGGCAATCCCGAGTTGCAAGCCCCTTGTGGTGTATACTTTGCAGCTGAATAAATCCAGGCACTTGGTGTCCTTGGACTTAGGCACTGGGGCTTGCTGTTCCCACCTCTCCTTCTCATTCACTACAGCTGCCACCAGGGAACAGGGCTGTGGGTGTGTGAATAGGTATTTGTACCCATTAGGGGGATGAAATATTTCTTCTCCACCCCTTTGGCAGTGGGAGAGATGGAGGCCGGAGTCTGATAAATGGTCTTTGCATTGGCCTGGATAATTTTCATGAGTGGTAGAGCAACCCCAGATGGTCCCTCCAGTGCCAGGATATCCATCATAGGGCCCTCGGACTCTACCACCTACTCGGTCTGCAGGTTCATATTTTCTGCCACTTGGTGTAGGAGTTCCTGGTGGGCATGGCTGTCTATAGGGGGAGGCCCAGAGGTGGAGATGCCCACCACAGCCTCATCCGGAGAGGAAGACAAGGAGGCCAGAGGGGGAACTGGGTTTTCCTTCCCCACGGATGATTCCCAATTGTTACGTTTGCTGAGAAATTTTCCCAGCCAGGCTGGGTTCGCCTCCAGCTCCCCTGGTGAGACCAGTCCCCACATGGTCAGCGCTGCTAGTCCAGGGCTGCTGCCTGCGGAGTGTGTGACTGGAGGCTGGGCTAGGAGGTTACAGTTTGGACATGAGGGTAGTTGTATAACCGACACCTTGAGCCCTGAGGTGAGGGGAAATCCTGGGACCAACGCAGCCTGACTCCTGCCTGAGGAGGATCCCTGACCGCAGACTGCAGCCCCTCTGCAGTGACTGAGGAGTCCAGCATCATCCTCAACCCTGAAGATCATCGTGACTGCACAGTCTTTAGTTAGTTAGTCAGGGAATTTGTTTTGGGGACCCCCTACTCCCTGAACTGTGTCCTCAAGCCAGGGAGTGAGGGTTTGAGGATTTTATAATCTACCGCTTATTACATCTGTGGAGGGATTCACCACCTCCTCCCACTTGTGGGTCCTTTGGGCTGTACTGAACCCAGTCAGCCACACTGCTACACCTCTGCAGAGAATTGTATAGGTCATCAAGGGCCCCAGCAAAGTACGCATACCAACAGGACACTAGTTTTACATTTGTTACATCCAGACACGGGTATTTTAAGTGTGGGCACCGGTGACCCTAAAAATAGTGTTTCCCTTGTTATGTTGTATTTGTTGCCTGTTTAATATAATTGTTGTGTTGAATATATTTTTATGTGTTGTGTTATTTCTTGGAAGTCTCCAACTATCTGGCAAGTAAGTGGGGATTCCTCTGTAGTTAGAATTTTCCGCCCAAGCTGCCCTGGTGACCCTGCCAGGAAGGAGCGAGGGGGGTGGAGGCACCGCCAAATAATTTAATAACAAAAAAGAAAAAAAGATTCACCCTACTGAGTGGGTGGTGGGATCCAAAAGTACACAGACCTGTCCATCAGAACCTGTAAGCGGATTGCCATTAAAGGAGGTAATCAGGTGGAGAGGGGCGCTACACTGGTAACTCCTCCGCACCCCTTGGGGTGGAACAGCTGGCTGCTGCCTCTGGGAGCCTCACCTCGGATGCCACCGAAGGGGAGCCCCTGGACTGGGTGCCCTGGGCCTGGTGGTACGCCCAAGGGGTCTAAAATGGCCACTGGGCTGGCCCCTGCCACTGTGTGGGCCATGGTGTCACACCCATCTGGTCTGCCCCACGCCGGCTTGCATCGGGCCTACTCTAAGACTTTACACCCTGTCTTCAAGCCTAAAGATGTAGACCTAGACCGCGAGGGCCAGGGCAGTGCTGAGCACTGTTGGGTCGGGGAGTGGTGCCATGAGGCTGGGGAACGGTGACACAAGCAGGGTCTGCACGATGATCTGGAACAGTGCCAAGATGGACTGTGCTGGGACTGGGACCTGCTGTGCAACGGCGATCAAGGCTGCAAACAGAAGCATTGGCGGGACTCTGAGTGGTGCCGGGACTCTGAGCAGTATCTTGTTTCTGGTGGTGCCGAGGGGCGGAGCTTTGCAGGCTTTCCGCAGGACAGTGCCGCACGCTGTGGCATCGGGGGCTTGGCACGAAGGGCCAGGGACCGTGGTGCCATCTTGTCTATCAGGTCTCTTGTGGCCTCAGATGTGTCTGGGGTGGAAGGCAGTTGTACCTCCTCCACCACCTGACATGGTGAGTCCAATTGCATTGGACTCAATGGCCCCCCTTGAGGGACTGAAGTCAACGGCACCGGCTCTGAAGTTTTCAGCACTGGGGGCTCCTCCCTGGGACGCGCTCTGTTGGCTGATTCCGAGGGGTTGAGTCCTGAAGTCAGGAACCACTCCTCCCTGGTTTCCAGTGCCAGGGAATGGGACCGATGCAGAGTCATCTCCAACTGTTTCCACACCGGAGAATGGCGATGCTGAGGGTCTCGTCCAGAGTCCTCCCACGGTGCCATCTCCACTGCTGCCGGGGCACTACGCAGCCATGCTGGGTCCTGCTGCGCCAATGCTGGTTGTGATCTAAGTGCTGCCTCCATGAGGAGCTGTTTCAGTCTAAAGTCCTGCACCTTCTTTGTTCTCAGGCGAAACCCTTTGCAAATCCTGCACTTATCCACCTGATGTGTTTCCCCAGGACACTTTAAGCAAGCATCGTGGCGGGGGGGTCACCTATAGGCTTGTTGCAGGACTTGCAGGGTTTGAACCCCTGGGACTTAGGCATGCCCTGAGTCCCCAGGGAGAGTGTGGTCGGGTTGGAGGGGAACCCCCCACTCCGACAGCCAACTATTAAAACTACACTAACTATTAACTAAACTAACTAAGGAAAACAAACACTGAAGTAGATAGAAGCTAGGGAAACGTGGAGAGCTTGCTGAGCAAGACACCACAGTTCCAATGACTGGCGATAAGAAGGAACTTTTCCCTGTGGGTGCTCCAGCCCCCGAGTACCCACAGAGTCGGCGCCTATGGTACTAGCCACATTCCTACTTACCCCACTGTGGCTTGAAGGGGCTGTGAGGAAGGGAAGAAACTCCCTAGTCCTTTGCCAGTGGGCCCATGGGAGAAAAAAAGTCCTTCTTGACCCCCTACAGAGGCAATCAGCTAGACCTGCATCATCTGTCAGGCCAGGTTCCCGGTCCTTGTTTGTGTGAGTAGGATGGCTGCTGGAACGGAGCCGAAAGAGACTCCATATGGCCCCCACTCAGAGTTAAATTCTAGGAGCTGGGGAATGCTGGCCAGTCAGTTCCCCCAGTCGGCCAATGGGTGCCAGAGACTCCCAGGGTGAGGCACTACCTATTAGGACTTAGTGAGTATCTCCCTCCTTCACCACAGGGACTTCTAGAAGGGTGGAATAATGTTGCTGCTGCAGGGTGTCAAGGCTGCTAAACTGTTACAGCCACTCAGTGCTCCTCTCCTGGGTGCTCCAGTGTGATCAGCACTAGCAGAGAGCACAGCCTGCTAATTCAGCAGACCTTGATGTTACTCCTAGAGAAAGACCACAGGCATGGTTCAGTGACAGAGGCACTCGACCAGGTTTATTGCCCTCAAGGCACAATCCTAATGCCTTGCACAAGTACATTAACAGTGCCTCTTGGCAAGGAGCAGCTCAGTTAGCAGCGGGAATCTCTGCTGTCCCCTCCGTCACACAAAGTGGAGTACCCCAACATTTACAGACCGAGACAAACAACCGGGCTAAACTACTTTCATACCATCTCGCATGTTTCATGACATGTTTGTTACCTCCCCTTGTTCCTGATATCTCAGACAAAACATGTCCTTTCACTGTTCTCTCAAATCACCTTATCTTGCACTATATTGTCTATACATCTGTACTAGCCTTCTGGAATGTACTTACGTAAATGTCTGGTGCCTAGTACTTCTTAGGAGTGCCTGTGTTTTAACAACACCGTCAGCGACTGCCAAGTTCACGTACCAGACAGTGAACTTGTGAGTCTCCGCTTTAATACACGGCCTGACTTTGGTTCACAGCCTCTGGTTCAGGCTTCAGGTCCTGCACCAGGCTCAGTGCTCCAGGCTCCCCCTCTCTTGCTACTAAAGGACTGTTCCCCTTTCACTGCTGGCCCCATCAAGTTCCCCCACCAGCTGATGCGGGGAGGGGGGGGAGTGGAAGAGAGGGGATGTGGCATCTTTAAGTCCTGAAACTGATGGTCAGAACGGAAAGCCCGCGTGCTCTGAAAATGGCACAGTGCACCCACCAAGCGGTTTCCACTTGGAAGTGCAATGCTTTCATTGCCTCCAGCCTGCAGTGGCACCTCTTCTATGCAGAGGGGTCAGAGTCAGCTCTCAGGGCCCATCTACAGATCCACACCAAAACAATAATAATTCGAGCCAGTTCAGTTATTTTGGTACTAAACTGTGTGTAGACACACTCGTTTCAGAAAAGAAGAGAAAAAGAAAAAAAGGAAAAAAAGAGGGTTAAATCGCTTTTGCTAAGTTGGTAAAAATTTAACTTTAGTCACTTTGATTCAGAAATAAGAGTGGCCATGGAAGGGTTTGTGCCAAAATAACCCACTCCGTTATAGGAAACAGATTTAGTTATATTGGTGCAAGTTGGTATACAGACCAGCTCTGAATGACATTGGTGTAATTCCTTAGCACCCACAATGGCATTACTCTGCATTTCTTTGGCTATAACAGAGATCCAACTAATCAGGCCCCCAAAATCACAAGATTGGCTTTAAAATGTCGAGATTTTAATTTGTTTTTCTCCTGCTTTTAAGGCTCATGTTTTCAAATTTTTCTCCATACCCACAAGGGCTAGAAACTTGCTTAAAAACAAAACCAATCAGATTATCACGTTATTACATGATTCCGAGAGGTGAGGCTTGAAGGCAAAGACACCGAATGTCATCATGAGACTTGTGCTAAAATTGCAAGTGTTGTCCACACTGACAGATGCTTGTTTACACCAGCTGCAATCCTTGCTGTCTCTTCTCATTCTCTATGCAGGTTATGCCATTACATTAATGGGCAGTGGTTTCCTCACTATTGCTATATTAGGCTTCCTGAGAGAGACAAGAGCCCTCTTTCTCTATGAACAAGCAGGCTCCAGTTGCCTGCAGTAACTAGTCATTCCTTTAATTAAAAAGGAAGCAAGAAAATCCAAGTCTTAGAGTCTGTCTCCACCTCCGTTCCACCCTCTCTGGTTCTTTGCAAGGAGAGTAGATTTGCTATTCACAACCATGTAGCAAGCAGAAAATACATCCCTGAAAATTGGAATTGCTCTGCGTACTGGCCAAAACATCTCCTGGCGCAAGGGCATGAACAGAGCATCGATGCACAGATGAGAAGTAACACCTAACCTTACCTGGCCCTCCCGGGGCAGAGGTGCTGGAACAATTTCTATAGTGGGGGTACTGAGAGCCATTGAACCAAATTGTAAGCCCCGTATATGATGGAAACCACTTCAAGCCGCTCCCCCTGTGTCCCTAGTTCTAGCACCTATACCCGGGGTGGCGAGAATACAGGTGATCTCGGGCTCTGGAGTGAACCTAGGGGGCCTGTTCCATCATTTCTGAAGCTGAGAATGGAACCCTTCCCCCTCCCCCACCTTGCACTGAGCACAGCTCAGCAGGTCCAAGGATCAGGCCTGAAGATTTTTAGGAATATTAACAACTTCCTGAATTCCCAGTGCTGCTGCCTTCAAACTAGTGAGTCACTCTTTTGTATAAGCAGGATGTTACTTGGTCGCGAATCACAATGGAAACAAGAAATCACAATGGAAACAAGGGGCGGACACAACGCTTGCAGCACCCAGCAGAAAGACAGAAAGGAATAGGATTATGAAACTGTAGAAAGGAAGGGAACCCGGGCCAGCAGAATCACTCTCCTCAGCTTTTCACTGGAGTGCGCAGGGCCCCGCCCTTCGGAACAGAGGCCAGCTCCACTCAAATCACAACTCACCTTGATTACAGGTTTTTATGGCTCTGCAGTCTGAAAGGCAAATCAGCTAGCTGCTGAATCACTGGACCTTAAACTTTACCAAGCGCTGTTGTGTTTGTGTGTTGATCTTTAGGAGCAACCACCGTGCTGGTGAAAGTACCGGGCTCTCAGTGGGGAGTTTCAAGAGGTGTGCTTTTTACTTTCTAGTTTGCCTGGATTGGATTTAACTTGTTTGAGCACCTGCACAGCCCTGCTCTACCGCTGCTTCCCAACCAGCATTGTTTCCAACTTTCAATGGATTGAAGACGTCTCCTCCCACCCCACCTAGAAGCAAAGCAATGTTTAAAAAGGTGAGCTCTTCCCCTGTGAATACCCTGTAAGAGCAGAGGGTGGGGAGATGGGGACACCAAACCTGCAGCAGGCTGAGAAGGTGAAGTACTTGCACATATTGAATTTTTAAAGCATTTCAAAGCGCCTTTGGGTATATTAGCAATGTGGGCACAGGGCACTGCAGGCCAAGGTGTGTGTAACCTGACTGAGATGGCAGTGCATCTTTGGTTAATTTCAGGGGAAAACTCTGTTGGATCATTCATTGCCTATCGTGAGTTGAGTGCTGAGCATTGCACAGAGGAGACCCAGGCTCTGTCTCAAGGAACCTAGGGTTGAAAGAGGCAAAGAACTTCACTGAGCACCAAAGCGCTGCTTGACCAGGAGCTGGGTGTACCGTGGAGAAAGGCAGCTTCCTTTCAGCTTCCCAGAGTTGAGGTCAGAGTTTGGGTGTCGGGGGAGGGGCGGGAAGGAGGGGGGAGGGGCTTGCCCCTCCCAGCAGGGCTTGAAAGAATGATGGAGAAGGTTTGATCAGAATGCAGGGATCCATCACAGATGAGACTCAGACCTCAGGAGTCCCAAGATAATCCCGCAATAAAGTGAGACTATTTCTATAACTCATTTGGGTTAGACATTTTCTTTCAAGAATAAGGGCCCAGTCCTACTTCCAGCGGCTTTGGTGAGAATGGATCGGGCCTGCATTGGTACAATACCATCCAGAAATGTCCTCTTCCCATTTAGACCCTCATATCCCAAGCTGATCTTTAGGTAAAAGTAAGCTTTAGCAATGACCATTTGTGTATACTCCGCATCAGCTTCAGCACCCTGAAGATGACCCAAACAACCTCAGCTAAAATGTTCAAAAATAGGCACCTAAAATTAGCCCCCCCACACACACACACCTGTACTGAGGCATCTAAATCCAGGGGCCTGGATTTCTACAGTGTGGAGCAACCATGGGATCAGCTGGGTGCTCAGTGCTTTCAAAAATCAGACAGGTGCCTAAAGACGGATTATGGGAGTTTAACTTTAGGCTCCTATTTTCAAAGGCTTGGCCATAGGTACAAACGGGCTTTTAAATGAAATGGCAGCTTAAAGAACCTGTGCAGAGACCGTGTCATCACGAGAGTACATTTTTACTGGTGTTCTTTAAAAGACAAAAGAGCCAACTCTCCGAGTAGATAAAAATCTAATTCTCTTGTATCATCACCACCTCAGCAGTAAAAAAGTGAGTTCTTACCAGACAGAAAACTATCAAACTAAATTTCTAGGCTCTTCCCTTTCTCTGGAGGTGATAGATCGAATCACCTTCCTAACAGCCCCAGATTGCCTTATTTTAATGAGACTAGTTTGGAATGTGAGGACCCGACCATACATTTCCCAGTTTATGGCTGCTAAAGAACCAGGCCTCAGACTGTCACAGTAAGAGAAGGCCACTACACAGACAGTGATTTTTTATTCTTTCTTTTATACCTCTATAACTAGCTAAGTGATAAGAATACACCTAAATTCTTAAAGTATAGGCCTTTGCAGACAGGCCTGAATATCTATATCCTAACAATTATTAACATACAGGATTGTGCAGGAGAGGAGGGGGTCATCAGCTAGCTTTCTTTTCTCCCTAGTCTCGGAGCCTGCTCAGCCTGGCTTCAGTCCGGCCATGGTCTTGGCTTGCTTTCTTATGGGATCCATCCACGCGTCTCCTCTCAGCAATCACCAGGCAGACCCTTTCCTTCTGTTTGGGGGGCTTGCTGGTTCAGGGACAGTTCCCCCAGCACTGCCATTCTTCCCTCCCCCTCCCCCTAAATTAGGGAGCTAACCAGTTTCAGAGACTTTCTGTAAAGCCTGAGGCAGCTCTGTAGTTTCTCCTGGCATCTAACCCCTCTTTCCTTTTAGGTCTTTGTCTTTATTAGAAAACTTGCTGCATTAGTGCAGCTGTTATAGCAAAAATCATTCTGCAGGGGGCTAAATGGGTTCAAGTGCATCTGAATTTGGGTTTCCTGGGAGGTAACCAGATTGATTTTAGTCAGACCGGTGCAAGCTTTCTGCTGTGGACATGGCCTCAGTGTAGCTTAAGTAATGAGAGGTAGCTGGGGTAGCTTTGTTGAGTGTTTTCCTCTCAGATGCCCTGTCACACTGGCACAAGAGCATTGTCAGAGTTTCCCTGCTCGGCTGTCAGGTGGGCTGGTCTTTGGTTCTCAGGGCTCTTTAGAAGTGCTCCTGGCAGAGTGCGGGGGAGGGGAGGGGAGAGAGAGGGGGAGGGGAATACTTCTGCAATTCATGTACAACAAAGGATGAGAAATACATATAGAAAACCGGGAGGCAGGAGCCGTCGCTCATGCCTTGGATCGTGAACAATGGTATTTACATCCCCCATCTCTCACTTAGAAGGGAGCCTTGACAATATTCAGCACGTTACTTGGTGCTAGTAAGCTTAACCCCTACTATAATTTCCATAAGAAAATGGCCAGATTTTTTAGGGGGTGCATTATTCCCTGATCTTTAGTCAACTCTGAACTAGTGGACAGAACCCAGTGCTGGGACTCAGGACACCTGGGCCAGCTGGGCTGCTGGGTGAACCTAGGCAAATCACTTCCCCCATGTGCCTCAGTTTCCCCATCTGTAAAGTGGGGATAATGATACTCCTTTGGTAAAGTGCTTGAAGATCTATTGATGAGAGCTCTATGTAAGAGCCAGGTGTTGTTATTAATTCTGCTCCACCCAAGCTTAAACCCCAGTCATTTAGCACAGAAAGAAACAGAATAGCAAGGTAGTGAGAACAAGGGATGATAATACGAGCCTGGTTCCGGCTAGACAAAGCTGTGTGCACAACCCATAGGTTTAATAAGCTCTTCCGTGCCAGTAAGCAAGGAGCCGCCTGCATCCACAATCGCGCTAGGTTCAGTCTGTCCCCTGCCTGACGCTGATCACTAATGGGGAAGTGACGGCCCAGAGACCATGTCCACGCTGGATCCTCCTCTTGGGGATGGGAACAGTGAGGGAATTCAGGAAGTGCAAAGTGCTCGCACTAGCAAAAGACCCAGCTCTGCCCAAATTGGGTGACCATGATTGGAAGAGGCAGAGTGCATAGTGCACCAGATTCATCCCTTCTGTGCTTGTTCCACACAGAGAGACCAGGCCACCAGACTCTGGGTAAATTCATGACTGTCTGGGTTTCCGTTTTGCACCCCCCGTTACCTTCTGGCTACATACCCCCTGCTGGCCACCTCGAACAGTGGCTCTAACTTAAATGATCTCATCTAACACTCCAAGAGATAGTGGGCAGCTCTAGAGAAGGACAGCCCTATAAACTCCTCCTGGGAGGCACTATCATCCTCCCTGCCCCATATGGTACCCAAGCCTGAGTGTAATACTAATAAGCAGGGTTGGAGGGGGGGGAAGGTAAATTTTCAGTGAAAATTTTCAAGAGAAAAAACCCCAGAATTTTCTCAGAAATATTTTTCTTCATTGAATCAGGAAAAAACAAAAACAAAACAAAAACAAACAAACCACTTATTTCCCCACCTGCCTCCATTCCTTTTCTTTTCTACAGACAGGGAATGGAAAGAGGAAAAAAAGGAAAGAAAAAGCCTGGAAGTCAGAAGTTTTTCCATTTAAAATAAATCCACTTTTCCTTTGTTTTGGCAAAACATTTCAAACAATATAGACATTTTCCGCAGCTGTATTGTATTGTTTGAAAAACCACTTTCCTTCCTGAAAGATTTTCCTTCCAGCTCTATTGACAAGTTAGTCCTGCCTCTGAGGTTTAGTGTAATATCTCACTAACAAAGGTTTTGCATTTATTATTTTATAATAAATAGGACAATGAGAAAAATAGCAATGGAGCCAGATTAAAAACCAGACCCAGATCTGCTTCCGAGGCAGATACTTTTCATGCAGACTCTTGACTTAGTGCTTTAGCTGCAGTGGCACATTTTTCCTAACTGAAAGAAGAGATTTTGGGGTCAAAAATGGGCCCATAAGAATGGCTATCCACCTAGCCCAGTATCCTGTCTCTGACAGTGGCCACTGCCAGATGCATCAGATTGAATGAACAGAACAGGGCAGTTTCGGGTGATCCGTCCTCGTCATCCAGTCCAACAGCTTCTGGCAGTCAGAGGGTTAGGGACACCCAGAGCATGGGGCTGCATCCCTGACTATTTTGGATGATACCCATTGATGGACCTATCCTCCATCCATGAACTTATCTAATTCATAAACCAGTTATGCTTTTGGCCTTCGCATCATCCAATGGCAACAAGTTCCACAGGTTGATTGTCTGTTGTGAGAGAGTTATGCAAGGCACATTACTGCATAGTTGAACCGTCTGTGCTGCTAGATGTGTTGCTGCTTGAGGTAGGTGTGAGTGGGAGCGGTTTTGATTTCAGTTATACACATTGGGGCGAGATCCCCAGCTGCCAAAAATAATTGTAGCTCCACCGAGGTGACTAGGGCTACGTCAGTTTACACCAGCTGAGGATCTAACACTGGTGTTCTTAACCAGGTAGGCTGGGAGAAGTGGCTTTGATTCGAAGGCATTTAGACAAAAACCCAGATGCTGACACAACTATAACAAACCTATAACTGCAGTTATAATCACTAGCTCTGATCCTGCGAAGACTTAAGAATATGGTTATATGAGAGACGCTGTGCATGTTCTTGCATGATTGTGCACTTGGACGATGCAGGCAGGAGTGATTCTGCATGAAGATAATTTCACACGCAATTACATTTCCCCCTCCCTCCCCAATTGGATTTTGTGTATTTTTAAACACATCTAGGGACTGCTCAGTGCTTTGAAAACAAACCACTAATTAAGTGTTAATCATCAAAAATATATACAAGCATTGCCTCAGTTATTTTGGCTTGCATGATGTACTCCCCCAGTACCTGATTTTGGTTTATCTATCTTCAGGGCCTCTGGTTTTCAGGGTTTATTTTTAGAAATTTGAGGTCTATGTACATGTCCTCAAAGCAGGGTTTTTCCAGGGCATTCTTTGATACTGTCATGGGAAGATTTTTTCCAGGTACTTCCCAAAATTTTTGTCTGAATAGGCAGGGCCGGCGCTTCCATTTAGGCGACCTAGGCAGTCGCCTAGGGCGCCAGGATTTGGGGGGGCGGCATTTTGCCAGGAGGGCGGCAGGTGGCTCTGGTGGCAGGTCCACCAGAGCCGCGGGATGAGCGGACCCACCGCAGGGACGCCTGCGGGAGGTCCACCGGAGCCACGGGACCGGCGGCGAAATGGGTAGAGCCGGCCCTGCGCCTAGGGCGCCAAAACCCTGGCGCCGCTCCTGTGAATAGGATCTACAATAGAACCTCAGAGTTACAAACACCAGAGTTATGAACTGACCAGTCAACCACACCCCTCCTTTGCAACTGGAAGTATGCAATCAGGCAGCAGCAGAGAAATGAAAAAAGCCAATAGACTACAGTACTGTGTTAAACGTAAGCTACTAAAAAAATAAAGAGAAAGCAGCATTTTTCTTCTGCATAATAAAGTTTCAAAGCTGTATTAAATCAATGTTCAGTTGCAAACTTTTGAAAGAACAAACATAATGTTTTGTTCAGACCTACAAACACCTCCGGAATGGAGGTTGTTTGTAACTATGAGGTTCTACTGTACTTTCATTTTTATCATGTGGATAAAAGATGACGTGCATATTAGGTTAACCTTTGTATCCTTGTTATTAAACTCCTGGGTTAGCATTTAGTGTGTTTGTTCCCTAGTGTGCTTTAATGAAGTATGGTTTCAAACAGCACCTATGTTAAAGCACACTAGGGAGCTTTTAGTGTGCACCAGCAGGGTCTACACAGATCAATTAAGGCACGCTTTAGAAATCATACTCCCAGAGCCTGCATTACTGCTCCATGTAGATAAGCCCTTAGATACAGCCAGAGGGCCATTTTGCCTACATAAACAAACCACACTGGGAAAGGGGTGAAGTCAAGAGAAACGGCGTGTTTTTGTGGTGTTTGTTGGATGAACACTGATTTCATTGGTGTTTGTTGGTTAAAACCTAAAATCAGAAGCCTTGACTTGTAGGGGATAGTGCCTTTTTACCCAGCTGACGAGCCTTGCACACTCGAGGTGCTAGGGGAGTAAATACATAATTTTTCTGGAGTTACCAAAATACTTAGAGAACTGAAAGCCACGTCCCACCTTGTAGTCTCACTCATTTAATTAAAACATGGCTGTGTGGCTCTTGGTCAAGCTTTCCAAAGGGGCAGGGTGAAAACACAAGAGACCCACATTCATTTTACACAAACCTTTAGGACAATACCAAGCATAGGAAGTGTCAAGCCAGAGGGAATTGGAGAGAGTTCTCAGTGACGGATGATGTGCTTTGAAAAGACACGTTTGCCTTTTCAGCCTACTAAAGAAGTCACTACATGCAAAGTATTTGGTGACAAGGGTTAGAACTAGGGAGAACAGCAGGGATAGCAGGACCATTTGCTTTGCAAAAAGCAGGAGACCTTCTTGGCCTTTCCCTCCTGCCTTGGGGGAGCCCAGTTTCCTTTCCTTGTGTCCCTACCCCTGGCTGAGGGAGTGAAGACTTGCCAGACAGGGGGACTAATTGCTCCCTGTACCTAGATGGAAAGTTGCTGGGGTTCCTAGCCAGAAGGTGGAGCAGCAGTGTCTCAGCCTGGAGTCTCCTACTGTCTCTCCTCCCCAGGGAAATGGGAAAGAAAACCCCACTCATGTCTGTGGTACCCACAGCTGCTCCACCATTAAGAGTCCGATGATTCCTGAGGGCCTAAGAAATTCCCCCAAGCCTGAGTTTAGAGCCTAAGGTTTAGCAGATCTGGGCTAGCTCCAGGTGAACAACCGGGGTTGCTCAAGATGACCTTGGACAGAGGGGGAATGGAAGAGAATGCTAACGGAGTAGACTGTGTGGTCCAGTGGATCAAGGGCTGGCCTGGGAGTCAGGAGACCTAGGAGGTTCTGTTGCTGGTTGGCTCTGGGCTGCTGCGTGACACAGAACCAGTCACTTCCCCTCCATTGCCCCAGCTGGGTAATAATAATGCCTTTGTAAAGGGATTTGAGGTCTGTGGAGTGAGTGCCGTGTAAGAGCTAAGCATGGCTTTCTGCAAGGTGCTCAGATACCATGGTGACGGGCACCCTTACAAAAACCTAAACAGATGGGGGAGAGGAGGCAACTTAGATGGAGGAAGGGAGCAATAAATAAATCAGAGGGATAAACACGGAAAGAGTGAGGAAGTGGCCCTAGGTGAGTAAAGGAGAAAGAAGAGTGTAGCCAATTAAGGGAAAAGGGATGAAAACAGAAACTGCTCTATGGAAAGTCTGGTGCCAAGGAGACACGAGGAGGTGGGTCTTTGGAGATGTGATCGGGTTAAAATAATTTAGATGGCAAGAAACTCATGGTTTAGTCCATAAACTGGATTAGATTTGGAAGAAACCTCCCCTCTGGGAAAGTTAGGTCCTGGTCACCCTCTTTGGAGCAACTAGCCATGACTACTGTTGGAGACAGGCTGCCATTCTAGAGGGACCAGTGATCCCCTGCTGCGTGGGTATGTTCCTATGGAGATATGCACTGGTGTCTTGTATCAGGTATAGGGGAGGGGATAATGGAGTCTCGTTCTACATGGCATTTTACGTTGTTAATGCAGTGCTGCCCTCTGAGGCGGTTGTGTTTTACATTTATGGCTGATAGAAAGGGGAGCAAATTCATTGGATTTGATGCATGTTTATGGATTTCTTAAGACAACTTACCACTGGTAAGTTCTATTAAACAGCTGCAATTCACAATGTTTTTGGATAAAGTTTCTGTTCAGCGTTGTCTTGCAATTTCCTGCACTATAGGAGAATTTCAGAAACACTCAGAGGAAGATGCTAACAGCTTTCCAATGTCCGGTCTCTTTTTATGCCAAAGACTCTCCCGTCTGGCATAGTCTGAATAATGATGGAGGGAGAGAGAAGGGGGAACCCCAGGAAATGCCCCTACGAAGTGGGGTGTCATGTTGGAGAGTTGCACATGGTCAGAAGATTCTAGCTGGCAAGAATTCTGGGGATGGTGTTTTGTTTCTTACATTTGCTCAACACGATGAAGTTTTGCTTCTTTTTACTCCATGGTGCAGAGTTTGGCTGGCTTGAGATTGTTTTCAGATTCACTTTTCCTCATTTCCCTTCTCTGCGTCCAGTCTCCATCTCCACAGGACGATGCAAGGAAAGCTGCCTCCCCCGCCTGACAGATCTCAGTCAGCCCAGCACTTCATTTGGTGAACTCCTTTTCTTTTGATCTGCTTTAATCGCTCGGTCTAGGTCTAGGAAGATTAAATCTTTCATTTTGAGAGCCACACAGACTGCTTCTAAATGCATCTAAAACTTGATAATGGCTTATACACCCCGGGGCTCGGTCACTGAGCCCCACAGTAACCCATGGGAGGAGGGGTAGATGGGTGGAAGAGCAGGACACACAATTCTGATGTTTGTGTGGGCAGGTTGTCAGCTCCAGGTAGAACCTAGCTCTGTGTCTAGGATCAGTCATCTTCAAAGTGAGCTCCTCCCTGTAACAATTACTCAGCTGTGATAAAGAGTCTTTTACCCAAGGATCTCAAATCACTCGACAAAGGCAGAGATAGATGCAGGAGAGAAGATACAGAGATTTGACTATCAAAGTTTACAAAAGGAGCCATTTAAAAAAATAATCACTGTCTCTGATAGGCGTTTGTTTTCATGGGTTGCTTGTCTTTAGGGGTTCATGGATCTGTCTCGGTCATTATTACAGCTGGAGCTGGTGGCCTGTGAAACCCTGGACACAGGTCCCCTTATTTTTTTAAGCTATTGCTAAGGCTGAATATAGCCTTGAAAATGTGGCCCATCTTCATAACACCAAGCACTAGAAACCAACTTCAAGACAAATTTGCTAGGGTTAAAAGTTCAGCCACTGATGGGTTTTTCCCCCCTAGCCTCCCACCATAGCCAGCCTCACCTGGCCTTTGAGACTCCTGAGAACCACAGGTATAGGGCCAGTGAGGTTTCTTGGTAAGGAAAAAGTCTGACTGATTCATGGCTGTGCATCCGGACTGCCCCTTGTGAGCCTAGCGCTGGAAGCTTTGGGACCACCTGTATCAAGTTTGTTCCAAGAGCCCAAACCAGTGTATTGACGGAAGAGCTTTCTCAGGAGGTCAGGTATTGGGGGGGGAAACAGGTTGGAGCGCTATGACCAGTATTTAGGATAGGGACTCTGGAGTTCACAGTGCTGCTACGAGAGGCCACCTGACATTGTGACTGTGGCCACAGCAGCTCAGGCTGTTGATGAGTCTATGGATTAGACTTGGTCTACACCTAAGTTAGGTCAGCACGTTGCCCTGTGGTTGGCCACACTCCTGCGTGACATTGCCATGGCAACCTAGCCCGCACGGTGGCTGCAGCTGTGTTGACAGAAGAATGCTTCCATCGCTGAAGCGCCTGTCTGTTGGGGAAGTGGTGTCCTACACTAAAGGAAAACCCCCATTTCTGTTGGTGTTGGTTGTGTCTATACCACTGCGTTATACTGGCCAATACACTGACGGAGCTATGCCGGTACAGCCCCCCCGTACTGTACATGTACCCGTAGGGTTAGACTCCCATTAGGATTCTTTTAAGCATGTTAAGCTTGAATGATTGGAACAGGGGTGCAGTAAGGGTTAAACTGGAGCCACGTCTCCTGCTACACTGAGTGGGAAATCGAGGCCTGGGGCCTAACTCTTTAGAGTGTACGCAGCTAATCATCCGAGGGCCCTGGAGCGCACTGTCAATGCCTTTTGAACAGGGTTCTCTCTTCTTTGCAGAACATGGCCCCGAGAAGAACGCAGCAGGTGGGGGCGGGGCCGTCCACGGAGCAAGCCTACATCTACAAGGTGGTTCTGCTGGGGAGCACGGCCGTGGGAAAGTCAAGCATAGCCTTCCGCTATGTGAAAAATGACTTCAGGGAATCCTTGCCCACTGTGGGATGTGAGTGAGTGGCAGCAATGAACTAATCCTTTGGTGCAACATAAAGGGCCTGATCTGCGTCTCCCTTGTAGCAGGAGTGTCTCTGCTGAAGTCAGCGGAGCTACACTAGTGTGAAGTTTGGTTTTGCTTAAGCTGTCAGGCCCAGCAGAGAAGCAGCAGGACATCACTCAGCAGGCAGGGTTAGGGGCTCCAGCTGGCAGCCCTGGCGGCTAATGGAATGTGACCCAACAGACCCCCAATGTTACAGCCCGTGAGCGCGGGGTTAGTTTGGTTTCTCAGCTCAGGCACAGGATTGACAACTGTGAGATACAGAAAAGTCTGGTTAAGGTAGCACAAGCTGTGCAAGCTGATGTGCCCATTTTAAAAGCTGGGCCTTGTCTGATGCTGCTCTTCAGAGCTGGATCTTTAGGCACCAACCTAAGAAGCACATCTGAAAAAAGTCAGGCCTCAGCATCTCCTACTCCACTGACACCAGTGGCAAAGTGCCTTTGGAGTTCACTGGCAGGGAGGCTCAGGCCATATGCAGGACACATTTCTCTGCTGGGGTAGATTGGAGACAGGAAATCATGAACAGGGGACCAGCAACACAGCTGTGTTCATTGTGGAGTCAGAGTGACAGCTAGCGGTTCATTGCAGGTAGTGCAGCATTTAAATAGGTCACGTCAGCAGAGAGTTTTGGTCTACAGCTGCAGTTCTGAGTAACCCAAGAGAGCGTTTATCATTTACTATTATATGTTATAGATTTTCCCCTCTGCGTTCTCTCCATGCTCCCCCCCTGCCCTGGCTCTCTCAGCTGCCCTCACAGAACTACTACCAATCGCACTGCATTATCTCTGGATGGGTGCCAGTCCCAATCCCAGCGCTCACTGCGAAATTGCACCACTTTCTTACTCTCGCTGCAGAAACTGACACAGGTGCATCCTGCAATCCCAGGAACTGTGCTTCAGAGTCCGATCTAGTGGGTTTTGGTTGGAGCCACCCCTTGTATAATTCCTGGGTGCCAGACGTAACACTCTGTTCTGCCCTGTTTGTGACAGAGGACGTATGACAACGGAGCCTCCAATGGATGACATTTAAAAGGCTATTGTCCCAGACTCCCAGCAGCTCTGCCCATTAAATCGCTCCAGTCAGTCGTCAAAGCAGCCCATCTAGCCTCTCCAATGTGATCAGCAAACCTGCCTTTGACATTTTCCTGGTGTTTCAACAGAAACCCACTCACACTAGAACTAGGTGAAATTTCAGCTGAAGATTTTTTTCTGAAAAAAGCTGCAGATCCAGGGACACCACCACATTTTAGGAGTTCATGGTAACAGTGTTAATGTAGACAGGTTGGTCCCAGAATATTGACGAGACAAGGTAGGTATTTTATTGGACCAATTTCTGTTGGTCGAGAGGACTAGGGTGAGCAGATGTCCCGATTTTATAGGGACAGTCCCAATATTTGGGGCTTTATCTTATCTAGGTGCCTGTTACCCTCCATCCCCGTCTCAATTTTTCACACTTGCTGTCTGGTCACCCTAGAGGGGACAAGCTTTTGAGCTTTACAGAGCTCTTCAAGGTCTGGGTAGGAAGCGGAGTGTTTAGCTGTAACACTCCGGTTCCTTCCTCAGACCCGAAGAAGAGCTCTGTGTAGCATGAAAGTGTGTCCCTTCCCCCAATAGAGGTTAGTCCGAGATAAGATCTTATCTCACCCACCTTCTGAGTTCATGGTAGTTTCAGTAAATTGTTTAAAAAAAAGAAAAACAACCTGAAAAAAAATCAGAATGTTTCATTTTTTTGGTTTGAAATGACCTTCAAAAATTAGTCTTATTTTTAAAAAATTATTTAGAATGGTCAAAGTTAAAATAAATGTTTTATTTGACCCAGAATAAAATTTCTCTCGATGTAAAGTCAAAATCTTTGAAACATTTCATGTGGTGGTGGACTTGCAGTGAATTTTTTTTTGACTTTTCAGATTGCCACCAACAAAACCAAACCACCATTATTCACCCAGTTCTGCTACGCGCTCCCATCATCAGATGCAAAAAGATTCATCTCAGTAGGCAACACTGATGGAAAACATGGCTTTAGTTTTTATAGAAGATGTCAACACAGGGTCAGTTAAGTCTCTTTAGGAAGTTTTGCAAGCTTACAGACCCTGGTATGAACTAGGGAGGCCATTGATGTTCATGGGACTGATCCCCACCTGTTAGATGTTGACTTCAATGGAGGCAAGGCCAATTTACATAAGCAAGGATCTGGCTTGGTGTCTTTACATCAGAAACAGGCAGAAAGACACTTTTTTTCCTGTTTTGAAGAAGGGTCCTGACCTTTGCCAGGAGAGTGGGGATGGAAGGCCCAAGGGGTCTCCCACTCTGCCACACAAACCAGGCAGTCACAGTGCCTATACCAAGGAGTGTGGTATCATTCGCCTACGTTACTTGGCACTCAGAGAAGGCTTCTGTCCCTCCCAGGGCTCTCTGGAGAGCTTTGGCTCTGTACTGCCCCCTCTACCTCAAGCCCATGTATTTGTCAGACAATCTGGCCCTTAACAGATGGCGTCTGCCTATCTACTTTGCACAGCCGCACATTTGAGCTGCTATAGCACTTTCAGACCAAGGATCTTCAAACATTTTGCAGACATTTGCTGGCTTTCACAGCACTCCAGGGAGGTGGATTTTAATTAAACCCATTTTCCATCTGGGCAAGCTGAGACAGAAAGGTGAAGGGCTAGGCTGGGACTTTGCTCTCCCATATTCCCCCAGGCAAATGTGTGGGCCAAGGCCTCTCCCCCCACCTTTCCGCCTCTGGGCCAGGTGTGCAGGAGCAAACGTGCACCTCTCACTTCCCTAGAGCAGGGAGAGAGGGTGAGCAGGCATGGCCTTGGTGTCACCCCCGCCCACTGGCCAGCAAAGCCCTGCCAGTTTGGGGGCGGGGCAGGTTTGCTGGCATGGGCTAAGAGCAAGAACAAGCAGTTGTAGCTCAGAAGCATCTGAGCACCTCCCTGGGGCTACTCCTGGGACAGCGCTGCTTATGTATAATAAGGGCTGTGCTTAGGGGCCCACGCAAGCCTTAAGTGACTTGCCCAAGGTCAGACAAATCAGTGTCGGGGAGATTGCAGTATTTCTGTTACAGCAGCACCCAACAGGGGCCAGGCACTGTACAGCTGGATTAGAACTCAAGACTCCTAATTCCCACCCTGCCATCACATTTCCTCCAGCTAGACAGCTGCAAAACCAAAGCTTGCTAATGCCACTAATATTGATGGATTGAGCAAGAACCATTGTTCTTATTTCTCTTCCCCTCTCCATCTTCCAGCTACACCCTGATGAATTGCATTGGTGTAGTACCGGGCTGTTACTGGGTAATACCAGTTCACCAGCCTGTTTGTTACATTGCTTTTGGTGGTGGTGGGGCGGATGTTTTAATTCTCTCTCTCTCATCCTCCCCCCGCAGCCCCTTCCAACCGAATCTCAACACCCATCTTTCACACAGATCACCGAGATAAAGGTTAACATTAATTAAGGTGCATGCTATGGCTTTCTCATGGAGCTGTCCCATCTCTGTCGCTTCCAGGTTCTTTCTTCACCCAGCTGGTATGTTTAGAGACTGCCACGATCAAGCTTGAGATCTGGGACACTGCAGGACAAGAGAAGTACCATAGCGTTTGCCATCTTTATTACAGGGGGGCGAACGCTGCCCTTCTTGTATATGACATAGCCAGAAAGGTAAGACCAGCGATGGCTTGTTCTCCTGCCTCTCTCCTCCAGAAGGGTTTGCCTTTAACTTTCTAAAATATCCAGACTGAATCTTGATAATGCAGCTACTCTGCTGGTAGGCTGCAATAGTTCTAGTGTAGGGTCGCTTCCCAGTACATCTCCAGACATTTCAACCAAGACTGCTTTTTCCTGTGCACATCACGTAAGGGCTACACATCATGGGCAGGTTTATCCTTCGTCTTCTGGTAAAGACATGCAAGGAACTGGTACAGACATTTCACTTACAGTGGACAATAAATGCTCACGCTTTCCCCCTAGAAGCCAAGATTTCTCTATCTACCCCTACCTCCCAGCCCAATCCAGCTCACCAGCCAAGTAGGTAATGAGGGAGCATCACTAAGTGCTCTTTGTTCCCCTACCCTCATGTAACCCACACACCTTCTGGATGTGGCGTCCTGTCCCATCTAGTGGCACCGAGACCACTTAGAGCAGGCATAGGCAACCTATGACATGTGTGCCGAAGGCAGCACGCAAGCTCATTTTCAGAGGCACTCACACTGCCTGGGTCCTGTCCACCGGTCCGGGGCGGCCTGCATTTTAATTTAATTTTAAATGAAGCTTCTTAAACATTTTAAAAACCTAAGCTCTAGAGACCCCAGGTTCAATCCCACCTGCTGACAACCAGGGTCTATTGGTATTACACTCACTCCCAGCTCCCTAGACTTTAAGGATGATATAGTAACAAAGATTAAATGCATCTGTTAGTTGGCTTACACTAATGTCCATTTCTGATGGACTATTCCAGGGAGACATGTTGCATGATCTCCCACTACGTTATGCGTGTCTTTTCCCTTTTACTGGTAATACGCAACACACAGGAACTGCAACACTGAGGGCCATATGCCTGTATTACTGCCATGGTAGTTACAGAAGGAGGAGACCATAGGCTGCTGGAGAGTAACATCTCACAGTAACAGAATTTTATTGAAGAGGTAGACCAAGCTTTTAAGAATCCTTGCCCCATCACAAAAGAGCCCAATCACCTCAGCCCATCACCTGTAGGCTGGGTCTATGACCCACTGGAGATCCATGGTGGTTGGGTCATGTCTGATGGAAGATAAGTCATCCTCTTTGGCTTTGAGGAAGGAAGTACATTTAGAGCTGGTTCCATGCTGAGTAGTGCTCCTAGCAGCACTACCTGTGACAAGCCCATAACCCATTTGTTTCTACAATTTTTAGCCCTCACCTGCCAATCTCCTTTGGGCCATGTGACAGCTCCTGAGTATCTGTTGGTTTATTGTCTGTCTCTCTCTCTCTCTCTCACACGTTTCCAGGCAACTTTTTCAAGAGCAAAGCTATGGTTGAGGGAATTAGAGAAGGAATTTCTTCCCGATGAGCTCGTGATTGTTTTAGTCGGCAATAAGACAGATCTTGCTGCTCAGCGGGAAGTCACCTTTGAGGTAAGTGGTGTCACTGCAGTAAGATCTCAGCACTTAGCAGATTCTCTCTTCCAAAAACACCACGGCAGCATGTTCCCTGAGTGCTGCACTTCAGGCTTTCACACCGAACAGTTTATAAGTAAATGTTTAGGTGAACACAGTCCTACTAGCAGCAAGCAATATAGCAAGGCCCCACTGGGTGCCAGGGATGTTAGAGGGTCATAAATCCCATTTTGCCCTCTGTTTCAGCTGCTAACTTTCTTGGATCTTAGAGACTTTCCTGAGCTACAATGAGTTTGTTCAGAGTGTTCAGAGTGTGCATAGGTAGGTTTCAGTGTCAGAGAGGATGTTCCCAGATGTTGCTTCAAAATTTGCCATCACTGAGTTGATGCAGAAAAAACAATACATAGATGCTTTGAATTTCATTAAAAAAAGTCTGAAGCCTCACTGGAAGCTGATGCTGCATCACTGACCACCAAGTTCAATGAATGAGAACTGCATGGGACAAAAAAAGCTCGAGGGTTTAACTCTCGGATCCGTGTCTCCAGTGAGTTTGAACAGGTTCCAGTCAGAGAGCGGCTGCAATGCCTTGAGCTGTGCAACAGAGAAAACAAGCGTGGCCTAAACAGTTCGGCTGCAACCGTGTGACTGGAACAGAAGGAGTGTGAGCTGGGGAAATAGGAAGCTTTAGGCTTCGCAGCAGAATCTGCTGGAATCCAATGGTGGCTCTATCACCGAACATGCTGCTCTTCAGAAAGGTGGGGAACTAAAGTCAGTGTAAACTAAGAGCTTGTCTGCACGAGCGGGGGGCAAGGTCTAGGGTGCACTTGTGTGTTGTGCACTAACTGGCCCATAAGGACCTGCTGGCATGCACGGAGAGTTCCCTAGTGTGCGTCACTGCAGCACGCACAGGCCTGTTAGTGCACAACACACTGGAATGTGTCCCACTCCAGTGCAGACTAATGCACCATGCAGATGAGTTCTGAGCCTTAAGGCTCCTTGTACATCATTAGTCTGACAGTGAGAGTGCTGGAGCTAACGACGGGGGTACGAGGCCCTAAGGCAGTTTGCAGCATCCGGCTTGGAGATTTGTCCCAGAGCCACCCTTGCAAATAGCTGGAGATTTCTGCATGCTCCTCTTCCTACTTCTCAGCCACTAGTCAGGAGAACCACAACTTGCCCTGCTACACTAGTGTTTGTGTCCATTCCGAGATTGCTTCTCCAGGTTGGCACCATGCAGCCCTGTCCACACTGGGCAGGGCCCTATCACACCTGCGGTGTCTAATCATACAGGGAGGAGCTGTGCCTCCCTGCCAGGCCTAAGGACAAGATCCAATACCTTGTAAATGCAGCCCTTATTTCCACCACTTTCCAGGACATTTACCAAGCTGGATGTGATTACCGTGCAGAACACACCTAAGTCTACTTTGAAATAACCCTGTTTTTGTACCTTCCCCACCCAACTAGGAGGCGGAGGAGTTTGCAAAGAGCAAAAGCTTAATTTACATGGAAACGTCGGCAAAATCCAACCACCAAGTGACCGAGGTGTTTATGGCCATAGGTAAGTTCCAAGTCAGAAGCCGCTGGACAGGTAAGAGCACTAGAGAGATGCTGAGATCTGTGCCAGCTCTTTGCCTTGTGAGCTATAGCACTGCACCGTGTGTCTCCTCCCAGTTGCTCAGAGGCAATTAGGGTTGAGTCACTTGACCTGAAGAGGTCCAGAAACTGGAAAGTCTTTACTGTGACTGCAGCAGTGCATTGCCTCTAGGCCTAGACAAGTGGTGACTGGGTACACTCTGGCCTGTCAAGCCTCACAGCTGCCAAGAGCGAGCGAGACAGATCCAGAGCAGTGGCTTCCCCATTCCATACACAGACAGGCTGCCCCCCTGTGGCCTCCCCCCTAACTTCTGAGACAAGCAAACTTCTGGAGCTTTTGCCGCTGGGGTGAGGGTGGAACCTGCTGAGCACTGAATGGGGAGGAGGTTCACCCACCCTTTGGAACACCAGTCACTGGCCCTAGCAATGGGAAAGTGGGAATTTCTCCCCACTCCCCAGATTCCTCACTGTTACTCCCAGAGGATCTCTTCTCTCTGAGACCCATTCCCCTTGGCCCCAGTTATGATCCCCAGACAAACCAAGTCATGTTTCCTTCATCCCTCAGGCCAGAGATCAGAGGACTCACCCAGGCTGGAAAACAAGATCCCTGCATCCTTCTTCCTTAGGGTGTAGAATAAAGCCCTCGAATCAGCTAGGACAGTGGCTCTCAACCTTTCCAGATTACTGTCCCCCTTTCAGGAGCCTGATTTGTCTTGCCTACCCCAAGTTTCACCTCGCTTAAAAACTACTTGCTTGCAAAATCAAATATACAGCTGTGTCGCAGCACACGACTACTAAAAAATTGCTTACTTTCTCTTTTACCATCATTAAATTAGAATATAAATATTGTACTTACATTTAAGTGTATAGTACACAGAGCAGCATAAACAAGCCATTGTATGTGTAAAATTTGAGTTTGTACTGATTTAGCTACTGCTTTTTAATGTAGCCTGTTGTAAACCTAGGCAAATATCTAGATGAGTTGATGTTCCCCCGGAAGAGCTCTGCATATCCCTGGTTGAGAACCACGGGGCTAGGCAACAGAGCCAGAGGCTCAGCTAGACTGAGTCAGGCTCGCTCCATTGGACTGGCCCAGTGAGTCTTTGAGGTTTCTTCTTTCTTCAGAGGACAGACACATCCAGCGCCCTTCCAAGAACCAGTTATGCCCAGAGACAATCCTGAGTGGTCAGTCCTCCCTTCACACTAATGCTGACTACTGCCAAGCCACCAACGACGCTGGTTTCATGGGAGGCTAACCAGAGCCGGCAGTTTGTAGACTCTTCTGGCGAGCCGTTTCTTCCCCGCATGCAGGCCTGGAACCTGGGGCTCTGTCCCACCCATCCCACTTAGCCTCCTGGGCCTCTGATACGTAGCTTACCCCACAGATGTTAGCCAGCTGACCCTGTATTGCCATATGGGGATTCAAACGTGGGGTATGCCGCCAGCTTGACACTGCACTAGTGCACAAATGGCAAACCACTGCCATTACCTTGGCAGTCCATGAGATGGCACTAGAGTCTTCTCATGTTTGTTCCTATTAATGAAACCGCTTGGACTCTAGCACTGGGGTCGGCAACCTTTCAGAAGTGCTGTGCCAAGTCTTCAGTTATTCACTAATTTAAGGTTTTACATGCCAGTCATACATTTTAACGTTTTTAGAAGGTCTTTTTCTATAAGTCTATAATATAGAACTAAACTATTGTTGTATGTAAAGTAAGTAAGGTTTTAAAATGTTTAAGAAGCTTCATTTAAAATTAATTTAAAATGAAGAGCCTCCTGGACCAGCTGGGACCCGGGCAGTGTGAGTGCCACTGAAAATCAGCTTGTGTGCCGCCTTTGGCATATGTGCTATAGGTTGACTACCCCTGTTCTAGAATAATAGGATACAGCTGCAGCAACAGATTCCACCTGCAGCATATCATGAACCAATAATAAGCATTTACTACCCCACAGATATTCTTGGTCCTTAAGAATGCTAGCAGTTTGATAGTGGCAATTCATGAGCCATCTTATGGCTGTTTCAAGTTAGGGTCTCCTACTTCTAGTTCCTTTTTAAAAGAATTTCACTAAAGCTTATAGAGATGTGATTTGCACATCACCACCATTCTATTTGATAATGGGATTTCCTACAGACAACTTGGTGCAATACAACATTTGCTGTCCTGCGATGTTTCTAGGGGGATGTCCATGATGCAGGTGCAGTGGAATCTGTAGATGTTCTAGGACGGGGAATGAAGAGGTGTATGGGAGAGTCCTGAGGGAGGGACCATTTTCCAGAAAGAATGAAGGAGCATGAGGAAAATTGTGAATGGAAGTTTGTTAAATAGTAAGTGCAGGAATCCTAGGCCAAGAAACATATGGATCTCAAGGTAAAAAAATAGGAAGTTAATAAAGTTAAAATGTAAACTTAACTTAAATCAACATTATAAATAAGAACATAAGAACAGCCATACCGAGTCAGAGCAAAGGTCCATCTAGCCCAGTATCCTGTCTTCTGACAGTGGCCACTGCCAGGCGTCCCAGAGGGAATGAACAGAATCATCAAGTGATCCATCCCCTGTTGCTCATATTTAGATATTTTAAATCTTAATAAATTTAGAGGGACAGATCCCCAGGCGTAGCCAAATAGCACATGAAGGAAGGAGAAAGTGGCTCCTAAGGCTCCTTTTCCTCTCTCTCTTGCTTGTTGTGGGTCAGTCCTTGGCATAAATTGAAACAGCCCTGGGGCTACTGTACGTTTCACCACCAGGAACCATTCTGCTGGTTGGGGACTGGGGTGCTCTGGTCACACCCCAGCCCACTGCGGATGGGAGAGGGACACCCCTAGCTGCTCCGTTAGCGGATGGAAAGTTGCCCTAACAAAGTCAGAGCAGTGTCCGAGTATGTTGCACAAAATGTTACAATAGCTCAGCAGAAAAGGACCGAGAATTTCTTATTCTGAGTTTCTTCACAGCTCACGAGTTACTGAAACAGGAACAACAGAAGGAACCAGCCCTTCAGCCTCAGCCCTGGAAGAAGTCACGTGTGGACCTGCGAGAGCCAAGCAATCACACTAAAAAGTGTTGCATGAACTAAAGGAAATGGCAGACTGACCTAAGGTTACCATCAAGTGTGTTTTTATTTTGCGGGGGGGAGGGAGGGAGGGATGTATTGTGTGCAGGCAGCATGGTTCTAGGGGGCAGCTGGTGTGTCAGACTGTGATTATTGCTTTTATTTTTTATTATTGTCAATGTTCGATTGAAGAACTGTACGAGAGGAGATATTGCCGAATGCAAGGAACCTGAAAAGCACTGCAAGTCTCCTCTTGCTTGTTTGTTCAGTGTTATCGTTATACAAGAATACAGTGCAAAGTAGCTTCACAAATAAAAACAGCAAAAAGGAGGAGGTGACTCTCTCTTCCCTCCTCCACTTCACCTTTGCAAATTCTACACAACTTTTACAGAGGCTGTTAACATTAAGGTCACCCAATCATTAAATGCAAGACATGGAATAGCCAGAACATGAAGCTCAAGTTTAATATCACTGTAAGAACTCATGATTTTGTCACGAGTCTTGTGATTTTTGGGGGGTTTCTTAAAGCCCCAGCTGCTGGAGTCAAATGATCACTTGGGAAACTTTGAACAACCAACAACAACTCAAAAACTAACACTTTCTGGCCCTCATGGTTGTGGAGAAAACCGAGAACATGAAACAAGCACATCCTGAAGTTCCAGAAACCAGATTGTAAATAAAGAGACTCTGAACATTATTTAAAAGTCTCATGAATTTTTGGTGGGAGATGGGGGCTGATTTCTCATTTGAGTACCTGGGATTGGCAATACTCCAGTAATATAGATTTAATCAAGAAATAAACCAGGGCCTGATTCTCCTCAACCGTACACAGTTACAACACTAAAGCGAGTGGCGTTAACTTACATTGGTGTAAATAAGAGAATCAGACCTTCTGACTTAGGCCAGGTCCACACTAGAAACCCCAGCTGGCACAGTGGTCCTGCATCTAAACACAAAGAGTTTGCCAGGATGCTACCCCAGCCCAGCAAACTTTTTCTGTTGCAGACTACGCAAAAAATCAAATTTTGTCTTGCGCTTTTCAGGTAACCAGTTTACTAACATATCTAACCTTGTTAATTTCAGCACACTTAATTGTGAACTGATCACCGATGCCTCAATGCTAAGGGCATGTCAAGATTCAAAGATCATCTACTTGTGAATTCAGCAAAGAGTCCTGTGGCTCCTTATAGACTAACAGACGTATTGGAGCATAAGTTTTCGTGGGTGAATACCCACTTCGTCGGATGTATGATGTATTCATCCACAAAGCTCATGCTCCAATACGTCTGCAGTGGAATCTGTAGATGTTCTAGGACGGGGAATGAAGAGGTGTATGGGAGAGTCCTGAGGGAGGGACCATTTTCCAGAAAGAATGAAGGAGCATGAGGAAAATTGTGAATGGAAGTTGCCACAGGACTCTTTGCCGCTTTTACAGATCCAGACTAACACGGCTACCCCTCTGATACTTTTGAATTGTCCCTCTGAAGAGAAGCAGTAGTTTTAATGGTGTGTGGTGGGAGGGAGTTGATTCTCTTATGTCAGAGGAGCACAAAAGAACTGAAGGGAATTTGCTCAGGTTTACTGAATTTGTTACCTAAGTTCCAGTGGAGACCAAGCATGGAAAGCTTGATCTGAAAAGTCACAGGATCATGAGCTTGTGAAAACGGACTTTAACGGAAGCCATTTTATCACCTGAGCTACAGTATTTACACTGCAGCCAACGTTGCAAGATAAAGCCCGTGTGAGATGTACTGTCGAAGGAGCACTGCACATGCAGCAAGAAAACACCCCTGGAATGGATCACAGCTGCTATAACCAGTGCTCAAGACTCAGTAAAATGGTTCAATGACACCACATTTGCAGGGGCTCATTTCACTGCAGCTGTAGCAGCCACCAGCCAGTCTCTGCTATTTCAGGAGGGTGAAGTCATCCTCTTGTACACATGTGCTTACAGCACGTCACATGATCTCACCACTAAACGCGTGCTGTTGCTTATATACATCGTCCCACCCCAGACAGACTCAGCCCGGGGGAACCGTTACAGAGTTCCATGGCTGAAGTATGCCACATTGACTCAGCTGGGGCTGAACCTAGTAACTTTGCTTGCATGGTGGTGGGTGCACTGCAATTGGTTACTGACAAACGGCCACACTCCCACACCGAGGTGCTGCATCTTGCAGCTGGTTTTGAGCTTCATTGCTTTGCAAAGGTGTCAATTGTATACAAGCTTCTCCTCTATACAGAGAGTATGGAGGACTTCCCAGCTTGTTTCCCTATGTCAGGGTATAGGGAATTCAGAGGCCATCACTGGCCTCTGTTGAGATACAGCAAGGGGGGCCACCTTGCTATTAGCATCAGACATGAACTCAAGTACTACAGACAAGTGCACTTAGCGCCACATGGAGAAAGGGGAACCTCCCGTGTCATCTGTGTTGAGGTCAGGGCAGCTCCTAGCAGTGTGCAGGCTTGGTCCTGAATGTGTCACAACCAGGCATGTCAGGTGCTCTCATCCCCCTGGTGTATTTCCCCAAGGAGCCAGGGTGTATCTGTTTTGATGGGGTGCTAAGCATGCTTCTCTCTTCCCCGCCTGCTTGTGTGGCAATATTAGCTCCCCCTTGCAGTGGGTTTTGTTGTGAAGACACATTTAGAGGCATGGGGGAGTTCACACCTCTCAGAGTGGTTGTTTCTGGCCATCTGCTGGCTCAAGGCCTTCTGCCAGCATGGCTGGATCGGGGGTGTGACTCCTGTGTAACACACCTGTGCCTGCACCAAGCCAGGAGTGCCAATACACAGCAGAACTGCACTTTTACTGGGACAGCTTGTTTCCCCTGTGGTGGTGGGGAGAGTCTGGAATAATCCATGGGGGCAAAGCCTTTCAAGGGCGGGCCAGACCCCAGGCAGACATCGCCACATTGGTTAGTCTCAGTTCACATTTTCCATCCACTCCCCTGCGGCCAGGAGGGTCAGAAGTGGGACCCCAGGAGCTGAAGCCTTAGGCCTGGGTCTATAGATTGTCTATGCACTGATCTGGCTCTGGGAAGTGAATCAGCCCTGCCTCCAGCATAGCTCTGTCAGGCAGAATCCATCACCCACATCCCAGGCAGCTCAAAACCAAAAGGGAAGGGAGAGGCTTATCTGAAAGGGTCCTCAGGAGACAGGCCACCCTCTAGCAGGAGCAGATCACTGGCTGGGCTCTAGGTCACTCAGAGAATCCAGGAGTTTGTCTAAGAGGCTTTCCTCTTAGGAACTCCTAGGCTGCTGCCTCTTCCTGCTTAAATACCTGCCCTGCTAAGCCCAGCTGGAAGCTGGCTGCCTCTAATTGGCAGGCTGAACTGGGCCTCTGGGGCCTGGCTCCCTTTGCAGAACATTAACCCTTTTCCTATCTGATTGAGCATGGGACACATTCACCCCAGCACTGACACACTCCAGAAGCCTTCTCAGACCCTGGGCTGTCGTTCCATTTGCTTCCTGCCCAACAGCCTCACTGTGTGCAAGGCTGTGTGTCACTTTTGGAGGTCGAGATTTTCCCCCACCCACTTCAGTGGAGTGACTCCTGAGTTACCCTGGGTTGAGAAAGGAGACTCAGGGCCCCTAATTATGTAGTAGTTGCTGCTTTCCCCGGCAGCGGCTGTTCATGCTGCAGGAGCTCAGGGCTGGGCTTTCTCCCTGGGCTTCTGTTTCCCTGCAGGCTGCACGGTGGGGCTCTCCAGGGTCATTAGAAGCAGAGGCCTGTAGACAGCTATCAGCACCCAAGTTGCTCCCCCAGAGGACAGAGCAGCCTCCTGCCTCCTTCTGTGCTGCCTGCCCAGCAGCCCCCTTCCTCGCCCGCTCCAGCCCTCTCTGCCCCAGAGCCGCCTGAGAGCGCAGCCAGGGGAAGCACCGGCTCGGGGGGCAGCTCGTGTTCCTTCCCGCCCGGGGAACGTTCTGTGCCTGCTGAGAGCCCCTTCCCCCACTCGCCAAGGGTCCTGCACGCTGTCTCCTGCCACAGCCCCACAAGCCAGGCTCTGCAAAGGGGCTGCCTGCGGCCCAAGCTGGTGCCTGCTGCCGCGGGAGCCGCCACTTCAGGGCTGGGCAACAGGCTGCCACTACCCCCCCGCCCGCAGTAACCAGGCTGTTAGTGTCCGGTCACTACGTCTGACCGAACACGCCAGGTTCCCTTTTCAGCTGGACTTTCCGGTCAAAAACCACACACCTGGCAACCCTAATTTCTGATTCTGTGCTAGCGGCTGCGTATTGCTCCCACTGCTAAATGTGGTGCGCGACTTATATCCCCCTTTTCCAGAGGCGCTTGTAGCCCCACTGAAGCCAATGGTGCTAGGCTGAGTTTCACCCGCAGCAGATCTGGCCTACTCCGCAGTGTTTCTCAAGTACCGTAGCGCAGACTGGCACTCAGGGCTGGCTGCCGGTGGGCCGCGGGTGGCAGGATAGCAGCGGGGAGCTCAGCCCAGCCAGCTCAGTGCGGGGCAGCAGATGCGCAGTGTTTAAAAGGAGAGCAGGGACATTGTACATGGCACATTGATGGAAGGGGGAAGTCAGGCCTACATGGATTCACCACAGGGTGACCAGATGTCCTGATTTTATAGGGACAGTCCCAATATTTGGGACTGTCCCTATACTGTCCCTATACTGTCCTAAGCTGACTGTCAATTCCCAATGTGTGTAGACTCATAGGCTCTAAGGCCAAAAGGAACTATCACCATCATCTAGTCTGACCTCCTGCCCATTGGAGGCCCCACAACCTCACCCACCCAACTCCTGTGATATTTATGAAGCACCAACAAAGTGTTTTGGATATAAATAAAATATAAATATATTACTCCTGTCATCTTCCCCACCCCCTCCGCTGTTTATTTTTCTGCCTTCCTCTCTAGGAGCAAGGGGTGAACTCCTGCCCCTCTAGCCATGGTTATTGGAAGTGGGAACAAAATGTTTTCCCCATTCCATAAAAGTATTTCAATGTTTACATTTTTCCCCAGCCTGACTCAGGATGAGAAGTCAAAACTTCAAAAATGTCCTGAACGGAAAATTTGGGGAAAAAAATCAGTTTGGGTCAATCAAATTTCATTTTGATTAATTTCAGAGTCTTTTATTTTAGTTTTGACCCTTAATTTTTTAAATTATCGCTAGCTGAAGTTTTGAAATGAAAAGTTGTTTAGGAATCAGAACTTTGCATTTCAATTAAATGCCAAAAGGAAACACTTTGAACATTTTCAAGAAAAGTCAAGTCAAGAAATTAATCAAAACTGACCCTTTTGCATGAGAAATTTTGGTTTTTGAGAAATCAGCATGTTCTGATGACAAACACTGAGTAAAAACCATTCCCGACTAGCTCTGATTGCTATTCCTTTTCGTATAATCCTTGGTGAATGAAAATAAGACATTGTAAGAAAAGAATTGCTTTGAAAAGCTTCTTGGTCTGTTACTTCTGTTCATTGTTATTTTCAATCCAAGTTACTGACCTGCTTAAAACACTGAAGTGGTTCAGAAATAGACAGAGGTCTTCAGCCTAGGAAATAAAAGACCAAGTCATCTGGCTGCGTGAGGCGTCAACACAAGTGTAAGTGTTCATTGTAACCTCCAGTCTCAGTGGCAAGTCCTACTACCTTGTTAATTCTTTCCCTAGCACATCAGAGAGGGCATTTTGGAAGCCATTTCTTATTGATGTGAATAAAAAGGAAACTCATGCTGTGGGGTCGGGGGGGAGGCAGGCTGTCATTTAATAAAGCAATGGATAGAAAAATATAGGGGAAGCTGTAGAGAATCCAAGCTCTGGCCCAATGAGCCCACGTGCATGACTAAGGCCAGCAGCACTTGAAGCTGGGTGGGCTAGTGGTGAGACAATTGGGCTGGGTCCCAGAACTGGTAGATTTCTGGTTCTGGTTCTATCACTGACCCTTGCCAGGCCCTTATGCTCTTTAGTCCTCACTTTCCTGTCTATCAAACAGGCATCACAATACTTCCTGACAGCATGTTCTGAGGCCTAATGAAGGTTTGTTCACACGCTGAGATCCTTGGAGGGTGGGCGGGGCTGTACACCCGCAAACTATTGTTCTGAATTACGCTTGGAAATCCATGTAATTGGATGATGCCATGAAGGTGTTCTGTGAAAGCTGTGCCTGGGGAAGGAGCCACGCAGTTCCCAGTGACACCGAAGGCAACTGTCAGCCTGACTCCTCCTGCACGCCTACACAAGGGCGGCTCCAGACCCCAGCACGCCAAGCGCGTGCTTGGGGCGACATGCCGGGGGGGCGCTCTGCCGGTTGCCGGGAGGGCGGCAGGCGGCTCCAGTGGTCCTCCCGCAAGCGTGCCTGCGGAGCGTCTGCTGGTCCCGGGGCTTCGGTGGAGCATCCGCAGGCACGCCTGGGGGAGGTTAACCGGAACCGCGGAACCAGCGGACCCTTCGCAGGCACGTCTGCGGGGGATTCACCGGAGCCGCAGGACCGGCGACCGGCAGAGCGCCCCCCGCGGCATGCTGCTTTGCTTGGGGTGGCGAAATCACTAGAGCCGCCCCTGCCCCTACATCTGACACTGCAGTCACTGGAGCTCTCGGGCCCAGCCCAAAGCCCACTGGGAGTCTTTCCATGGATGTCAGCAGGCCCTTAGCAGGCATCGTAAGAAGGGTTTCACGTGCCTTAGTGACAGGCTGGAAGTCAGGTGCTTTAGGACTTGTCTGCACTTCAAATGCTACAGCAGCACAGTTCTTGCACCGCTGTAGCACTTTGGTGTAGACAGGAGAGATTCTCCCATTGGTGTAGTTAATCCACCTCCCTGAGAGGTGGTAGCTAGGTTGATGGTTCCGGCAACCTAGCACTGTTTACACGGGAATTTAGGTCAGTTTAGCTACCTGCGGAAGGGTGTGCATTTTTGACACCCCTGAGCAACGTGAGCTGGGTTAAGCTAATTTTCTAGTTTAGAGTAGCCCTTAGTTGCCCCCTCCTTATTTCTCTGAATCGCGAGCCATTAATTCCTATGAGCTGCAGGAGCAGACCTTTGGGAGAGCAGGATGAGTCCCGTGACAGAGCCGCATAAGCCCTGACTCTCAAACCTGTAAAAGCTGAGCCGTCAGTGGATGGCGGCCCTAGGCTGGATTTGCGTTTACTCCTGTCATAAATAAACAGATCAGGGTTAAGGTCTCTTTTACCTGTAAAGGTTTAACATGCAGTACCTGATGACCACCTAACCAGAGGACCAATCAGAGACAAGATTTTTTCAAATCTCTGTGGAGGGAAGCCTTTGTCTGTGTTCTTTGTTAGAGAGCTCTCTTTGGATCTAAGAGAGGTCAGTCATGTCTCCAAGTTCTCCTGGAGTAGTTTCTACTATTCAATAGTGAGTATTAATTAGAAAGGCGAATTAGTCTTATGATTTGATTTCTACATTTGCAATTGTGTGTTTGCTAAAGGAAATTCTTTATTCCTGTTTGCTGTTACTTTGCTTTCACTGAGAAAGAAAGGGGGAGGGGGGATTCTCTCCAGAGATTGATAAGTTTAGACCCTGTATATTGTTCCAATTTGGTTACAGAGACAGTGACTTTTCTTTTTATTCTTTAATAATTTCTTTTCTATTAAGGACTTGGTTGATCTTTCTTTGGGTGGATTCTCAGGGAAAGGGGAGGGGGAGGTATCCCTCTGTAGTTAAATCCCGGTGTCTCTCCTAGGAAAAGGGAGGGGGGAGGAAGCAGGGGGGAATGGTTTATTTCTCCTGGGTGTAAGAACTCCATGGATTTGGGGCTCTTGGAATCCCCTAGGATTTTGGGGAAGGACTGTGTCTCAATCCACATTTCCTGATTGAGTGGTGGCAGCTTTTACTAGATCTAAACTAGGATTTTAGTTTAGAGGGAAACCAGTGCAGGTCCCCACATTGGAACCCAACAGATCCAAGTGGGGGTGAGACCTATGACACGGGCAGATCCCCGCCGAGTGAGCGGCAAGTAGAGCTTGCCGCTACCAGGGCCCTGGCTTGGGGCTCAGAGGAGAGGGTGGGCCCGAGTCCCATTACCCCGCCCCCACCCTGAACCATGAAGGATTATGTGGACTCTGGCCGTTACGCCACACTACTCCGCCTGCAAGGGGGGATTACATGAACGTTGGCCACTAGGCTGTTCTACCCTGCTGCAAAGGGGGATTATATGGACTTTGGCCGCTAGGCCGTGCCAACCCACCAATAAGAGGGGTTATATAGACTCTGCCCACCAGGTCGCGCTACTGCGCCTACTGGAGGAGAGAAGAGCTTACGACCGAGTGACAGTAACCCGTAGAGAGGCAAACACAGAGACTAGAGAGAGGTGAGTTCCCAGCACCCTTCTGGTACCTGCCACAAAGGGGCGCTGCGGTGCAGGCTTTTATATCTGAGCTCCAGTTGGAGCATGCCCAGCAGAACTTCCGGGGCGGGGCTTCCTCTGCCAGGAAGGAAGGGTTAACCCCTGCTATACCAGTGCGGGGCCACTCTGCCCCATCACATACCCTCCCCGTTAAGACAGCCGCCTGGGCTTGCTGACCCTTGGTCGTCTCCTCCCCTTCTCCCCCCATCCCCCTCTCGGGAAAAGAAATCTACATTTGCATGAGCCTTTCCCAGCCGGTATAACACTCAGAAGGAATAGGGTTGGAGGGACATGTGGCTCAGGTACAAAATGGGGTGTTTTTCTTCCCCTACCTCTTGCGACATTACGGCCCTCAACCCTGCCTCCATGGTGTCCGTCTGGAGGATAAAGGCCTTGTGAAGTCGAGTTGGATCAGTACTGGATCTCATAGCCGTTCTCGCAGGGCGCACTGTATAGCCCGTATAGCTGTATAGCCCACCGTATAGCCCAGGTAGGTCACTTCTTTCTGGCCCAGGTGACATTTGGCTGCGTTTGCGGTGAGCCCTGCTTTGCCCACCGCCCGCAGCACCTTCGTGAGATGCTGGAGCTGTTCCTTCCAGTGGGCACTGTAGACGATGATGTCCGTCAGTATCGCCCGCAGCAAGCCGACCCATGCGAAGATCTGCAAGATTCCATTGGCGATAACTGGAGCTGTGGTGGCCCGTAGTGGTACCGCCTCTGGATACTGTGTTGCATAGTCAACCACGACCAGGATATACTTGTGGCCAGAGCCACTCTTCTCCAAAGGCCCCACTAAGTCCAAGCCTATCCGTTCAAAGGATGTCCCTCCTCCTCACCCCACGAAGGGGCCGTGCCCCCCCCAGTCACACTTGACCCATCCACCCCCCCTTCCCTGTCCCGTGACTGCCCCCCACCGCCTCACCCAACCCCTGCTCCTTCCTGACAGCCGCCTTGGGACCTTTACCCCCATTCAATCCCACTGTTCCCTTCCCCACCCACAACCCTCTTCCAACACCCCCTCCTTGCTGCCTGCCCCCTTACCGCACTGCCTGGGGCCAGGGCCGAGTCCACTCGGCGGACTGGGACCGGCGCCACGGGGTCCGACTCCCCAGGCCGGGCCGGGTCCGCTCAACCGGGACTGGCGCTGCAGAGCCCGACTCCCTGGGCTGGACCAGGTCCGCTTGGCGGGGACAGGCACCATGGGGTCCGACTCCCCGGGCCGGGCCGGGTCTGCTCGGCTGGGACTGGGACCGGCGCTGTGGGGCTCGAGCCGGGCCAGAGGCACTGGGGCCAGAGCCAGGGGTGCTTAGCCGGGACCGGGCTAGGGCGCTCGGTTGGGGCCAGGCCATGGATGGGGGAGCCACTCAGCTGGAGCCAGACAGGGCCACGCTGTGCCTCCCTGGAGCCCTCCTCGCGCCCCCCAGGCCCAGCTGACATGCCTGCTGCTTGTTTCAGGCTTCCCACGAACATCTGATTCGCGGGAAGCTGGGGAGGGGGAGGGGGAGGGGGAGAGGGAGGAGAAGGAGGGCAGAGCATTCAGGGGAGGAGGGGGAGATGAGCTGGGGCGGGGGCGGGGTGGACAGCTGCCTGAGCTTTTGTTAAATGGAAAAGCTTTTTTAGAACCGGTTGTCCTAGAACAACCAGTTCTAAAAGGGTTTCTACATTTAACAACCGGTTCCTGCGAACCGGTGTGAACCGGCTCCAGCTCACCACTGCCCCATCTGCCCAAAGAAGTCAATGGCTCATATCTCCACGAGGGAGCGGGGGTCTTCCCTCTCAGCCTCTGTGAGAACTAGCACTGCTTGGTTTCCTAGGACAAGGGGACCTGTCCCCACTGTTCCCTGAGGTGGCCCAGCTTCTGCCTGCCCCCATCTGGGAGGCTGTCACACACCCCAGGGCCTAGCAGACAGGTGGGGAGGAGGCTCCTATTCATGTAACTCTCTGAGAGCCCATAGAAGGGCCAAAGGAAGAATAAAGGGCAAGAAGTGAAGCAGGCCCTGAGCCTCCGTCCCATCCTCACCTCCTCAAAAGTGGAGCTTCCTGAGCTTCATTTGGGCAGATAGGAAATGTAGCTCTGGCACAAAGGTGCTTCTGCGCCATCTGGGGCAGGGAGAGCTCTGCCTGGAAGCCCAGGGAATGGGAAGGGGTGAGAGCAAAGAAAGAGGGGAGGGGTAGGGGAGTGAGGGGAAGAGCTCATGCCCCAGATGAAGGAAGTTTGGGGTCAGAGGGAAGGACCCTGCTCCACAGAGAGGGGAGTGAGTTCTGTCAGTGACAGGGGCCTCCATTTCCCCTTCCACTAGTCCCCCATTTCCAGGGAGACAGAGCAGTACCTGCAGCAGGGAGCGGGAGTTGCTGAACATGGGAGGGGAACCTTTAAGGGCATCAGATGAGGCTCAGCCCTTGCACCACCTCAGGCACCTGGTGCAACTGCCGGATGCTGCGGAGCTGACCCATCACCTTGGCAGTGACGTCCTCCAGCTGCAGGGGAAGGAGAACATGTCAGAGACTGAGACACTGCCCAGGACTCAGGGAGGATTAAGGGTACCTGGAACCAGCACCATTTCCACCCAGCAGCTGCTCATGTCTGAGTGGTGGATTCACCCTCCTGATCCCCAGGATGGAGGCTTCTTGTCCTCTCTAGTGACCTCCAGTGCCAACCCCCCTCCTTGTAGGCTTAGCTCCTGCCGCCTCCCCCTCAGTGCCCCTGACAACTGTTCCACCTCCAACCCACCTGGGAACACCGCTCAAGTTGGTAGAACCCTCTCCTCCACCCTGCCTCCATCCCCACCCAGGTAGGGCAGGAGGGATTCTGACAGCAGTGAAGTGGCCTGCGGGGAGGTTGAGACCTTTCCCCAAGTCACCCCAGTGACAAATGGTGAAGCCACAGGATGGCAGCCCTGGTGAACGGGGCAAGGCAGCAGCCCCTGCTGACTGAATCCTCCCATTCTCTCGAGAGTGGGTCCAGCCCTGCCAGCAGCAGGACAAGCTTCCCCCACCCATGTGCCTCAGAACTGCCTGGCTGGTCGCCATCACCCATCAGTCCTTGGCCTCCCAGGCTGCCAGTGATGGGAGCAACTCTGGGTGGTATCTCGGGTGACATGGACACTAGGCCACGGGGAAATGGGTGCAGCTCTGTGGGGCAGGAAAGGTTCACAGAGGGCACTTAGGGGACTCTCCTGCCCTTCCCAGGAGTGAGAGCACAGCATCACGTCCTAAGAACACAAGTCCATGAAGTCCACAAGTCCCCACTAGGCTCCTTGCTCCCAGGCCAGCAAATGGTGATAGGATGGGAATGAGGCCTGGGCACCGCCCCAATCTCCTGAGTCGAATGCAGCAGCTTACCGTGTCCCCCAGCAGTTGCTGGGCTTCCCCCAGGATGGCGTATGTGAGGAGAAGCCCAGCCTGGCTAATGCACAGCAGGGGGTTGTGGATCGCTGGCACGGCTGTCTCAAGGAAGCATTTCCTCTGCCCCGCAGAGAAGAATTTTCCAAAGACCTAAAACCAACAGGACAGGAGGCTGTAGCAGATTGCCCAGAGCCAGCCTCCAAGCCCTGGAGATAGAATGGCCTCAGTGTCTGGTGCCCCAAAGGGAGGGTAAGAGAGCTGCTGTAGCCAAGGCCATTCATTCCCCAGGAGGCTTTCAGGGTCCCATGGCTCAGGGAAGCCCCTTTATGAAAAGGTGGCCGATGCTTAGGGACCAAAGCCTCCAGTGCCTCTTTCTGGAGGGCAATTGATCGCAGGGACCATGATGGGCTGGAAATAGATCTCTAATGTGGGTGAGCAGGGCCCACTTTTCTGTGCAGCGCACAGAGATGATAGGGGACCCTGTACTGCTTCCAGCAGAGAGATCTCCTGCACCTCAGTGGCTAGAGGAGTGGGGGGGAGGGGGTTTGGAGCTGATAGACCAAAGGTCTATTCCCCCCAAATTAGTGATTTCTCTAGTAGCTGGGTATGGCCTCGGCAGCTCCTTGGTTTCCTGCCAAAGGGAATCCAATCTGCAACCTGACCAGGATAAGGAGACTCATGTCCCTGTCCCCATCACAGACACTCCTAGGAATTTTTTCTTCTGCTGCAGCAATTCAGCTTGTGGGAGGCAGGACAAGCTCACGTGGTGTCTATAGAGCAGCATTCTGTAGATGCACTTGTAGATCCAGGAGCCATTCCAAGGCCTCCTATGTGATGTTGTGGAAATCACCCATTTCACCTTTGACTCCAATCTGGGGGCACTGGGTTATGGTGTGTTCCAAGGTTTGGATGTTCTCACCACAGTTGTGAGACAGGGGGCCGGAAGGTCTTTGATTTTCTACTTGTGCAGCAAGTAGTCGCAACTTGGGTCAGTGACAATGTGCTTCCTTGGCACAGTGGCTGAGGTCCAGATACTCTGCCATTCCCTGGCTGGGTCTGGAGACATGAGGAGGGCGCATGAGGAGAAGCACTGGTGAGACTCCCAAACACATATCCTGGCCTCTCTCATTCACGTCCCAATTAAGCAAGGATTGATGACACCTGTATCTTTGATCCATGAGCTTAGCAGGTCTCTGCAGAGGGCCTTGTAGGCAGAAGAGTAGGAAACAGCCAAGTTGCTATGGATGGAACCTGCGCTGCTGGGCAACACACGGCATATGGAAGAAAATGAAAGAAAGAAAAAAAGAAAGGAAGAAAGAAAGGGGTAGAATCCAACCCTGCAGCTTGTTCCATCTCTGCCTACCCCACCCCTAAATCTGGAGCTCCAGCAAATCAAGGGAGCAGGGACAAGGACCACTCTGGAAGAGGAGGAGGATGTTCCTGGATGTTGATGGCGTCCGTCTCCGTGCCCAGGGTGAAGACCGAGCCAAGGACAGCTTACAAGAGGCGGGACTCTAGGTCAGGCTCAAGGGCTGGTTTCATGGTGCTGGCAAGAGAGAGGAGCTGTGCAGTGCGGGGGTGGGACTGTCGCCAACACTGACATGAAACCATAGGGCTATAGGCACAGGCTGGCGAGAATGGAAACTGAGGCACTGAGCTAGGGAATGACAAGGCCGAGGCGTCACAGACAGACAGTGGCAGGGCAGGAATAGCGCCTGTTCCATGGAGCCTGCTGCCCCTCCTGTATCTGAGCCCGGGAGTGAGCCCCTCCCCAAGGCCCCTGCAATGTTACTGGAGTGAAAAGAAGAGCCCAGCCAGGACGGAGTGAACCTTCCCACCCCACCAGCTCTGCCAGAGGAGCCACTCCTGGGAGGTGAGCGACCTGGGAGTGGGAGGGACAGTGACTCCCAGCCTTGGGCCTGAGCAGCACTGGGGTTAGGGGAGCCAGCGGTGGGGGGGGGGAAGAGGGGGCTGTCTCAGTACCTGAGGTTGCCCACAGCAGCCAGGCAGCTGGCGAGGATGGCGCTGGGTGGAGAGTCTTTACGAAGCTCCTCAATGAGCTCCTGTGAGACACGAAGGAGACAAAGGAGCATGAGGGATTTGGGCCCTGCTGACACCTCCCAGTGAGGAGATGACACAGCCAGTGCCCCACATGGCCAGCAGGATCCCCCACTACCTCCTGCTCCTCCCATTTCTTCCTGCCCAGCAAACTGGTCCCCTTCCAGGATTCCTGCCCAGCTCAGTCCCAATCCCCTTCTTCCCTCCTCCCTGTCAAACCTGCCCCCATTCAGCACCATCCCCACGACCGAGCTGGGACCATGTGATTCCTTGTCCCCCAGTCACAGCTGCTCTCCAGCCCCACAATTCCCCCACTGCCCAATCTCACAATTCTCCCTTCTCTTCTCCCCGCCTTCAGCTCCACCAATCCCTGCCCTCTGCTGCCCCCGCCCACACCACCCAGCCCCCACCGATTAGCCCGGCCATACCCCGGCCAATCCCATGTCTCTCTCCTCCCTCCAGCTGCCGGATGACGGGTCTCACTCACCACAATCATCTCCACCACAGCCACCTTGCAGCAGTACGGCTCCAGCGTGTCCTGCCCTCTGTCCTGTGCAGCAAGACACGTGGGGTAGATGGCCTGCAGGAACCTGAGCTGCTGCCCCTCATCCTGTTCCCACCAGGAGTGGGGGATAGCGAGAGAGAACCTGTTAGCTAGGGACCTTCCTGCCCCACCCACACCAGCTCCAGGGCTCAGGCCTCAATGGGGGATTGCGGGGCGCTGCCTAGTGTTCAAATCCCCCACGACTCCTACATAAGCAGGATCAGGAACTGGGACAGTGCCTGTGGGGGGAGGAGACGTAGGCTGTTGTGGGACAAACACCCCCATCTTGGGGGTCCCACATCAGGGCCCCATTAGGGGTGGTGGATCATCAGGGAAAAGACCCTTGGCAGGGGGTGGGGATGCTGGGAAGGGACAGGACAATCTTGGTTCCAGCCCAGGTGGGGAACATTTGTACCTTTTTTCTGTGCTGGAGCTGCTCTCTGATGACCTTGAGAGCAGCTTCCTCTGTGGACATCTCCAGCCATTCCTCCGCCGCTGAATCCGTGGGGGGTCCCTGCACCAGGGAGAGAAGGGAACAGGAAGATGTCTGCTGCCTCTTGGGGGAATGACAGGGGTGTGGTGGGGAGCGCAGGATTAAGGACCCCCCTTCCCACCTCAGGCACCCAGGGCAGATCGGGACCCACACCTCCCTCTCACGGGTGCCTTCAGCCCCCAACAGCTTCAGAAGCCCATAGAAGAGACCCCTCCGCCCTCCACTGTCCAGGACTCCGTGGGAGGTGCCGACTCCCCCAGCCCCGGGCATCAAGGGACAAAGTGGCAGCAGCTCTTGATGCCCCCACCCCCAGTTCCCCTTGCTGCAGGGGCAGCTGTGTGACTGCTGCTGGTGTCAGTGGGGTTCACGTTGCTCAGGCCAGACACCTGGGCTGGGGACTCCCCCCCATATCACTGGGAGAGTGTCTGGGCCCAGGGTGTTCACATCCCCGTCCTCACCCCTCCCTGAGCCCAGCCTGGCTCCTCACCTGGAACAAAGCAGCAGCGTCCATCGGCGTCACTGCTGCTGGAGCCCCAGGCACTGCTGCTGTCCCGTGCTGAGCTGCTGGTGCTGGTGCTGGGATCTTCCACCTCCTGGTCTGAGGGGGCTGAAAGATCCTCAGTGCCTGGGAAGGGCGATGCCCCCTGCTGGGAATGAGGGCTGGGCTCCTGGGGCCGCTGCTGCCCACATAACAGGCCCCAGAGCCTCCCTACCCAGCGCCCCTCCTGGGCTGGATCCTGTCTCCGAAACTGCATCCTGAGCCAGCTCCATCTGGGCTTGGTCGGGGCTTCTCCCAGGTCGGCGCCTGCGCCGGGAGCTGGTTTTGTTCTCCAGAAGGCTGGGAACTTCCACCTTCTGGCCTGGATGGGAGCTGCTTCCCCGCCAGCGGGGACGGAGAGGTGGCTCTGCCCCTTGGGAAGATGGCCGCTCCTTCCCGAAGGCTCTGGGGCCACCTGCAGAGCCTTCCTCCTGAACCTGCGCAGGAGCCTGGCCATCCTGGAATCGAGCGGGGAGCAGGTGTGAGCAGGGCCGGCTCCAGGCACCAGCCGAGCAAGCTCGTGCTTGGTGCAGCATTTGCTGCTTCGGCCGCCCCTGCAGGTTTTTTTCTTTTTTCTTTTTGGTTCGCTGCTCTGGCCGGCCCGCAGGTTTGAGCGCTGTGGCAGGGGACTGTGGTGGGTGGGGGGGAACTGTGGTGGTGGGTTTGAGTGCTAAGGCAGGGCACAGGGGGGCTGTGGTGGTTCTGTGGAGGATGAGTTTGCTTGCTATGGCAGGGCACGGGGGTCTGTGGTGGGGCTGTGGGGTATGGGTTTGAGAGCTGTGGCAGGGCACAGGTGGCTGGGGTGGGGCTGTGGGGGATGGGTTGGAGGGCTGTGGCAGGGAATGGAGGGGCTGTGGGGGATGGGTTTGAGCACTGTGGCAGGGAACGAGGTGGCTGTTATGGGGCTGTGGGGGATGGGTTTGAGGGCTCTGGCAGTGAATGGGGATCTGTGGGGGATGGGTTTGAGTGCTGTGGCAGGGAACGAGGCGGCTGTGATGGGGCTGTGCGGGTTGGCTTTGAGCGCTGTGTCAGGGATCGAGGTGGCTGAAATGGGGCTGCGGGGGATGGGTTTGAGGGCTGTGTCAGGGAATGGGGGGCTGTGGGGGATGGGTTTGAGGGCTGTGGCAGGGAACGAGGCGGCTGTGATGGGGCTGTGGGGGGTGGGTTTGAGGGCTGTGGCAGGGAATGGGGGTCTGTGGGAGATGGGTTTGGGGGCTGTGGCAGGATCAGAGGCTGTGGTGGAGCACTCTGGGTCAGCGCATTCAGCTGTTAACTGAAAGGATGGTGATTTGAGCCCACCCAGGGGGATGGGTTGGAGGGCTGTGGCAGGGAATGGGGATCTGTGGGGGATGGGTTGGAGGGCTGTGTCAGGGATCGAGGTGGCTGAGATGGGGCTGTGGGGGATGGGTTTGAGGGCTGTGTCAGGGAATGGGGGGCTGTGGGGGATGGGTTTGAGGGCTGTGGCAGGGAATGGGGGGGCGGTGGGGGATGGGTTTGAGGGCTGTGGCAGGGAACGAGGCGGCTGTGATGGGGCTGTGGGGGGTGGGTTTCAGGGCTGTGGCAGGGAATGGGGGGCTGTGGGAGATGGGTTTGGGGTCTGTGGCGGGGTCAGGGGCTGTGGTGGAGCACTCTGGGTCAGCGCATTCAGCTGTTAACCGAAAGGATGGTGATTTGAGCCCACCCAGGGACAGTACTGACCCTATACTACCTACTTGGACCCTCAAAGGAACCCTTTTGCCGGTTCAGAGCTGTCCCTGCTGGCCTCAGTGTGTTCAGCTGGTGGCCCGAAGAGGGCGCTGGCTGCCACACAAAAATCCATCTCCCAGCAGCCATGCCGGGGGCTTGGGCTTAATCCTCAAGGCTGAACGCGCTCCTGTCAACTCCAGAACTCCGCCAGGGCGAGCGGCGGTAGCGAAGTCGACAGGGGGGGCCGCGGCCATCGATCCCGCGCCGTGAGGACGGGAGGTAAGTCAAAATAAGAGACTTCGACTTCAGCCAAGCTATTCCCCTAGCTGAAGTTGTGTATCTTACATCGATCCCGCCCTCTAGTGTCGGCCAGGCCTAAGACTGCCTCCCTCCCACTTCCCTGTTGGCTGCTGTGATAAATGGGGGCGGAGGGGCGTAGTTCCCTTTTGTGGACACCCAGCCAGCCAGTTAGCTATAAAGTCCCTCTTGGTGGCTGTTCTCTGCTTGTTTTACCTGTAAAGGGTTAAAAAAGCCTCCCTGCATAGATAAAAGAAAGGGAGTGGGCCTCTGATCAAAAGAGCCAATGGGAGGGCTTTTTAAAAATTGGAAAAAAAAACCTGCCACTCTGATCTGGGAGCATTTTCCACCCCTTTTGCATGGGTGCAGGTCAGGTAATGAATTGGGCCCTCTGGTTTTTCTCTCGGACTGACCCACCTTGCCCCATCCCAAGATAAGGTGCAGGGCCAATCATGGAAGAACAGTGTCAGGGGAGGCAAAGGGCCTGATTCTGATCTCATGTTTGGTGTAAAACAGGAATAACTTGACGGATACCAATGTTGGGACATTAGTGTAAATGAGACCAGTATCTATCTCTGTGGTTGCCTGGTAAATTTCATTCCCCATTCAGGGTAATTGCTTCCTCCTCCTATTTGCTTAAGTACTTTGCTCATTAAAATAGGACAAAAGGAAAGGGGAAAGAAATGGTGACTGACAGAATAAGAAGCTTAAGCCTGGAAAGCAGGAAGGTCACATCAAGCCTGGGACGATAAGAGCCAAGGTCAGCGAAGAGCAGGGCGCTTGGTGCCAAGGTCACTCAGAGACAGAAAATGAGAGTGTGACGCACTGGGACTGTTCTTACTGTGGTCTGTGAATGCTGCGTGGGGGGTGTTGGCCTGGGAGAAAGGTCTGCACTGGGAGATGGGAGACTGGCCTTGAGGGAAGATGCCTGAGCATGTAATGTGAGAACCCAGGAAGGGGTTAGAGGCCAGGTGACACCTCTGCCTGGGAAGCTGAACAAAGGCCTGTGGGAGGAGACACTGGGGAGTGAGGGGGTTTTCAGGAGCTGGCTGGGGAATGGAGGGAAGCACAGACAGGGGTCTGAGCCCCCCAAGGGGGCAGTGGTGCTCCTGGGACCCCAAGATGCAGCTAATTGGGGAGGATCCTGTTGTCTGTGCCTGCAAAAACCTGTCTTGGACTGTGTTCCTGTCGTTTAAATAAACCTGCTTTACCGGCTGGCTGAGAGTCATGGTGGGGGTGCAGGGCCTTGACTCCCCCACACTCCGTGACAGAGATTGACACTCATCTCTTGCTGTTCTGCTTATATATTACTATCTCTCCTTTCAGTTTCCCCTTTTCTCCACCCCCCCACCCCCACATACTGTCTCATTAAGAAACAGCACATCTGCATGGGTCAACTTTCCTCTCATTCAGACTGATGCAACTCCACTGAGTTAATGCAGAGCTTCAACAGTGTAAGTGAGGAAAATCATGCCCCAAATCTCCTGCTAGCAAGAAAAGGCAACCCCTCAGCTGGTGACATAGCTCCATCAGATCTGCCCCCTAATAGCTTTTCTGGAGGACTGGGAAAGGCCGTTAAATGTGGACTAGCAGATCCACAGTCATTTTTGTTAAGGCTGTCATGGCAGCCACCCAGGAGGGATGGAAAAGAAGAGAAGCTTCTGTCTCAGATGCTGCAGGCAGGACACAAGGACAGCTAGTGCTCTCAGCCCCTGGATCCTGACTCATGCAATGGACTTGGGAGAACATCTCACTGTAGCTTACTCATTCCCAGAGAGATGCTGCTTCAGCCTTTAACATAAGAACATAAGAACATAAGAAAGGCCGTACCGGGTCAGACCAAAGGTCCATCCAGCCCAGTATCTGTCTACCGACAGTGGCCAATGCCAGGTGCCCCTGAGGGAGTGAACCTAACAGGCAATGATCAAGTGATCTCTCTCCTGCCATCCATCTCCATCCTCTGACGAACAGAGGCTAGGGACACCATTCTTACCCATCCTGGCTAATAGCCATTTATGGACTTAGCCACCATGAATTTATCCAGTCCCCTTTTAAACATTGTTATAGTCCTAGCCTTCACAACCTCCTCAGGTAAGGAGTTCCACAAGTTGACTGTGCGCTGCGTGAAGAAGAACTTCCTTTTATTTGTTTTAAATCTGCTGCCTATTAATTTCATTTGGTGACCCCTAGTTCTTGTATTATGGGAATAAGTAAATAACTTTTCCTTATCCACTTTCTCAACATCACTCATGATTTTATATACCTCTATCATGTCCCCCCTTAGTCTCCTCTTTTCCAAACTGAAGAGTCCTAGCCTCTTTAATCTTTCCTCATATGGGACCCTCTCTAAACCCCTAATCATTTTAGTTGCTCTTTTCTGAACCTTTTCTAGTGCTAGAATATCTTTTTTGAGGTGAGGAGACCACATCTGTACACAGTATTCGAGATGTGGGCGTACCATGGATTTATATAAGGGCAATAATATATTCTCAGTCTTATTCTCTATCCCCTTTTTAATTATTCCTAACATCCTGTTTGCTTTTTTGACCGCCTCTGCACACTGCGTGGACATCTTCAGAGAACTATCCACGATAACTCCAAGATCTTTTTCCTGACTCGTTGTAGCTAAATTAGCCCCCATCATGTTGTATGTATAGTTGGGGTTATTTTTTCCAATGTGCATTACTTTACATTTATCCACATTAAATTTCATTTGCCATTTTGTTGCCCAATCACTTAGTTTTGTGAGATCTTTTTGAAGTTCTTCACAATCTGCTTTGGTCTTAACTATCTTGAGTAGTTTAGTGTCATCTGCAAACTTTGCCACCTCACTGTTTACCCCTTGGTGCTGAGTACAGCGCATAACAGAGCTGAGTCATTTTTAAGGCCGGCCAGACTTGGAACAGACTAGAGAGAAAGAAAAAAAGATAGGCTAGTATAGAGAAGTGGGGTGAAATGATGTACCAAGACAGAGACAGCAGGAATCTAAAACGTCAGTGTGACAAAGTGGGGATTTCCCCTTGTTATGGTGTATGTGTGTCTTACTGTTGAGCCTATGTGAATATGACTGTTTTGCATGAATACTGTGTGTGCCTCAGTTTCCCTGCATGCTGCACTAATACCTCGGTGGTGGGGGCTAACAAGTTCTATTCTACCCGCTGCATTCCTGTCAACTAATAAACCTTCTGTTTTACTAGCTGGCTGAGAGTCACTGCTGACTGCTGAGTTGGGGCGCAGGGTCCCGTCTGGGTGGACTCACTGCAAGAAGCGCACAGTGTGGAAGGGGATGCTGAATGCACCGAGGTCAGATCCAGGAAGATTGAAGCTGTGTAAGCATCTTGCCCTGGAGACAATGCGCTCACAGAGCGGAGGGTCCCCCAGAGTTCTGACTGGCCTTGTATGGAGAAGTTCCAGAGCATAACCTGAGGACTCCGTGATTTGGGGTCTCTGTGACAGTCAGCTCAGATAATATGGTGATGCGCACCTTCTGAGAACAAAAATAAAGTATCCCAGAGGTTATTTAGGGTGCAATTATAAGTAGGTGAGGGACATTTCCCTACTTTAAGGTGTGCGTGATTGGGGGGGACCACAGCTCCCCCCTCCCCACATTTGAGCCTGTAAAGTGGGCAATCCCAGGCCCAAAATTAGCAACTGAGACCTACCTCATCCCCTCACTGGCTGTGGGGCTAACCCCTGATTAGCAGAGGTAAGAGCTCTGCTCCCCAGCTGACATGCCAAGGTAGTAGCACTAGGCTCTGCCAGCCAGGGGAGCCAGAGGAAGGGGGACAACATCCCCCTCTTGTCATCACAGCTAGCCAGAGGCAAGGAAGGCCACATGAGAGGATGATCCTAAAATGGTCATCAAGGGGTTATCCAGAATATTATGGCCTGGTGACATGCTTCACCCTGTTGGTGCCATTAGGCATATCCCTAGATAACTCAGGAGGGTAGAAAAACCACAGTATTAATGAAGCTTTTCTGTACCAGGCCTGAATGGACCAAAGTTATTTTATGCTTGTCCAAAGTGCTTCCATATTAAACTCTGATTGAACTCCCAGGCTAGTATTGAGAATGGAATGTGTAACAGCTTCTTATCAGTGTAAGACACCAGAAGATAGGGCCCCTTTTTACTACTTGTGTTTAGTTTAGAAAGAGGGGAGGGGAGACAAGGTAATAAATCCAGAAGTAAACCAAGGTAACAGCCTTGAAAAGTTACGAGATGAATTGTCTGCTGTCAAGGATGATTTAATTGTTAACTATACACTGTATGTACTATATAGTAGGGGGGAGGAGACTAGTGGGGGGTAATGAGGATGCCTTGTTGAAGTCATGTATAAGAAGACACACACAGCTTGTAGCTGTGTGCAGGATTTGAGATTGTAATATCTCCCTGGCACCTTACTTGGGCTCAAATAAACTTTTTCTGCATTCTCCGCCCTGGTGTGATAATTAGTGCGACGCACACCGGGCAACGAACCACTGTTTGCTGCCTCAGGCCTTTTGGGCCGGCAACAGTCTTGGCGTCCCTGGGTGGGCTCGAGGCAAAATTGTGCCTTGCCCGGACTCCTCCAATGGCCGGTGGACGACAGTCACAGCCGATGCCAGCGCGCACCGGTGCTTTTACCGGGGGCCTCGGCAGGGACGTGTCAGACCGACCTTGGAAGGTACAACGGTGCAACGCACTCAGATAGTGGAGAAGCAGCTGCGGGCGACGGTGAGGAACCGGTCCTGTGGATAAGGTAGGAACAGTTCAGTGCTGTTAACCTTTTGTTTGCCTGTTAAGACCTGGGGACGCCCAGTGTCTTCCCATAGGTATGGGGCAGGGATAGAGTACAGGCAGGGCACGGTGTATGCCCCCAGAATGCATTCTAGCAAATTGGAAAGTGTTTGGTTTGGATCCAATGATTAAGGGTAAACTAAAAAGGTTCTGTACAGTTGACTGGCCTCAATATCAACTAGAGAGCCAGGAAAGGTGGCCACCAGAAGGATCACTTAATTACAACATGATCCTTCAATTACTTTTGTTTTGTTAGCGAATGGGTAGCTTTTGAAACTGTTTGTATAAAGAGCTCTTGTAAAAATCCCCCATCATATGCCCCAGAGCTGCACTGGGAGGAGGATTGTCCGTGGGAATAATGGTCTTGGTGTGTGTGTGTGTGTGTGTATACCAGTGTGAGTGTCTGTTACTGGAAGACGCCCAGATTAACCTGTGAAGCAAATGCTAATGATCAGGAGTAGTCTAACGCAAGCCCAGTAACTAGTGGATCTTTAGGAGATCCGACCCACGGTGGGCTGACTCAGCCTGGCATCGTCCGGCGAGGAAGCTGCCTGGGTCTAGGAATGTGTGAACCTATCTTCCCCCCCCTTCCTTTCCGTGTGGGCTACTGACAGTCTGATCATCTCACTGAATGCAATTAGAGTAAGCGGCTCCTCTCCCAGAGACTAGCCGAAGCTCTTTGCTGAAAGGAGGTGTAGAAGAGTCAGTCATCCTCGTTAATCTCTCCTGTGTGAGTGTCCTGTAGGGAGAGATTCTTAGTTTATGAGCCGCTAGCGCGGACAGGGCCCCGCTCTCTGTGTGTGTAAGTGGAAAATGGGGGAAGGGACAGTCTAAACATTCTACCTCACCCCCTAAGGGTACCCCAGCATAGTACATGTACGTACATTATGGTCCTGAAACCTGCAGGTATTTAGAGAATTGGAATCTTTACACGCATGAAAATCCATCTAAACAATGTGCATGTTCTGATGGCAAAAACTGAGTAAAATCCATTCCCAACTAGCTCTGATTGCTATTCCTTTTCGTATAATCCTTGGTGAATGAAAATAAGACATTGTAAGAAAAGAATTGCTTTGAAAAGCTTCTTGGTCTGTTACTTCTGTTCATTGTTATTTTCAATCCAAGTTACTGACCTCCTTAAAACACTGAAGTGGTTCAGAAATAGACGTCTTCATCCTAGGAAATAAATGACCAAGTCATCTGGCTGCGTGAGGCGTCAACACAAGTGTAAGTGTTCCTTGTAACCTGCAGTCTCAGTGGCAAGTCCTACTACCTTGTTAATTCCTTCCCTAGCACATCAGAGAGGGCGTTTTGGAAGCCATTTCTTATTGATGTGAATAAAAAGGAAACTAATGCTGTGAGGTCCGGGGGGAGGCAGGCTGTCATTTAATGAAGCAATGGATAGAAAAATGTAGGGGAAGCTGTAGAGGATCCAATGAGCCCACGTACATGACTAAGGCGAGCAGCACTTAAAGCTGGGTGGGCGAGTGGTGAGACCCCCTTGGCTGGGGCCCAGAACTGGTGGATTTCTGGTTCTGGTTCTATCACTGACCCTTGCCAGGCCCTTACTCTCTTTAGTCCTCAATTTCCTGTCTGTCCAACAGGCATCACAATACTTCCTGACACCATGTACTGAGGCCTAATGAAGGTTTGTTCACACGCTGAGATCCTTGGAGGGTGGGCGGGGCTGTACACCCGCACACTATTGTTCTGAATTACGCTTGGAAATCCATGTAATTGGATGATGCCATGAAGCAGGGCCGGCTCCAGACCCCAGCGCGGCAAGCACGCGTGTGGGGCGGCATTTGCCGGCAGGGGCGGCGGGCTGGGCCGGTGTACCTGCCGCAGTCATGCCCGCGGGAGGTCCGCTGCTCCCGGGGCTCCGGGGCGTCTCCCGCGCCTGACTGCTTGGGGCGGCCAAATATGTAGAGCCGCCCCTGACGTCCAAACCAGGCTCTGAAAATCAAAGGGCTTTTTACATCAGCAATAAAGATTCTACCATCAGGACGTCCAGTATCTGGCAATTCTGCCGCTGATGCAACAGACAGAAGAGACTCCAATGTGCTTTTCTAGAGCTGGCTCAATCTGCAGTGGGAATTTCATGCAAAAACTGGGTCAGCGAAGGAAGCAGGTGTGAACTAAGACACACAGGGCACAGTTTTTAAAACCGAGTGCACAATCACCATCCTTGCTGGTGATAATACGATCCAAACTGAACACATCGTTTTACTCTTTTCTGCCTTCCCCAGTTGGTTTTTACAAGAAGTTTCATGGGTCTTAAACAATGAGGTTAATATCTGAGTATAACTGCACAGGCTAGATGCCTAACATGTCCAGTGTTGTTTTCTTCAACCACCTGGAATTCAGGAGCTAACCGAGCATGTACAACCTACAAGGGATGAGAGGTATTGTTTCAGACGTTCTTAGCATCGGCTGCAGACTCAGACAAAGTCAGTTTTACTTCGCAGGCCTTTTGAAAATTCTAAGGCTCTGAACTTAATCGACAGAAAATAACGTTTTTGCCATGCAAACAACATTGTAGTAGCGGTTATAGTTCAGTCATGGGAAAACAGACTTAGAAGCCATTTGGATATAAGCTCAAAGGCTCGCACTGTGTATGGACGCCTTTCGTTGCAGGCTTCATGTACTTTCAGCAAAGAGCACATTATGGGAAATACTGTTTGCTGAACGTGTAATACTGCTCACATGGATGGATAGCACACAGACATTCATGTGCAGAAAAATCCACACCAAAAACTTCAAACATGCTAACAAGCACATTGCCACAGCACACAAGGGTCACTGCATGAAAACACCTAGCTGCGTCCCCAAGCTAACGCATCACACAAACAAACAAAGAGTGGAGGGAAAAACCGGTGGATTCAAATAAGGTGCAGTTCAAAACCCTTCCAGTTTACCTCTGGCTGCGAGAGTGTGACTGGCACACAGACATGCTAAAGTACTTACTGTGTGTCAAGCAGGAGTTCTGGAGTGCGATGCTACTTCCTTCCTGCGATGTGACTATGTGAGCCAAAGAGCCCCTGTTTGCCTGTTTTATGCCTTGCCTTAGTGCTGATGTCACAGACAAAGCCAGGGCATTTTCACGTCAGCTCCCCGCCCCATAACCCATAATGTTAATTTGAATCAAATCAAGAAAAGGATTTTCATGACTCATGAGGGTGCCTATTTTATGTTGGGATTCTAATATTTTCTTCATTTGGACAAATCAGATAGCTTGGAAATACGCTAATCTTTCCCCCAGGTGGGCTATTATTTCCTACGTAAGGAGCTGGACCTCATCAGGGAATGTATGTTGTGCAGACGCATTCCAGAAGGCACGCACTGGTACGTATCTGCATGTGGTTGCTGAATTAAGCTACAGTGGTGTAAATCCCACTTGGTGCTTTTATGTTAGGACTTGTGGAGAGGGTGTGTTTTCACACCCTGCTGCAGTGCTGCAAATTTGTAAGTGTAGCCAAGCCCGTACAGTTCCTACATCACAGTACCAGGCCCGTCCACTCCATTGTGGGGTCAGCCCAACACCCTGAGGGGCTCTCAAAGTGTCCAGTTCAGGTACTGACCAGCCCCAGATTTTGTCACCTCCTACCCATCTGGAGCTCCTCAGTTTGGGGCACGGTCACCGGCTTAGAAGACTCTGTGTCCTGTTCAGTGTCCTGTTCAGTCTCTGTCTCTGTGTCCTGTTCAGTCAGTCCATCTCTCTCAGGCTTTCATCACCCAAAGGGGCGGGGGAAAATATGCCTGTTAGTGTATGTAGCGGAGGGACAAAATGACATGGCTGGGATATTGACCGCCTTTGGAAATCTGTCTTCAGCAAGAGAGACAATGAGAAGATGTTTGGGCAATTAATAAGAAATGGCGACATGTTATGAAACATAAACAGCATGTCCTACTTAGCATCAAAGTGGGTCCAAGTAGTTAAAATTGCTCCTGCCAGCGAGGCCAATCCTGCCACCTGCAATAATGTTTGTTTTTTGATTTTTTGTGTGTGTGCAAAACTGCCAGTGAACCAAAAAGTCAGTTGTTTGCCCAATACTAAGTGCAACTAAATAGGCTCCAGTGGTGAGAGTATCAATTTCCAAGGAGCAATTCCTTTTCTTTCATAACAACCATGGCTATTCTGGTCTGGTAACAGTCAATATGGACGTGATTGACATCCATGCCTAAGAGCTATTAAAGTTGCAGGCATCTGGATCCTGAATCCCCACTGCAGCTTGAGATCCCTTCCGCTCTTGCTGCCTGCCCCAGAGCATTTCCCCTCACAGCACCATTTGGCTTTCACTCTTCAGTTGAGTTTCCCGCCACTTTCTCCAGGCTTCTGCCCTCACACTGGTTTTACTTCATTTTTTCTCTTTTATTCTTTCATTTCTTTCCCCCGGTTTGGTTAAACCTACCCTGTACTTGACCCTCCACACCCTCTAACCGCTTCCCACTAGAGCCTCCCTTCTCTCATGACTTGTTGGTCACACTCTCCAGTTTCTGGGTCTCCCTCTCCCAGGCTCCCTGCTCCTGGGGAGCCTCCAGCTTCTCCCCCAAACCCCAAATCCTAATTCATTCTGCCCCCTGCCACCCCCACATCTGCCTGTCCCCAGCCCGGCTGTTAATTCTACTCCTCAACCCTCACATCACTTCTGCCCCCAACCCCCACCCTCAGTTCTGCCCCTGCAGCCCCATGTCTGCCCTCATGGCCCCTCTGCTCCTGTTGGGCGGGGGAGGGGGCTGCAAGGTGGAAGTTTTGCCTAGGACGCAAAGTATCCTTGCACCGGTCCTGCTGCTTGGGCTGCTCCATCCCCAGCGGCAGAGACACAGCAATGAAGGGGCCAGAAGCTTTTGGTGAGGAGGGATCAGAAGAGGCAGGTACCAGCTTTAAACCCCAGAGGGAAGCTCCCTCCCCTAATGCAGCCTCAACGCCCAGGCCAGGAAACAGAGACTTATTGGTACTGGTTGAAGACACGATACTGGACTATATGGACCATTGATCTGACCACTCGGGAAATTCTGATGTTCTTATAACTAACCGAGATGTATCTACCCCCCATTGTAACCCACTAGACCCCAGTCCCCTCCTAGAGCTGGGATAGAACCCAGGAGTCCTGACTGGGTCTCTCCCTACAGAGTTAGTAACAAAGGAAGAATATACAGTCACATTTTAACCAGTGTCCCTACAGTGATTTTCCACAAGATGTCAGACCACGTTAGTATTAGAGCTCAGTGGGTCTAATATTGATTTAAGTTTCTTTCTTTTATAAAGGAATTACATACAGGGCTCCTGCCAGCTCATTGCTAACTTCCCTGCCAAAACACTGGAGTTTTCAGGTGCCCTAGTAGCCCCTGGAATCATGGTTAAATTACCCTCCCCGCCACCACCACCATTTGAAATGGTGCCCCTGAGTGCACAGTCCCCTACCGTGCTCCCCCATAGGAGCTGCATTAACAGGCAACTCTGCAAGTGACCCCCCAGGCCCCTCTAGTCCCTTGGCCACATGTATCCTGTCCTTATTCTGGTGGCTAATCCAGAAAAAGAGCTCGCCCCTGCTGCCACCTTAGGGATGTGTTGGGTTGAGATCATCTGGTCGAAGCAAGCAGTAGGGACAGAATCTGAGACTTGAAGCTCCTAGAGTGACCTCTTACCTTTATAGACCTGCCCTTCAGCCATCCCCAGATCTTTTCAAGTGTAACGTGATAGTAAATAGACCCATTTTAAACCCTTCACCACACAAGACAAAGCCTGTAGGATTCCTCATTAACTATTTATTTCTCCTCCCCTGCCTCCCTACAGCCACCAGCCACCTTCGAGCTTTCCCTCTTCTCTCCCAGAGTCTGCTCACTTGATTGCAGCAGCTCAGCGGATGGGCCAGCTTTGCACTTTCACTTCCATTCTTCACTTCTTTGGTTGGCCGCATTTGCAACCGAGCAGCCTGATGGAAATCCCTGGAAATCCCTGAGTCCTCTGTCTCGGCAGGCAGGCCAAGCAGCCGGGGGAGGTTAGCCTGACCTGTCAGGAGTGGAGGCTTGGCCCATAGGGTAGAGTTACCATATTTGAACTGTCAAAAAGGAGGACACTCCATGGGCGGGGGAGTGGTTTTAATCCTCCAGACAGCTGCCTCGCAGGTAGGGTTGGGGGCCGTGCTGTCGCAAGAGGTGGGTGGAGAAGAATACCCCATTTTGTACCTGAGCCACAAGCTGTTCCCCAGAGAGACCCGGTATTCCACCATAGAGCGGGAGGCCCTGGGAGTGAAATGGGCATTCGAGGCGCTGAGGTACTGTGATGTTCATCCATCGTTGTCAATGAAGACCTCAACAACTCATTCTTTCGATGAACGGACTCTGTGCGTCCGAAGATGACTGATCAGTCCGATTCGGGGGTAGAATGTCCTGTCACACGTCGGACAGACATATGATGGCACTGTCGATGATGTGCGGGCAGCTCTGGACTTCGCAGCTCACGCTTTCTTTCAGGGTACGTCTACACTACGGGACTATTCTGAATTTGCATAAACCGGTTTTGTAAAACAGATTTTATAAAATCGAGTGCGCGCGGACACACTAAACACATTAAATCGGTGGTGTGCGTCCACGGTTCGAGTCTAGTGTCGATTTCTGGAGCGTTGCACTGTGGGTAGCTATTCCGTAGCTATCCCATAGTTCCCGCAGCCTCCCCCGCCCCTTGGAACTTCCGGGTTGAGATCCCAGTGCCTGATGGGGCAAAAATCATTGTCGCGGGTGGTTCTGGGTAAATGTCGTCAGTCACTCCTTCCTCTGGGAAAGCAACGGCAGACAAGCATTTTGCGGCTTTTTTCCCTGGATTGCCCTGGCAGATGCCATAGCATGGCAATCATTGAGCCTGTTTTGCCTTTTGTGACTGTCACCGTATGTGTAATAGATGCTGCTCACAGAGGCGATTCAGCAGCGCTACACAGAAGCATGCTTTTGCTTTTGCATGATAGCAGAGATGGTTACTAGCCATACTGTACCATCTACCATACCATAAATTGGTAATAAGATGGTCATGGTTACCAGTCCTTTTGCACTGTGCCATTTGCTGCTGTCATAAGTGCCCCTGGCCAATCAGCCAGGGGCGCAAAAGCCAAAATTGGCAATGACTCCCTGAGTCAATCCCTCCTTTTTGGTATCTAAAAATAGAATCAGTCCTGCCTAGAATATGGGCAAGTGTACTAGAGAACCACTGTATCATAGAGCCAGAGAGCACAGCTGCTCTGTGTCAGATCCCACAGAAATTATGAGCTGTATGCTATTCACAGGGGGTGCTCCTGCAACAACCCCACCTGTTGATTCCGTTCTTCCCCCAGCCTTCCTGGGCTACCATAGCATTGCACCCCCACTTGTGTGATGAATTAATAAAGAATGCAGGAATAAGACACAGTGACTTGTTAGTGAGAAATGAGTGGAAGGCAGCTTCCAGCTGCTATGATAATCCAGACAGGACAGTAAGGAGTGTGGAGCAGAGGAGCCCAGCATCCCTCTGCTAGTCCAGGGGCAATTGAATCTTTTCTTTACACATGAAGGGTGGGGGCTGATGGAGCTCAGCCCCCTGTTGCTATTATGAGGATGGTTACCACCCATACTGCACCATCTACAAGGAAAAATTAGGGCCAGGCGCCCTTGATTGACCTCACTGATGCTAGTCGGCATAGTTACCAGCCCTTTTGCACTGCCCCATGTGCCAATAGACTGATGACGAGGACGGGTATCAGTCGTATTGCACCATCAGCCACCCATGGCGGGGGGGGGGGAATGAGGATGTTAGTGTTGACGGCTGCTGCATCGCGTCTATCTGCATCATTCAGTAAAGATAGGGTGACATGTAAAAGAGTTAAGAGAGGATTGTTTTCCCTTTCACTTCTGGGGGTGGGTGGGGGGTGCGTAAATTGCCGAGCTATGCCCTGACCCACCGCAGACACGGTGTTTGACCCTAGAAGCATTTGGAGCTCAGCCAAGAATGCAAATGCTTTTCGGAGACTGCAGGAACTGTGGGATAGCTTGAGTCCTCCAGTCCCTTAGCGTCCATTTGATTCTTTGGCTTTCCGTTACGCTTGTCACGCAGCAGTGCGCTGAGCCACTGCTATGGCGTCTGTCTGGAGATTTTAAAAAAATGATTTTGAATTTCGTCTTCTGTAACGGAGCGCTGATAGAACAGATTTGCCAGCGATCACGTCCGCATGGTCCATGTTGATCTCGAGGGACTTCAGAGAGGTCTTCAGCGTGTCCTTGAACCGCTTCTTTTGTCCTCCCTGGGAGCGCTTTCCCTGGTGAGTTCTCCGTAGAAGAGCTGTTTAGGAATGCGCTCCTCTGACATTCTCACATGTCCGGCCCATCTGGTCTGGGCTCTCATCAGCAGTGTGTGAACTGACGGCAGACTGGCTCTGATATGGACTTCACTATCGGGCACTTTGTCCTGCCATCTGCTTTTTAGAAGCTTTCACAGACAGGAAATGTGGAAGTGATTGAGCCTTCGTGCATGACGCTGATGGACAGTCCACGTCTCGCAGGCGTACAGCAGAGTTGGAAGCACCACTGGCTTGGTAGACCTTCAGATTCGTTGGTTGGCTGATCCCGCGACGTTCCCAGACGTTGGAGCACAATCGGCCAAATGCAGAGCTGGCTTTAGCAATTACTTCATCATCGACTGACACTGCTCCGGAAAGGGTACTGCCCAGGTATGTGAAGTGGTCCTCTGCCTGAAGTCTCTGTCCATTTACAGTGATGGACGGTTCTGAGTACAGACCGTGGGGAGCTGGCTGGTGCATGACCTCAGTCTTCTTGATGTTAATGGTGAAACCTAAGTTGTTACATGCAGATGAAAACTTGTCCATACTGGCTTGCATTTCTGGTTCTGTACTAGCATTCAGAGCACAATCATCGGCAAAGAGAAAGTCTCGAAGTACAGTTTCCTTCACCTTGGATTGAATAGTTTCCCATCAGTTCTGTACTTCAGGCCTACTCCTTCAGTGCAGTGTTGAAAGGCATCAGTCAGAGTGGCACACCCTTGCTTGACGCCATTGGTGACTGGGAAGACCTCAGATGTTTCACCGTCATCCAGGACACGAGCCTTCATACCGTGATGAAATTCACGTACCATTCGTATGAATCTGTCTGGACAGCCAAATTTCGACATGATCCTCCACATGCCCTGGCGACTGACAGAGTCGAACGCTTTCGTGAGGGCCACAAAAGTTGTGTAGAGTTCACTATTCTGTTCTTGACATTTCTCCTGTAGCTGACGCGCAGCGAAGATCATGTCAATAGTCCCACGTCCCTTGCGGAAGCTGCACTGTGATTCTGGCCCTGTTCCAGGTGAGTGATCAATCGGTTGAACAGAACCCGTGCAAGAATTTTCCCCGCTGTAGAGAGCAGTGAGATTCCACGGTGATTGTTGCATACCTGGCGATTGCCCTTCCTCTTATAGAGGTGCACGATGGACACATCTCTAAATTCCTGTGGAATGGATCTCTGCTTCCAGAAGGACTGAAACAGCTCAGTGACTTTCCGTAGCAGCACGGGTCCACCGACCTTGTACACCTCTGCTGGGATGGCCTCTGACCCTGGGGCTTTGCCACTTGACAGCTGGTTGTTGGCTTTCTTCACTTTGTCCTCTTCTGGTGAAGCATCCATGGAGTCATTGACTGCAACCTGGGGCATCTTGTCAATGGCCTCATCATTGATGACTGAGGGGCAGTTGAGAACTGCTTCAAAATGTTCAGCCCATCTCTGGAGAATCTGCGTCTTCTCTGTAAGGAGCACAGTGCCATCAGAGTTCAGGAGGGGAAAGCTCCCAGAAGACTGTGGACCATAGACTCTCCCTCACTTTAATCCAGTTCACCCGCAAGTCTCGACATCATATCAAGTCCTGTGGCGATGGGCGAGCGACGAAGCAGCAGGTGTGGATACACTGGGAGCTGTAGCTGCGGAGCTGCACACAGGCGGCTCAGGTATAATGGTCGTTCTTCACTGACTGAAGCAGTAGTGGAGCTCGGCATCTTCTTGAGGATTGAGCAGCCCTATTCAGGATTGCACTGCTCACCTCCGTAGCATGGGGAGGGGGCTAGAAAAGGTGCCCTAAACATTGCCTGCTTCACCTTACCCTGGCCAGCATACCGTGGCTGGCGGGAATCCCATAAAAGCGGTCAAACAAAAACAAAACTTAGGCTGTGGCTACACTTAGCACTTCAAAGGGCTAAGTGTAGTCAAAGCGCCAGCGCTGGGAAAAAGCTCTCCCAGCGCTGTCTGTACTCCACCTCCCTGTGGGGAATAACGGACAGCGCTGGGAGCTGCGCTCCCAGCGCTGGTGCTTTGACCACACTGGCGCTTTGCAGCGCCGCAATTTGCAGCGCTGGAGAGGGTGTGTTTTCACACCCTGCTGCAGCGCTGCAAATTTGTAAGTGTAGCCAAGCCCTTAGTGTGACACCGATCACCATTGGCACATGGAATGTGCGTACCCTACTGGACAACATCACGGCAGACAGACCGGAGAGAAGAACAGCACTTGTCGCCAGACAGCTCGCATGCTAGAACATTGACTTTGCAGCCCTTAGCGAAACTCGCCTTGCTAATGAAGGACAGCTGTCCGAGTCACGTCGCGAATCTGGAGTTGGCTTCGCCATCAAGAATCATCTTGTTCGGAAACTTGCCAGTTCCCCCAAGGTTGTGAATGACCGACTCAGGACAATGCAGTTTCCGCTTCAAAAAGGAAAACAAGCTACTTTGATCAGCGCATACGCTCCCACAATGACCAACCCAGAGGATGTGAAGGATAAATTCTACAAAGAACTAGATGCTCTGTTATCATCAGTGCACCACACAGACAAGCTGATTCTGCTTGGCGATTTTAACACAAGAGTCGGATGCGATGCCGCAGCCTGGGAAGGAGTCATCGGGAAAAACGGAGTGGGAAACTGTAACAGCAATGGCCTGTTACTGCTGAAAACTTGTGCAGCATATGACCTTCTGATCCAGTGCCGCCCGGGGGGGGGAGAAAAGGGGGCAATTTGCCCCGGGCTCCGCAGGGGCCCCCAAGAGAACAGCGGAGGCTCCCGCCTCCGCCCCTCTCCTGGAGCCTCAGCGCATCAAGCGCCGAGTCTCCGCCTGGGCCCCTGAGCCCCGCCCCACTCAGAGCCGCGTGGTGAGGGGGCGGGACTGGGAGCTCCGGGCTGAGCTCTGCTCCCTCCGCTCGGCGGGGAGCTCGCAGCCCCGCCCCCTCACCACGCGTCTCTGAGCGGGATGGAGCTCAGGCCCCGCCGGCCACACGCTGCGGCTGTTCCGGCGAGGCGCTGAGACTCCGGGTGAGGAGGGAGCCGGGGGTAAGAGGCTGGGGCCGGGGCGGGGGGGAAGCGGGACCCGCCGCCAAAGCGCAGCCCGGTCTTCGGCGGCGGGGGGTCCCTTCCATTCTGGGACCCGCTGCCGAAGTGCCCCGAAGACCCACGGCGGGGACCCCCCCCGCCGAATTACCGCTGAAGACCGGGCTGCACTTCGGCGGCGGGTCCCGCTTCGGCGGTAATTCGGCGGCGGGGGGCTCCCGCCGTGGGTCTTCAGGTCACTTCGGCGGCGGATCCTGGAATGGAAGGGCCCCCCGCCGCCGAAGACCCTGGGCCCCCGGAATCCTCTGGGCGGCCCTGTTCTGATCACCAATACGGTCTTCCACCTCCCTACCCATAGCAGCACTTCGTGGACGCATCCCCTTTCCAAGCACTGGCATCTGATCGACCATGTCATCATCAGGAGAAGGGACAGACAAGATGTCAGGGTTACAAAAGCTATGTGCGGCGCTGACTGTTGGACGGATCACAGGCTCATAGTATCCAAAATGAAGCTCCGTATCATGCCGAAGAGACGACCACAAGGCTGTAAGGTTCTCAAAAGGATCAACGTGTCGAAGCTGAAGAATAGCCGCCTCGCTGAAAATCTAGCGGAAGACCTAGAGAATGAGCTTGCTGATCTTCGTATTGAGGATGACGCTGAGAAAGACTGGGAGCGATTCCACAACACTATCCATACAGCTGCATCGAAGGTATTGGGGCCCTCCACACGCAGGCAGCAAGACTGGTTTGATGAAAATGATGCAGAAATCCAGGCCCTACTTGCTGAGAAGCACTGCCTGCATCGTGCATATCAGAACGACCCATCCTCAGCGGCAAAGAAGACTGCCTTTATCAACGCTCGCAGAACAGTACAGAACCGACAGCGCAAAATGCGGGACTTGTGGCTGAGCGCCAAAGCAGATGAAATACAGGCATATGCGGACAGGAATGACTATAAGCAGTTCTGTTACCAAAGAGAAGGAGGGCTTCATAGACCACGCATCCCTCAGGTGGATTAACAGCACACGGATCATGCGGTGGTACATGTCCCTCCAACCCTATTCCTTCTGAGTGTTACACTGGCCAGGAAAGGCTCATGCGAATGCAGATTTATTTTCCCGAGTTGTGGGGGGCGGGGGGGAGGGAGAAGGGGAGGAGACGACTAAGGGTCAGCCGGCCCAGGTGACTGTCTTAAGGGGGAGGGTGTGTGATGGGGCAGAGCGACCCCACACTGGTATAGCAGGGGTTAACCCTTCCTTCCTGACAGAGGAAGCCCCGCCCCAGACGTTCTGCTGGGCATGCTCCAACTGGAGCTCAGATATAAAAGCCTGCACATCAGCTCAGTCTGGGCTGACCGCCGGAGGGGAAGGATGCATGCTGCTAGCTCCTGCAGAGAGAGGGCTCGCAAGCCAGGATCCGGGCATCAGCCTTGCCGAGGCACCACTGGAGAACCTGATGGAGGACGACCCAGGGGCGGAGCAGACCAGAGGACCCTTCGCCGCAGAAGCACTGCCATTCCCAGGGGAAAGTAGAGATAAACGGCGTTAAAGCTGCATTACCACTCGGCGTGTTGCTGGCGGATCTCTGCCGAGCGAGCGGCACGTAGAGCTTGCCGCTACCAGGGCCCTGGCTTGGGGCTCAGAGGAGAGGGTGGGCCCGAGTCCCACTACCCCCTCACCCTGAACCAGGAAGGATTATGTGGACTCTGGCCGCACTACCCCGCCTGCAAAGGGGGATTATATGGACTTTGACCGCTAGGCCGTGCTACCCCACCCTTAAGAGAGGTTATATAGACTCCGCCCACCAGCTCACGCTATTGCGCCTACTGGGGGAGAGAAGAGCATAAGACCGAGTGACAGTGACAGATGGCCCGTAGAGAGGCAAACACAGAGACTAGAGAGAAGTGAGGCCCCAGCACCGTTCCGGCACCTGCCACAAAGGGGCGCTGCGGTGCCAGGCCCGCTACAGACTCCTAGGGTACGTCTTCACTACCCGCCGTATCGGCGGGTAGCAATCGATTTCTCGGGGATCGATATATCGCGTCTCATCTAGACGCGATATATCGATCCCCGAACGCGCTCCTGTCGACTCCGTAACTCCACCAACCCAAACGGCGGTAGCGGAGTCGACATGGAGAGCCTCGGACATCATTCCCGCGCCGTGAGGACGGTAGGTAATTCGATATAAGATACTTCGACTTCTGCTACGTTATTCATGTAGCTGAAGTTCCGTATCTTATATCGATTTTCCCCCGTAGTGTAGACCTGCCCCTAGACTTTAAAGTCAGAGGGGACCATTTATGATCATCTAGTCTGACCTTCTGCACAATACAGGCTACAGAAACTCACCCACCCACTCTTGTAATAAACCCCTGACCTATGTCTGAACTACTGAAGTCCTCAAATAATGGTTTAAAGACTTTAAGGTGCAGAGAATCCTCCAGCAAGTGAACCGGGCCCTATACTGCAGAGGAAGGTGAAAAGCCCAAATATGGCAATCAGCTAAACCCTGAGCTTGTGGGCAAGACTCACCTCAACCCAAGAAGAGCAGGACTGGGCAGAGCAGGTCTGTAACAGGGAAAGGAGAGTGCTTTCCCCTGGGCTGCAGAGCCTGGGGCTTAGCCAAACTGATTACAGAATGAGTCCTACCTCAGAGGGACCGTGTATTGGCCCCGAAAGAACCAGACTGCAGCGCCAATAAAGCCTAGCTGGGCTATGCACTGGAATGAGAACTAGGTAGGATGTTGAAAGCAGCAAGGAAAGCCTAGAAGGGAACTTGAGAAGAGAGGTAGGATGTGCCCAGGGAAACCTGCAGCAAAGAGAAAAGAGCAGACCTAGCTGTTGAGTACAGAGCCCTGGGCTGCTACCAGGTTCAGGATGGGACCGGGTTCCTCTACTGACCCTAAAGAAGGGGGCATAAATGCACCCAGAGAGATTACCAAGCCCAGCAAGGGGGCCTGCAGGCTGAGCCAGAGCCCCAGCGAGAGCAAACGAACTTTTCTCTCTGGGAAGACCTCTTTGGACTTTTAGTGTGACAAACTGAGCCCCAGAAGCGTGGACTAAAGGTAGTGAGCCGGCCAGAGGGCCGAATTACCAGGCAGAGAGACTGCCATGGTGCTGGAGTGACCGTCGATGGAGGACCAGAGGGCACCTAACAATGAGTAGATTTATTGGTTATTGGCATAGTCAGCAGGATTGAATTCCCTGTCATCCACGAGGGCTCATGGAAGTCTTGGTTACTGAAGGAAGGTCCGTCCCCGCAAGTGGGATTGCCCATTTGAGTTCCAGGGACAGGTTAAGCAGGCAAAGCAGGGCTCGGGGTTTCTCCAGCAGCTCCTAGAAACTCCTCAGAAGCAGGAGGAAGTGCAGGCAGAGCTACAGATGCAGCTGGTAATCTTGAGGGAGCAGCAGCAAGACCTGTCAGAGATCCTGCAAAGGGAAATCAACCTGCTACGCCCATGGACAAAAAGAGCAGCCTCGGATCTAGTGGCCAGGATCTCTGGTACAAATCTGCTTCCATTATGGAAAGAGCCTGGTATTGGCGAGTGGGTGGGGAGACCAGGGAGATGGGAGGGGTTACTGAGGCTGGGATGGGGAAGAAGCTGTGGGGCTGGGAGGGGAAGGACATGGCCCAGTTTGTGGGAGGGATCCTTCTGGCTGTGTCTGGAGCACTCTGTAGCCTCTTCTATGGGAAGTTCCCATGGGTCAGTGGAGCCTGAATTTCTCCTGCTCCTTTGTTCTCTTTGGGCTTCACAGAAGATGTCTGGTGAACTGCCTGTGGACTCTGTGCCCCGCACCGCTCCGAAATTATTCGCTTCCTTCAAAGAAACAGGGCACAGCTCAGCCTGTTAGGTAGGCTGGAGACTCACACTTCACTCACACTGAGGTGCTTTGGGAAGCAGAGTAACAAAGAAGAGATTTAAGTGATACTAAGCAAGAGAGACAAATTTCAAACCGACAAAACAAAACAAAACACACTTTGTAGTGACTCAAACTGAATCTTAAGAGTCACAATCGTGGCCTTAGCAGTTTCCAGACTCACTTCTCCACTTTCCTAACAGACCTTATTTGATGTCCCTGTACGGTACAAAAATTCTCTGTCGAATCTGCTGATTTGATTGCTTAGCCTTTCGGTTTCAGACCCTCTGTTCTCCTTCTAGGGTGCCTGGACCCTGACTGTAACATCTCTCTTCCAGTCTCTGGCCTGGCCTCTTCCACAGATGTATGCTGCAGCCAGCCCAGCTCAGAGAGCAGTGGGGAGAGATGATCTCATCCTGTCAAACCAAGCAACATGGGTCCCATTGAGGCTTAGATGGAAGATCCCAGGTATCTCCTGGAGGTAAGAACTGTTCACTCTTCTGGGCACTGGGGCTGTTGCAACAAAGAGGGGGCTCCTGTTCCATAGCCTAGTTGTCATCATGACTTTGTTTTTTTATTCTCAGAGGATTTGTCTGGGATCCTGGAGACTGTTTCCTGCAGGAGGTTTGAGTGGGGAGAGATCACTCAGAGTCATGACCCATGGGTCATTAACCCGGGTCTGCAGGGTTCCTGGGAGCAGCCACACTCCAGCAGGCCACCTGGAAGCCTACTAAAAACTGCTTACCTAGGACTTTCGAAGTCCAGACCCAGTTTGAGGCTCCATCCCTGAGGCCTATTGGCAGAGTCCCAGAGCAGCTAATCGGCCCCCGGGACCTCCTTAAACCAACAGCAGGAACAAGAATCTGTCTGAACACCCGAGCGCCCCTGTCTTCTGGACCATGTGATTCGTTGTGGCTCATCTGATTTGAGGGTCTGAACACAATTTGGTCTTTTGCTTCTGCTCTTCCAGTATCCTGACCCAGCTGACTCTCAACTCCTGTCTTCTGAGACTCCTGTCTGCCTCTGAGCACTAGGTCTGGCTGCTCATGACCCGGCCATGACACTGACTTTTCTACAATTCCTCCAACGCCCTTTTCTGCTCTCCAGCTCTGCTCTCCCAGCAAGACACACCAATCCCCTGGCTACCACAGTCCTAGTTGCTGCTATTCAAGGGCTCAGGGGTAGTGCTTGTATTGCCCCCTCCCACGCCACAGCTGCTTTTCCTATGGGAATCTCCCTAGCGCAGAGGAGAAATCCGCTCTTCTCTTAGAATCAGTCCTGGCAGCAATTCAGGAAGTCATAGACGGGACAGTCTGCTAAGCTCCCTCTGCAATGCCACTGTCAGAGACCATTACCGGTGGGTGCCAAGTGAGTGTGCAGGCAGCTCCTTGAGAGACTCCTGGGGCAGGGTAGTCGTGTTTCACGACCTCTGAAAGCCATGCAAAGAGTGCAGCATTGAAGAGACTCTCCCGCTGTAAAAAGGGTTTCTGTTCTCCTCCATAGTCAGATAGTGAGGCCAGTTTGCAGCATATGGAAGAGCTGTTTGGTGATGACTTGGAGTATTTACCACGCAGCTGCAGATCCTGGAATCCCTATGGTAGGGTTACTGTGCATCCAGATTTTCCCGGACATGTCCAGCTTTTTGGTTTTTAAATAGCCGTCGGGGAGGAATTTGTAAAAATCTAAAGGTCCGGGATTTCCCACCCAACGCTCCAGGGGCTGCCCAGAGGGGGGGGGGCAAGTGGGGCAATTTGCCCCAGGCCCTGGGCCCCGCAGGGCCCCCCACGAGAGTTTTTTGGGGCCCCTGGTGAAGGGTCCTTCACTCGCTCCGGGGCCCTCAGAAAACTCTCACAGGGCCCGGGCCCCTGGAGCTTCTTCCGCTCTGGCTCTTCTCTCTCCCACTCCCCCGCCGCTAGCTGGGCTGTGCGCTCCGCTGCCCGGGGTCTGCAGGGCTGGGAGTCCCCCTGCACCCGCACTCCCGTCGCCCCGCAGGTATTTTTTTTTCTTTTGGTCTTTTGTTTTTTCTTCCCTTTGCCACTCCGGCCGCCGGGCGGTTTGTTTCATGCCCCTCCCCCCACTTCGTTGCCCCGACCATCTGGCAGGTTTCCTGGAATTCCTGCCCCCCCCTTTGCTGCTCCAGCCGGGCAGCAAGTTGGTTTCCCGCCCCCCCCCCCTTTGCTGCTCCAGACGGGCAGCAGGTTGGTTTCCTGCCCCCTCCCCCCCTTGCTGTTCCGGCCGCCGCGCGGGTTTTTTTTTGTTTTTTTTTTGCTTGGGGTGGCAACAAAGCTAGAGCCGGCCCTGCTTCCGGGGACAGAGAACTCCGGGGCTGCGGGCACCGGTGCTCTCTGTCCCCAGCAGGCGCGGGGCCACAGCTTCTCTCTGGCTTCTCTGGGGCTGCGGGCGCCAGTGCTGTCTGTTCTCAATGAGGGATGATGTACCCACCGCCCTGGAGGTCTCTGTCCCCAGCAGGTGGGGAGCCGCGGCTCCTCTCCCCTGCTGGGCACTAGGCGGCCCACACATCCGTTATACTCAGATTATGGTGAGCAGCTCGTCCACCTTGGCCCCAAAATCCTTTTCAGAGTCACAGCTTTCCAGCAGACTGTCCCCCATTCTGTAGGGTGCTGCCTGACTCCTTTGTTACTGGAAGTCTGGGTTTGCATGTGGCTTTATTAAAACCTAATTATTCAGTAAGCAGTTTAGAAGAACTAGCCCATTAGAGAGAGAATCATGAATTGCTCAAAGACAATGAATGGAGAAAAGCAGCAAGAGCAAACAAACACGTTTGGTTCTGGCTTATTTCCTTGGTCTTAAAAGAGAGTAACAAAGACCTGAGTCTCCTCCCTCACAATAGCCCCATGCTCCTCAATCAGGATTGAGACTCTGAGAATCAGAAAGCGGAGAGTTCTCACCAGCTGTCACAGGTCACCACCGGAGGGAGTCACTCTTAGACCACTATTCCAGCCACATGTCTCTGGGAGGGCCTCCCGCAAGGAGAGTTGGAGCACAACCCCACCCCCCTCCGCATGCACACACAGGCCCTGGTGGTGAAAGGAGAGCAGGGGGAAAGGACAAAGATGCAAGCGAAGAAAAAGGAGAAACCCCAATGTCCTCAGTGATTCTAAGGGAGAAAGTCCTAGGACGGAAATCAAATGCTGCCCCCACAATCTATTGTCCTGCACCCCGTCCTGCCTGGCTGATTGCAATTAAGGCACGCTTTAGAAATCATACTCCCAGAGCCTGCATTACTGCTCCGTGTAGATAAGCCCTTAGATACAGTCCAGAAGCAGGGCCATTTTGCCTACATAAACAAACCACACTGGGAAAGGGGTGAAGTCAACAGAAACAGAGTGTTTTTGTGGTGTTTGTTGGATGAACACCGATTTCATTGGTGTTTGGTGGTTAAAAGCTAAAATCAGAAGCCCCGACTTGTAGGGGATAGTGCCTTTTTACCCAGCTGAAGAGCCTTGCACACTTGAGGTGCTAGGGGAGTAAATACATAATTTTTCTGGAGTTACCAAAATACTTAGAGAACTGAAAGCCACGCCCCCTACCCCTGGCTGAGGGAGTGAAGACTTGCCAGACAGGGGGAAGAATTGCTCCCTGTACCTAGATGGAAAGTTGCTGGGCTTCCTAGCCAGAAGGTGGAGCAGCAGTGTCCCAGCCTGGAGTCTCCTACTGTCTCTCCTCCCCAGGGAAATGGGAAAGAAAACCCCACTCATGTCTGTGGTACCCACAGCTGCTCCACCATTAAGAGTCCGATGATTCCTGAGGGCCTAAGAAATTCCCCCAAGCCTGAGTTTAGAGCCTAAGGTTTAGCAGATCTGGGCTGGCTCCAGGTGAACAACCAGGATTGCTTAAGATGATCTTGGACAGAGGGGGAATGGAAGGGAACGCTAATGGAGTAGACTGTGTGGTCCAGTGGATCAAGGGTTGGCCTGGGAGTCGGGAGACCTAGGAGGTTCTGTTGCTGGCTGGCTTTGGGCTGCTGCGTGACACAGAACCAGTCACTTCCCCTCCATTGCCCCAGCTGGGTAATGATAACGCCTTGGTAAAGGTATTTGAGGTCTGTGGAGTGAGTGCCGTGTAAGAGCTAAGCATGGCTTTCTGCAAGGTGCTCAGATAACATGGTGACGGGCACCCTTACAAAAACCTAAACAGAGCAGGGAAAGGAGGAAGCTTAGATGGAGGAAGGGCGCAATAAATAAATCAGAGGGATAAACACGGAAAGAGCGAGGAAGTGGCCCTAGGCGGGTAAAGGAGAAAGAAGAACATAACCAATTAAGGGAAAAGGGATGAAAACAGAAACTGCTCTATGGAAAGTCTGGTGCCAAGGAGACACGAGGAGGTGGGTCTTTAGAGACGTGATCGGGTTAAAATAGTTTAGATGGCGAGAAACTCATGGTTTAGTCCATAAACTGGATTAGATTTGGAAGAAACCTCCCCTCTGGGAAAGTTAGGTCCTGGTCACCCTCTTTGGAGCAACTAGCCATGACTACTGTTGGAGACAGGCTGCTATTCTAGAGGGATCAACAATCCCCTGTTATGTGGGTATGTTCCTATGGAGATATGCACTGGTGTCCTGTATCAGGTATAGGGGAGGGGATAATGGAGTCTGATTCTACATGGCATTTTACGTTGTTAATGCAGCGCTGCCGTCTGAGGCGGTTGTGTTTTACATTAATGGCTGATTGAAAGAGGAGCAAATTCATTGGATTTGATGCATGTTTATGGGTTTCTTAAGACAACTTACCACTGGAAAGTTCTTTTAAACAGCTGCAATTCACAACATTTTTCTATTCAGCATTGTCTTGCGACTATAGGAGAATTCATCAGGAATTTCAGAAACGCTCAAAGGAAGACGCTAACAGCTTTCCAATGTCCGGTCTCTTTTTATGCCAAAGACTCTCCCATCTGGCGTAGTCTGAATAATAATACAGGGAGAGAGAAGGGGGAACCCCAGGAAATGGCCCTACAAAGTGGGGTGTCATGGCGAGTTGCACATGGTCAGAAGATTCTAGCTGGCAAGACTTCTGGGGATGGTGTTTTGTTTCTTACATTTGCTCAGCATGGTGAAGTTTTGCTTCTTTTTACTCCATGGTGCAGAGTTTGGCTGGCTTGAGATCGTTTTCAGATTCATGTTGCCTCATTTCCCTTCTCTGCGTCCAGTCTCCATCTCCACAGGACGATGCAAGGAAAGCTGCCTCGCCCACCTGACAGAGGTCTGTCAGCGCAGCACTTCCTTTGGTGAACTCCTTTTCTTTTGATCTGCTTTAATCGCTCGGTCTAGGTCTAGGAAGATTAAATCTTCCATTTTGGGAGCCACACAGACTGCTTCAAAATGCATCTAAAACTTCATATTGGCTTATAAACCCCGGGGCTCAGTCACTGAGCCCCACAGTAACCCATGGGAGGAGGGGTAGATGGGTGGAAGAGCAGGGCACACAATTCTGATGTTTGTGTGGGCAGGTTTTCAGCTCCAGGTGGAACCTAGCTCTGTGTCTAGGATCAGCCATTTTCAAAGTGAGCTCCTCCCTATAACAATTAGTCAGCTGTGATAAAGAGTCTTTTACCCAAGGATCTCAAATCACTCGACAAAGGCAGAGATAGATGCAGGAGCGAAGATACAGAGATTTTTACTATCAAGAAGTTTACAAAAGGAGCCACTTAAAAAAAAATCACTGTCTCTGATAGGCGTTTGTTTTCATGGGTTGCTTGTCTTTAGGGGTTCATGGATCTGTCTCGGTCATTATTACAGCTGGAGCTGGGGGCCTGTGAAACCATGGACACAGGTCCCCTTATTTTTTTAAGCTATCGCTAAGGCTGAATATAACCTTGAAAATGTGGCCCATCTTCATAACACCAAGCACTAGAAACCGACTTCAAGGGAAGCTATTTGCTAGGGTTAAAAGTTCAGCCACTGATGGTTTTTCCCCCTAGCCTCCCACCAAAGCCAGCCTCACCTGGCCTTTGAGACTCCCGAGAACCACAGGTATAGGGCCAGTGAGGTTTCTTGGTAAGGAAAAAGTCCGACTGATTCATGGCTGTGCATCCGGACTGCCCCTTGTGAGCCTAGTGCTGGACGCTTTGGGACCACCTGTATCAAGTTTGTTCCAAGAGCCCAAGCCAGTGTATTGACGGAAGAGCTTTCTCAGGAGGTCAGGTATTGGGGGGGAAACAGTTTGGAGCGCTATGACCAGCATTTAGGATCGGGAGTCTGGAGTTCACAGTGCTGCTACGAGAGGCGACTTGACATTGTGACTGTGGCCACAGCAGCTCAGGCTGTTGACGATTCTATGGATTAGGCTTGGTCTACACCTAATTTAGGGCAGCACGCCGCCCTGTTGTTGGCCACAATCCTGCGTGACATTGCCATGCCAACCTAACCCGCACAGTGGCTGCAGCTGTGTTGACAGAAGAAGGCTTCCTTCGTTGAAGCGCCTGTCTGTTGGGGAAGTGGTGTCCTACACTAAAGGAAAACCCCATTTCTGTTGGTGTTGGCTGTGTCTATACCACTGCGTTATACTGGCCAATACAGTGACAGAGCTATGTCGGTACAGCCCACTGTACTGTACATGTACCCGTAGGGTTAGACTCCCATTAGGATTCTTTTAAGCATGTTGAGCTTGAATGATTGGAACGGGGGTGCAGGGAGGATCATAGAATATCAGGGTTGGCAGGGATCTCAGGAGCTCAGCTAGTCCAACCCCCTGCTCAAAGCAGGGCCAATTCCCAACTAAATCACACAGCATCATAGAATATCAGATAGAATCATAGAATATCAGGGTTAAACTGGAGCCACATCTCCTGATACGCTGAGTGGGAAATCGAGGCCTGGGGCCTAACTCTTTAGCGTGTACGCAGCTAATCATCCGAGGGCCCTGGAGCGCACTGTCAATGCATTTTGAACAGGGTTCTCACTTCTTTGCAGAACATGGCCCCGAGAAGAACGCAGCAGGTGGGGGCGGGGCCGTCCACGGAGCAAGCCTACATCTACAAGGTGGTTCTGCTGGGGAGCACGGCTGTGGAAAAGTCAAGCATAGCCTTCCGCTATGTGAAAAATGACGTCAGGGAATCCTTGCCCACTGTGGGATGTGAGTGAGTGGCAGCAATGAACTAATCCTTTGGTGCAACATAAAGGGCCTGATCTGCGTCTCCCTTGTAGCAGGAGTGTCTCTGCTGAAGTCAGCGGAGCTACGCTAGCGTGAAGTTTGGTTTTGTTTAAGCTCTCAGTCTCAGCAGAGAAGCAGCAGGACGTCACTCTGCAGGCAGGGTTAGCGGCTCCAGCTGGCAGCTCTGGCGGCTAATGGAACGTGACCCAACAGACCCCCAACGTTACAGCCCGTGAGCGTGGGGTTAATTTGCTTTCTCAGCTCAGGCACAGGACTGACAACTGCGAGATACGGAAAGGTCTGGTTAAGGTGGCGCAAGCTGTGCAGGCTGATGTGCCCATTAAAAGCTGGGCCTTGTCTGATGCTGCTCTTCAGAGCTGGATCTTTAGGCACCAACCTAAGAAGCACGTCTGAAAAAAGTCAGGTCTCAGCATCTCCTACTCCACCGACACCAGTGGCACAGTGCCTTTGCAGTTCACGGGCAGGGAGGCTCAGGCCACATGCAGGACACTTTTCTCTGCTGGGGTAGATTGGAGACAGGAAATCATGAACAGGGGACCAGCAACACAGCTGTGTTCATTGTGGAGTCAGAGTGAGAGCTAGTGGTTCATTACAGGTAGTGCAGCATTTAAATAGGTCACCTCAGCGAAGAGTTTTGGTCTACACCTGCCAGTTCTGCCCTGTTTGTGACGGAGGACAGAGGACGTATGACAACGGAGCCTCCAACGGATGACATTTAAAAGGCTATCTTCCCAGACTCCCAGCAGCTCTGCCCATTCTATCGCTCCAGTCAGTCTAGTCAAAGCAGCCCATCTAGCCTCTCTAATGTGATCAGCAAACTGGCCTTTGACATTTTCCTGGTGTTTCAACAGACATCCACTCACACTAGAACTAGGTGAAATTTCAGCTGAAGATTTTTTGTGAAGAAGCTGCAGATCCAGGGACACCACCACATTTTAGGATTTCATGGTAACAGTGTTCATGTAGCCAGGTTGGTCCCAGAATATTGAAGAGACAAAGGAGGTGTTTTATTGGACCAATTTCTGTTGGTCGAGAGGACTAGGGTGACCAGATGTCCCGATTTTATAGGGACAGTCCCAATATTTGGGGCTTTATCTGTTTGGGGTTTTACCTGTTACCTGTTTACCTTTTACCCTCCACCTCTCTTCTGATTTTTCACACTTGCTTTCTGGTCACCCTAGAGGGGACAAGCTTTTGAGCTTTACAGAGCTCTTCAGGATCTGGGTAGGAAGCGGAGTATTTAGCTGTAACACTACGGTTCCTTCCTCAGACCTAAAGAAGAGCTCTGTGTAGCATGAAAGTGTGTCCCTTCCCCCAACAGAGGTTTGTCCGAGATAAGATCTTATCTCACCCACCTTGTGAGTTCATGGCAGTTTCACTAAATTGTTTTAAAAAAAACTGAAAAAACAAATCACAATGTTTCATTTTTTTTGGTTTGAAATGACTTTCAAAAATTCCTTTAGGCTTATATTTAAAAAATTATTTCAAATGGTCAAAGTTAAAATAAATGTTTCATTTGATCCAGAATAAAATTTCTCTCGACGTAGAGTCAAAATCTTTGAAACATTTCATGTGGTGTTGGACTTGCAATGAATTTTTTTTTTTACTTTTCCAATTGCCAGCAACAAAACCAAACCACCATTATTCACCCAGTTCTGCTATGTGCTCCCATCATCAGATGCAAAAAGATTCATCTCGGTAGGCAACACTGGTGGAAAACATGGCTTTAGTTTTTATTGGAGATGTCAACACAGGGTCAGTTTAGTCTCTTTAGGAAGTTTTGCAAGCTTACAGATCCTGGTATGAGCTAGAGAGGCCATTGGTGTTCATGGGACTGATCCCCATCTGTTAGACGTTGACTTCAATGGAGACAAGGCCAATTTACATAAGCAAGTATCTGGCTCTGTGTCTTTACATCAGAAATAGGCAGAAAGACACTTTTCTTCCTGTTTTAAAGAAGGGCCCTGACCTTTGCCAAGAGAGTGGGGATGGAGGGCCCAAAGGGTCTCCCACGCTGCCACACAAACCAGGCAGTCACAGTGCCTGGATTCTCTGCAGCTTGAGGTCTTCAAACCGCAGTTTGGGGACTTCAATAACTCAGACATAGGCTAGGGGGTTGTTATAGAAGTGGATGCGTGAAATACTGTGGCCGGCATTGTGCAGGAGGTCAGACTAGATGATCATAATGGTCCCTTCTGACCTTAAAGTCTATGAGTCTATGAGTGTGGTATCATTTGCCTATGTTACTTGGCACTCAGAGAAGGCTTCTGTCCCTCTCATAGAATCATAGAATATCAGGGCTGGAAGGGATCAACCCCCTCCTCAAAGCAGGACCGATTCCCAACTAAATCATCCCAGCCAGGGCTTTGTCAAGCCTGACCTTAAAAACCTCTAAGGAAGGAGATTCCACCACCTCCCTAGGTGACCCATTCCAGTTCTTCACCACCCTACTAGTGAAAAAGTTTTTCCTAATGTCCAACCTAAACCTCCCGCTCTGCAACTTGAGACCATTACTCCTTGTTCTCTCATCAGGTACCACTGAGAACAGTCTAGATCCATCCTCTTTGGAACCCCCTTCTGCAGACTAAACAATCCCACTTCCCTCAGCATCTCCTCATAAGTCATGTGCTCCAGCCCCCTAATCATTTTTGTTGCCCTCCACTGGACTCTTTCCAATTTTTCCACATCCTTCTTGCAGTGTGGGGCCCAAAACTGGACACAGTACTCCAGATGAGGCCTCACCAATGTCGAATAGAGGGGAATAATCACATAAGCAATGTCCCTACTTATACAACCCAAAATGCCATTAGCCTTCTTGGCAACAAGGGCACACTGTTGACTCATATCTAGCTTCTCGTCCACTGTAACCCCTAAGCCCTTTTCTGCAGGACTGCTTCCTAGCCATTCGGTCCCTAGTCTGTAACAGTGAATGGGATTCTTCCATCCTAAGTGCAGGACTCTGCACTTGTCCTTGTTGAACCTCATCAGGTTTCTTTTGGCCAAGTCCTCTAATTTGTCTAGGTCCCTCTGTATCCTATCCCTACCCTCCAGCATATCAACCACTCCTCCCAGTTTAGTGTCATCTGCAAACTTGCTGAGAGTGCAGTCCACGCCATCCTCCAGATCATTAATGAAGTTATTGAACAAAACCGGCCCCAGGACCGACCCTTGGGGCACTCCACTTGAAACCAGCTGCCAACTAGACACGGAGCCATTGATCACTACCCACTCAGCCCGACAATGTAGCCAGCTTTCTATCCACCTTATAGTCCAATCGTCCAGCCCATACTTCTTTAACTTGCTGGCAAGAATACTGTGGGAGACCGTATCAAAAGCTTTGCTAAAGTCAAGGAATAGCACATCCACTGCTTTCCCTTCATCCACAGAGCCGGTTATCTCCTCACAGAAGGCAATTAGGTTAGTCAGGCATGACTTGCCCTTGGTGAATCCATGCTGACTATTCCTGATCACTTTCTTCTCCTCTAAGTGCTTCCGAATTGGTTCCTTGAGGACCTGCTCCATGATTTTTCCAGGGACTGAGGTGAGGCTGACTGGCCTGTAGTTCCCCAGATCCGCCTTCTTCCCATTTTTAAAGATGGGCACTACAGTAGCCTTTTTGCAGTCATCGTGGACCTCCCCCATTCGCCATGAGTCTTCAATGGCTCTGCAATCACATCCATGGACTTGTGCTCGTCCAGTTTTTCTAAATAATCCCGAACCAGTTCTTTCTCCACAGAGGGCTGGTCACCTTCTCCCCATACTGTGCTGCCTAGTGCAGCAGCCTGGGAGCTGACCTTGTTTGTGACGACAGAAGCAAAAAAATCATTGAGTACATTAGCTTTTTCCACATCCTTTGTCACTAGGTTGCCTCCCTCATTCAGTAAGGGGCCCACGCTTTCCTTGACTTTCTTCTTGTTGCTAACATACCTGAAAAAACCCTTCTTGTTACTCCTAACATCTCCAGCTAGCTGCAACTCCAAGTGTGATTTGGCCTTCCAGATTTCACTCCTGCATGCCTGAGCAATATTTTTATACTCCTCCTAGTTATTTGTCCAATCTTCCACTTCTTGTAAGCTTCTTTTTTGCGTTGAAGATCAGCAAGGATTTCACTGTTAAGCCAAGCTGGTCGCCTGCCATATTTACTATTCTTCCTACACATTGGGATGTTTTTTTCCTGCAACCTCAATAAGGATTCTTTAAAATACAGCCAGCTCTCCTGGATTCCTTTCCCCGTCATGTTATTTTCCCAGGGGATCCAGCCCATCAGCTCCCTGAGGGAGTCAAAGTCTGCTTTTCTGAAGTCCAGGGTCTGTATTCTGCTGCTCTCCTTTCTTCCTTGTGTCAGGATCCTGAACTCGACCATCTCATGGTCACTGCCTCCCAGGTTCCCATTTACTTTTGTTTCCCCTACTAACTCTTCTCTGTTTGTGAGCAGCAGGTCAAGAAGAGCTCTGCCCCTAGTTGGTTCCTCCAACACTTGGACCAGGAAATTGTCCCCTACACTTTCCAAAACTTCCTGGATTGTCTGTGCACCGCTGTATTGCTCTCCCAGAAGATATGAGGGTGATTAAAGTCTCCCTTGAGAACCAGGGCCTGCGATCTAGTAACTTCTGCTAGTTGCTGGAAGAAAGCCTCGTCCACCTCATCCCCCTGATCTGGTGGTCTATAGCAGACTCCCACCACGACATTTCCCTTGTTGCTCACACTTCTAAACTTAATCCAGAGACTCTCAGGTTTTTCTGCCGTTTCATACGGGAGCTCTGAGCAATCATACTGCTCTCTTACATACAACTCCCCCACATTTTCTGCCCTGCCTGTCCTTCCTGAACAGTTTATATCCATCCATGACAGTACTCCAGTCATGTGAGTTATCCCACCAAGTCTCTGTTATTCCAATCACAACATACTTCCTTGACTGTGCCAGGACTTCCAGTTCTCCCTGCTTGTTTCCCAGGCTTCTTGCATTTCTGTATATGCACTTAAGATAACTCGCTGATTGTCCCGCTTTCTCGGTCTAAGACAGGAATCCTCCCCTCTTGCACTCTCCTGCTCGTGCTTCCTCCCTGTATCCCATTTCCCCACTTACCTCAGGTCTTTGGTCTCCTTCCCCCGGTGAACCTAGTTTTAAGCCCTCCTCACTAGGTTAGCCAGCCTGCTTGTGAAGATGCTCTTCCCTCTCTTCCTTAGGTGGAGCCCGTCTTTGCCTAGCACTCCTCCTTCTTGGAACACCATCCCATGGTCGAAGAATCCAAAGCCTTCTCTCCAACGCCACCTGCATAGCCATTCGTTGACTTCCACAATTCAACGATCTCTAGCCAGGCCTTTTCCCTGCACAGGGAGGATGGACGAGAACACCATTTGTGCCACAAACTCCTTTATCCTTCTTCCCAGAGCCACGTAGTCTGCAGTGATCCGCTCAAGGTCATTCTTGGCAGTATCATTGGTGCCCACGTGGAGAAGCAGGAAGAGGTAGCGATCCGAGGGCTTGATGAGTCTCGGCAGGCTCTGCGTCACATCGTGAATCCTAGCTACTGGCAAGCAGCAGACCTCTCAGTTTTCTCGGTTGGGGCGTCAGATAGATGATAGTCCCCCTGAAGACGGAGTCTCCAACCCACCACCCTCCTCCTTGTCTTGGGAGCAGTGTTCGTGGAACCCCCCTCCCTAGGACAGTGCATCTCGTGCCTTCCAATTGGTGGAGTCTTCTTCGGCTCCTTTCTGTCAGATGTACCATCTACTCCACTCTCTGCATTAGTATCTGTGGAAAGAACATGAAAACGGTTGCCAATCTGTATCTCCATTGCTGGTACCTGGACGCTCCTCTTTCTACTTCTGGAGGTCACATGCTGCCAAATTTCTTCCCCCTCCCTCTCGCCCCTCTGCACAGCCTGCTCCGATTCGTCAGGACGTTGTGCCCGTAGAAGCATATCCTGACGTCTGTCCAGGAAATCTTCATTTTCTCTTATGCAAGGCAGGGTTGATATTTGTTGCTCCAGACCTCGAACCTTCTCTTCCAATATGGAGACCAGCTTGCACTTTGTACACACAAAGTGACTTCTGTCCTGTGGAAGAAAGACAAACATGGCACAACCTGTGCAGGTTACAACAGCTGAACGCTCACCTTCCATAATATCTTCCTTCTAAGAGCTTCCTCAGCCGTTGCAGCAACTCACAGAAGCCTGAGAGATGAAAGCCTCAATGGGCTCTCCCCAGGTGAACTCCCAAGCAAACTCCCTCTGTTAGCCTCTGCTGTTCGCCGCTCTCTCACGGCTCTCTGGAGAGCTTTGGCTCTATACTGCCCCCTCTACCTCAAGCCCATGTATTTGTTAGACAGTCTGGCCCTTAACAGATGGCTTCTGCCTATCTACTGTGCACAGCCGCACATTTGAGCTTCTATAGCATTTTCAGACCAAGGATCTTCAAACATTTTGCACCTGGACAAGCTGAGACAGAAAGGTTAGGGGCTAGACACATTTGCCTGGGGGAGTATGGGAGAGGAAAGGCCTCTCCCCGCACCTTTACGCCTCTGGGCCAGGTGTTCAGGAGCAAACGTGCACCTCTCACTTCCCTAGAGCAGGGAGAGAGGGCGAGCAGGCATGGCCTTGGTGTCACCCCCGCCCACTGGCCAGCAGAGCCCTGCCAGTTTGGGGGTGGGGCAGGTTTGCTGGCATGGGCTAAGAGCAAGAACAAGCAGTTGTAGCTCAGAAGCATCTGAGCACCTCCCTGGGGCTACTCCTGGGACAGCGCTGCTTATGTATAATTAGGGCTCTGCTTAGGGGCCCACGCGAGCCTTAAGTGACTTGCCCAAGGTCATACAAATCACTGTCGGGGAGATTGCAGTATTTCTGTTACAGCAGCACCCAACAGGGCCGGGCACTGTACAGCTGGATTAGAACTCAAGACTCCTAATCCCCACCCTGCCATCACATTTCCTCCAGCTAGACAGCTGTAAAACCAAAGCTTGCTAATGCCACCAATATTGATGGATTAGGCAAGAACCATTGTTCTCATTTCTCTTCCCCTCCCCATATCCCAGCTACACCCTGCTGACGTGCATTGGTGTAGTGCCAGGCTGTTATTGGGTAAGACCTGTTCACAAGCCTGTTTGTTGCATTGCTTTTGGTGGGGGAGCGGGTGTTTTAATTCTCTCTCTCTCATCCTCCCTCCTCCCATAGCCCCTTCCAACCGAATCTCAACACCCATCTTTCACACAGATCACTGAGATGAAGGTTAACATTAATTAAGGTGCATCTCTGTCGCTTCCAGGTTCTTTCTTCACCCAGCTGGTATGTTTAGAAACTGCCACGATCAAGCTTGAGATCTGGGACACTGCAGGACAAGAGAAGTACCATAGCGTTTGCCATCTTTATTACAGGGGGGCGAATGCTGCCCATCCTCAAGAGAAGTACCATAGCGTTTGCCATCTTTATTACAGGGGGGTGAATGCTACCCATCCTCCCTCCTCCCGTAGCCCCTTCCAACCGAATCTCAACACCCATCTTTCACACAGATCACTGAGATGAAGGTTAACATTAATTAAGGTGCATCTCTGTCGCTTCCAGGTTCTTTCTTCACCCAGCTGGTATGTTTAGAAACTGCCACGATCAAGCTTGAGATCTGGGACACTGCAGGACAAGAGAAGTACCATAGCGTTTGCCATCTTTATTACAGGGGGGCGAATGCTGCCCTTCTTGTATATGACATAGCCAGAAAGGTAAGACCAGCGATGGCTTGTTCTCCTGCCTCTCTCCTCCAGAAGGGTTTGCCTTTAACTTTCTAAAATATCCAGACTGAATCTTGATAATGCAGCTACTCTGCTGGTAGGCTGCAATAGTTCTAGTGTAGGGTAGCTTCCCAGTATATCTCCAGACATTTCAACCAAGACTGCTTTTTCCTGCGCACATCACGTAAGGGCTACACATCATGGGCAGGTTTATCCTTCTCTTCTGGTAAAGACATGCAAGGAACTGGTACAGACATTTCACTTACAGTGGACAATAAATGCGCACGCTTCCCCCCTCAAAGCCAAGATTTCTCTATCTACCCCTACCTCCCAGCCCAATCCAGCTCACCAGCCAAGTAGGTAATGAGGGAGCATCACTGAGTGCTCTTTGTTCCCCTACCTTCATGTAACCCACACACCTTCTGTCTCATCTAGTGGTACAGAGACCACTTAGAGCAGGGGTAGGCAACCTATGGCATGTGTGCCAAAGGCGGCACGCAAGCTCATTTTCTGTGGCACTCACACTGCCTGGGTCCTGGCCATCGGTCCGGGGGGCCCTGCATTTTAATTTAATTTTAAATGAAGATTCTTAAACATTTTGAAAACCTGATTTACTTTACAGACAACAATAGTTTAGGTTATATATTATAGACGTCAAGAAAGAGACCTTCTAAAAACATTAAAAGGTATGACTGGAACGCGAAACCTTAAATTAGAGTGAATAAATGAAGACTCGGCACAGCACTTCTGAAAGGTTGCCGAGCCCTGACTTAGAGAGAGGGAGCTAAAATTAGTCTGCTCTACAGCCTTAGCTAAGAGCCACTTGGCTTTTAGCTCATGCGGTGGAGGCTCATGCACTAAGCTCCAGAGGCCCCAGGTTCAATCCCACCTGCTGACAAACAGGGTATGTTGGCGTTACACTCACTCCCAGCTCCCTAGACTTTAAGGATGATATAGTAACAAAGATTAAATACATCTGTTAGTCCTGGTCTACACTACACGTTTAAACCGAATTTAGCAACGTTAAACCAATTTAACCCTGCACTTGTCCACACAACGAGACCCTTTATATTGATATAAAGGGCACTTTAAACCGATTTCTGTATTCCTCCCCGACGAGAGGAGTAGCGCTGAAATCAGTTTTGCCATGTCGGATTAGGGCTCGTGATTGTTTTAGTCGGCAATAAGACAGATCTTGCTGCTCAGCGGGAAGTCACCTTTGAGGTAAGTGGCGTCACTGCAGTAAGATCTCAGCACTTGGCAGATTCTCTCTTTCAAAAACATCACGGCAGCATGTTCCCTGAGTGCGCCCGTACCTGCCATGCACTGCCCTGGGCAATAGGCGCCCGTACCTGCCATGCACTGCCCTGGGCAATAGACGCCCGTACCTGCCATGCACTGCCCTGGGCAATAGGCGCCCGTACCTGCCATGCACTGCTCTGGGCAATAGGCGCCCGTACCTGCCATGCACTGCCCTGGGCAATAGGCGCCCGTACCTGCCATGCACTGCTCTGGGCAACAGGCGCCCGTACCTGCCATGCACTGCTCTGGGCAACAGGCGCGTTCTGCTGTATAATCTTAAACCGGTGCACACTGACATCCTCTTTGCTACGCATTACCTGCCCCCACTCTCTTCACCCACAGCCCCGCAACCCTGCAGCCCCACTCGCTGGACCGGAGCCCCGCAAAATCGCGATCCCGCCGGTAACCCCACACCCCCGCTCTTCTGGCAGGAGCCCGCAACCATGGAGCCCCGCTCCCCCGGCAGGAGCCCGGAGACTCCTGCTACCCCGCCAACAGCCTAGCAACCCGCAGTCCCGCTCCCCCACCCAAGTGCAGAAGCCCCGCAGCCCCACACTCTTGGCCTGGAGCCCGCAACACCATGTGATGGAGTAGGGGCTGTCTGTGTGGGGTTGGGAGAGCTGGGGAGGACTTTAGGTGAGGGACAGGTATTCAGCCTGTAACCTGAGCTAGGCAGGGGGGAGGGGAGGTCAACACCTCTGCCCGGGGAGCTAGACAAAGAAAAAGAGCCGAATGGAGAGGGGGAGTCAGTTTCGGTTTGGGGCTGGATGGTGGGAGTTCAGGGAATCCTAGGCTGGGATCCAAGCACCCTGAACCCCAGAAAGGCAAGATTGAGAGGTCCTAGCTCTGAACACGAGCTCTGCTGTAGCCTGTGCTCCTGATGTTCAATAAACCTTCTGTTTTACTGGCTGGCTGAGAGTCCCTGTGAGTCCCAGGAAGAGGGGTGCAGCCTGGACTGCCCCACACTCCGTGACAGTCTCCAACACCTTCAGTTGGCACCTTTGCAGAGGAGGGGCCCAGGCCATCATTTGCTAGGAGACAGAGTATCAGGTATTTAGATGCACTGGCCTCTTGCTTTGCTAGATACTTAACTGCATAGGGGACACTGAGGCACTAACACAGCATTCACAGACCCAAGTAAGAACAGTCCCCCTTCGTCACATCTCTCCCCCCCTTCGACGGACTCCCCCACACTCCGTGACAACTGGTGGTAGCGGTGGGATCTACTGCACCCCGTGGATGGCGCTTCCTGCAGTAAGTGACTGGGGAGCAGTAAAACGAAGGGGCGATTTCAGGAGGCAATTAACCCCTGGGAGCGTGTGACCAGAGCAAAGGACTTTGCAGTAACAGGGTCCCCCGGGGGGATTGCAGGAGGAGTCCCGGGGTGGACGACTCTGCAGCAAGACCCTGGAAGAGAGGGGGGGTGACCTGAAGAAGGGCTGGTGCACGAGGGGTCTCCCTGGAACCGGTGGGAAGCTGAGAGCACAGGCCGGTGAGTGGCCCGCAGGAAGATGTATGCTCAGCACCTTAAGAAAGACCTGGTGGAGCTATGCCGGCAGAGGGGGCTGCGCATTGGGAGGTCCACCAAAGAGCAGCTAATTGCCCAGCTGGAGGAGAAGGATCGCTTGGGTGAATCGAGCCCTGTCCCAGAGGGAAGCCGCCCAGCAGATGCAGTGTGGGCCCCGGGGCCTGACATGGCTGGGAGGGGCCAGACTGCAGCCGAGGACACCCCGAGACCCTTCCCACCTATACCTAGGGGAGGGGTTGGGGGAAGCCCAGTGAATACTGAGGGCACCCTGAGCCCGGCGGCCAGCAGGGGATCGTCCCGGCAGAGCTCCCCGTCCCTGGAACGGATGCGGTTGGAATATGACAGGGAGGCGCTCGAGTTAAGGAGGCAAACACTGAAGGAGCGGGAGAACCAGCATAAACACGAGGGGAACCAGCGCCAGCATGAGCTGGAACTGGCCCGGCTGAGGAGCAGCGAGGCCCCGGCTACGGTGAGTGAGGGGGGACCCAAGCCTACAAAAAGCTTTGCTAAGGGCTTCCTGGCCCAGCGAGCTGCACAGGGTTGACCCTGCAGACAGGATCCCGTTTCTCACCCCCTTATGGGACTCCACAGCCATGGACGTGCACAGCCAAATGAAAGGGGCGGTGTCACGGAGTGTGGGGGAGTCCGGCCCTTCACCCCTCTTCCTGGGACTCACAGTGACTCTCAGACAGCCAGTAAAACAGAGGGTTTATTGGACAACAGGAACACAGGATACAGCGGGGCTCGTGTTCAGAGCCAGGACCCCTCAATCTGGCCTTTCTGGGGGTTCAGGGTGTTTGGATTCCAGCATAAGATCCCCCTGAAATCCCACCCCCCAGCCCCAAACCGAAAACTGACCCAACCCTCTCCACTCAGCTCCTGCTGCGCGAGTTTGGGCTGACTCCCGAGATGTACCGGGAGAGGTTCCGGAGTCAGTATAAAACCCCGGAGGTCTCATATCTGCAACTAGCCGTCCGCGGGGCCCAGACGAAGGGAGACGTGATTAAACTGCTGGCACTGGAGCAACTGTATGAGGGGTGCCCATCCGACCTGAGGCTGTGGTTGAGGGACCAAAAGCCAGAGAACCCACGACATGCAGGGCAGCTGGCTGATGACTTTGTGAAGAGCCGGTCGCGGGTGGCAGGGAGGAATCCCAAAGGAACAGGCTCGCCACGATGCAGAGAGAGAGTCATCCTGGGACCTCCCAAAGGGGGAATAGGGAGAACCCCCCTCCCAAGGGGAACGCCCAGCGTCAGGGACAACCATCCGACTCGAGGGGACCAACGGGACATGAGCTGCTATCAATCTGGCCAGAGGGGGGCCACATCTGGTCCCAATGCCCCAGGCTCAAAGACAGACTGAGCAGACCGACCCCACACCGGGTTAACTTGGTAGAGACCGAGTCGGATGAGGGGCAGCGTTTGCAGGAAAGCGGGGGCTGGCCACACGCCACCTGCAAAGGAGGGACGAGGGCCCCAGGTCAGCTCCTCTGAGGGGCTGGATGCTCCAGGCTCCGAGTTTTGGGTTTACAGTGTGGTGCACAGGGCTACCCCTCCGGAAAGAGTACCTTGTTTCCCTGGAGGTAGATGGGAGGAAGGTCACTGGGTACTGGGACACGGGCGCAGAGGTGACGCTGGCCCGGCCCGGGGTGGTGGCCCCAGATTGGATGGTGCCCAACACCTTCCTGACCGTGAGGGGTGTGAGCGGCACCCCATTCAAGGTGCCTGTGGTGAGGGTACACCTGAAGTGGGGGGCCAAGGAGGGCCCCAAGGATGTGGGGGTACACCCCCATTTGCCCACGGAGGTGTTAATGGGGGGCGACCTCAAGGGCTGGCCAAGCAACGCCCGGGGTGCCCTGGTTCGTGACCCGTAGTCAGAGTCGACGCAGGACACTGCGCTCTGACAACGGGGAAGGTACTCTGCCCGAGGCGCAGGACCCTAACCTGGTGGGGAGGGAACGCCCAGAGACACGGCCCAGAGAGGTTGAGAGAGCAGGTCCCCATCCCTGTCCCAGCTGCTGAGTTCCAGGCCGAGTTGCAGAAAGATCCCTCCTTGCGGAAGCCAGGGGACCTGGCCGACCTCAGTGGGGGACAGACCATGAGGAGAGATTGCAAGGAGAGGTTCCGGTGGGAGAAGGGGTTCCTGTACCGAGAATGGGCTCCCCCCGGGGAAGTGGAGTCATGGGGGATCAGGAGGCAGCTGGTGGTTCCCCAGAAGTTTTGCCACAAGCTACTGTACCTGGCCCATGACATCCCCCTCGCCGGGCATCAGGGAATCCGGCGTACCAGGCAGAGGCTGCTACAGAACTTTTACTAGCCTGGGTTCTTTACCCATGTTCGACAGTATTGCCAATCCTGTGACCCCTGCCAGCGGGTGGGGAAGGCCCGGGATAAGGGGAAAGCAGCTCTGAGGCCTTTGCCCATCATAGAAGAACCTTTCCAGAAGGTGGCCATGGACCTCTCAGCAAGGCAACCCGGTCAGGGAAGAAATACCTCCTGGTGGTGGTAGATTTCGCCACTCGCTACCCCGAGGTGGTGGCCTTGTCCTCTATTGAAGCAGATACCGTGCCAGAGGCGCTGCTGACCATTTTCAGCCGGGTGGGGTTCCCCAAGGAAGTCTTAACGGACCAGGGCTCCAACTTCATGTCGACCCTGCTCCAGTCCCTGTGGGAGAAATGTGAGGTCCGGCACAACTGGGCCTCAGCGTATCACCCCCAGTCCAATGGGCTGGTGGAAAGGTTCAACGGGACGCTAAAGATGATGCTAAAAACATTTATGAACCAGCACCCACAGGACTGGGACAAGTACCTACCTCACCTGCTGTTTGCATACATGGAGGTACCCCAGGAATCTACCGGGTTTTTGCCTTTCAAACTGCTATATGGAAGGCGGGTAAGGAGGCCCCTGGACCTGATGCGAGACGAATGGGAGGGGAAGGCCGTCCCTGACGGGAAAGACTTGCCGAGTTCATGGGCCTGCCCATGGAGAATCTGGTCCGAGCCCAGAGGAAGCAGAAGGTCTGGTACGACCGCACGGCGTGGGCCCGCGCCTTTGCCACTGGGGATCAAGTGATGGTTCTCATCCCCCGTGAGGAAAAACAAACTCCAGGCTGCCTGGGAAGGGCCCTTCAAGGTTGTCAAGCAACTAAATGAGGTAAACTATGTGGTGGAGCTGTCTAACCGGGCTCATCACCGCCCGGTGTACCATGTGAATCTGATGAAGCCATACGATGACAGGGGAAATATGGTGTTGGCCTGTGTGGACATTGGGAGGAGCAGGGAGAGGACCTTTAGTGGATCTGTTCCCGGGGACAAAAGCTGGTTCCCCCCTGGAGGCGATTCCCCTCTCTGATCAGCTGACCCTGGCCCAGCAGGCTGAGATCAGAGGTGTGCTGCATCTGTACCGACAGCTGTTTTCCAACCAGCCTGGATGCACTAATTTGACTGTCCACCGGGTGGAGACCGGGTCACACCCCCCTATAAGATGCCCCCCTTTTCAGGTCACCGGAAAAACTGCCCAGGACCTAGAAAGAGAGGTCAGGGACATGCTGGTCTTGGGCCTTGCCAGTGGTGCTGGTTCCCAAGAAGGACGGGTCGATCCGGTTCTCTGTGGACTATCGAAAGCTCAGTGCCATCACTGTATTGGATGCCTACCCCATGCCCAGGAGAGCTCGGTACCTCACCACCATGGATCTTACTAAGGGCTACTGGCAAGTGCCGCTGGACGCAGATGCCAGGCTGAAATCGGCCTTTATCACCCCTCTGGGGCTCTACGAGTTTCTGACCCTGCCCTTCGGCCTCAAGGGAGCGCCGGCCACCTTCCAGCACCTGGTGGATCAGCTACTGAGGGGGATGGAAAGTTTTGCCGTGGCATATATTGACGACATCTGCGTCTTCAGCCAGACCTGGGAGGAACACGTGTCCCAGGTTAAACAGGTGCTGGACTGACTCTGAGAGGCTGAGGATGGCAGAAGTATCTTACCTGGGCCATCGGGTGGGGAGCGACTGCCTAGAGCCGGAACCAGCCAAGGTGGAGGTGATCAGAGACTGGCCCGCTCCCCAAACCAAGAAGCAGGTCCAAGCCTTTATCGGGATGGCGGGGTACTATCGAAGGTTCGTGCCCCACTTTAGCGCCATAGCCATCCCCATCACTGAGCTGTGCAAGAAGGGGAAGCCAGACAAGGTGGTCTGGACCGAGGAGTGCCAGCAGGCTCTCCGGGCGCTGAAGGAGGCTCTGGTTAGTGGCCCAATACTGGCAAACCCAGATTTTGACATGCCCTTTATGGTGTTCACTGATGCCTCAGACACGAGACTGGGGGAGGTGTTGATGCAGGAGGAGGAAAAGGGGGAGAGACACCCCTTCGTGTACCTGAGCAAGAAGTTGCTACCCCGGGAGCAGAACTACGCGGCCATCGAGAAGGAATGCCTGGCCATGGTGTGGGCCCTTAAGAAACTGGAGCCATATCTCTTTGGGCGCCACTTCACCGTGTACACCTACCACTCTCCCCTGACCTGGCCGCACCAGATGAAAGGAGCCAACGCCAAGCTCCTGAGGTGGAGCCTGCTCCTGCAGGACTATGACATGACGTGGTCCATGTGAAGGGAAGTGCCAACCTGATAGCGGACGTGCTGTCCCGGAGAGGGGGCCCTGAACTTCCCCGGGTCACTGGGCAGAGTGACCCCGCTCAGTTCAGTCTCGAAGGGGGGAGAGATGTGCTGGAGTAGGGGCTGTCTGTGTGGGGGTTGGGAGAGACGGGGAGGACTTTAGGTGAAGGACAGGTATTCGGCCTGTAACCTGAGCTAGGCACGGGTGAGGAGAGGTCAACACCTCTGCCTGGGGAGCTAGACAAAGGAGAGAGCCGAGTGGCGAGGGGGAGTCAGTTTCGGTTTGGGGCTGGGTGGTGGGAGTTCAGGGAATCCTACACTGGGATCCAAGCGCCCTGAACCCCAGAAGGGCCAGATTGAGAGGTCCTGGCTCTGAACACTAGCTCTGCTGTAGCCTGTGCTCCTGTTGTTCACTAAATCTTCTGTTTTACAGGCTGGCTGAGAGTCCCTGTGAGTCCCAGGAAGAGGGGTGCAGGGCCGGACTCCCCCACACTCCGTGACAGTCTCCAACACCTTCAGTTGGCACCTTTGCAGAGGAGGGGCCCAGGCCATCAGTTGCTAGGAGACAGAGTGTCAGGCATTTAGGTGCACTGGTCTCTTGCTTTGCTAGATACTTAAGAACTGCATAGGGGACACTGAGGCACCAACACAGCATTCACAGACCCCCAGTAAGAACAGTCCCCCTTCGTCACATCTCTCCCCCCTTCGAGACCGAACTGAGTGGGGTCACTTCAGCCAGTGACCTGAGGAAGTTCGAACCCACCTACATTCCCATGGATGCCCCAGGATCCCCCCAGTTATGGGGGAAGAGTTACCCCAGGCCATTCCAGTTTCCTGCCCCCCTTTAGGTCGGGGGGACTCAAGGGCACTCGCAGTTGGCAGGTGGAAAGGCTTATGCAGCCCAGGGCTTTTCGTCACTCCAATACCCCTGGGGTTCAAGCTGGGCTGGGGTCTTCTCCCCGCGTTCCAGTCTGGGGGGCTGTGATTTGGGCTCTCTTGGTTCAGAGCCCGCCTTTTGACCCTTGCCCCCCTCTGGAAAGGCTCCTCTGTGCTGGGCAAGGGTCCTAGATGGGTAAAGACCCCAGGCCAGTAAAAGTTCCGTAGCAGCCTCTGCTGGGTACGCCAGGTTCCCTGGTGCCCTGAGAGGAGGATGTCATGGGCCCAGCACAGCAGTTGGCGGCGATACTTCCAAGGTACCACCAGCTGCCTCCTGATCCCTCCTGACTCCATTTTCCTTGGGTGAGCCCATTCTCGATACAGGAACCCCTTCTCCCACAGGAACCTTTTCCGGCAACCTCTCCACATGGTTGGCCAGGTCCCTTATTTTCCGCAAGGAGGGATCTTTCTGCACCTCGGCCTGGAACTCAGTAGCTGGGACAGGGATGGGGATTTGCTCTCTCACACCGGCTGGGTCTGAGGCCGCAGCCTCTCTGAGCCGTGTCTCTGGGTGTTCCCTCCCCACCAGGTTGGGGCCTGCGCCTCGGGCAGAGTACCGTCCCCATTGTCAGAACGCAGTGCCCTGCGCCGACTCTGATTCCGGGTCACGACCAGGGCACCCCGGGTGTTACTTGGCCAGTCCTCGAGGTCCCCCCCATTAACACCTCTGTGGGCAAATGTGGGTGTACCCCCACGTCCTTGGGGCCCTCCTTGGCCCCCCACTTCAGGTGTACCCTCACCACGGGCACCTTGAATGGGGTCCCGCTCACACCCCTCAGGGGCAGGTAGGTGTTGGGCACCATCCAATCTGGGGCCACCACCCCGGGCCGGGCCAGCGTCACCTCTGCGCCCGTGTCCCAGTACCCAGTGACCTTCATCCCATCTACCTCCAGGGGAACAAGGCACTCTCTCCGGAGGGGCAGCCCCGTGCCCACCCTGTAAACCCAAAACTCGGAGCCTGGAGCATCCAGCCCCCCAGAGGAGCTGACCTGGGGCCCTCCTCCCTCCTTCCCAGGTGGAACGCTGCCAGCCCCCCTTTCCTGGGAATGTTGCCTCTCATCCGACTGGGTCTTTACCCAGTCAACCCTCTGTGGGTTGAGTCTGCTCGGTCTGTCCCTGAGCTTGGGGCATTGGGCCCATATGTGGCCTCGTTGGCCACATTGATAGCAGCCCATGTCTCGTGGGTCCCCTCGAGTGGGTCGGATGGACCTGACGCTGGATGTTCCCCTTTGGTGGGGGTTCTCCATAGGCCCCTGCTGGGAGGTCCCATGGTGACTTTCTCACTGCATTGAGGCAGGCCTGCTCCTTCGAGACTTCTCCCTGCTATTCCCTGCCCGACTGTCCACAAATTGGTCGACCAGCTGGCCTGCGTGCTGTGGGTTCTCAGGCTCCTGGTCCATCAACCACAGCCTCAGGTCAGACGGGCACTGCTCATACAGGTGCTCCAGTATGTAAAGGTCAAGCATGTCCACTTTAGTTTGGGCTCCAGCTGTTCACTTGTGGGCATACCCCTTCGCCCGGTTGACCAGTTGTAGGTATGGGACCTCACGGGTTTTATGTTGTTCCGGAACCTCTTCCTGTACATCGCAGGAGTCAGCCCAAACTCGTGGAGCAGGGCATGTTTGAACAGTTCATAGTCCCCTGCCTCCGCCCCTTTCATTCGGCTGTACACCTCCACGGCTGTGGAGTCCAATAAGGGGGTTAGAAACGGGATCCTGTCTGCAGGGTCAACCCTGTGCAGCTCGCAGATATTCTCAAAGGCCGTCAGGAAGGTATCTATGTCCTCCCGCTACTTACGCCGGGCCAGGAAGCCTTTAGCAAAGACTTTTGTAGGCTTGGGTCCCACCTCGCTCACCGTAGCCGGGGCCCCGCTGCTCCTCAGCCGGGCCAGTTCCAGCTCATGCTGGCGCTGGTTCCCCTCGTGTTTATGCTGGTTCTCCCGCTCCTTCAGTTCTTGCCTCCTCAACTCCTTTGTCATATTCCAACCACATCTGTTGGACGGGGAGTTCTGCCAGGACGATCCCCTGCTGGCCGCTGGGCTCAGGATGCCCTCAGTATTCACTGGGCTTCCGCCAACCCCTCCCCTAGGTATAGGTGGGCAGGGTCTCGGGGTGTCCTCGGCAGCAGTCTGGCCCCTCCCAGCCATGTCAGGCCCCGCGGCCCACACTGTATCTGTTGGGCGGCTTCCCTCTGGGACAGGGCTCGGTTCACCCAAGCGATCCTTCTCCTCCAGCTGGGCAATTAGCTGGTCTTTGGTGGACCTCCCAATGCGCAGCCCCCTCTGCCTGCACAGCTCCACCAGGTCTTTCTTAAGGTGCTTAGCATATATCTTCCAGCTGGCCACTCGCCGGTGTTAGGTAAAAAGCAAGTCCTACTCACCTCTCCAGCACCCGAGTTTGTGCGGAGTTTGTATGGGGTTCACAATCTGTCAGAGACCAGACAACAATTCGTTGATCAGTGGGCTCACACCATCGTTAGCTTAAGAGCAAAGCTTCGGAGTAAGTGTGGCAAGTTTATTAGGGGTGAGCATCAATGTTTATACACAGAAGTAAACAAAGTGATTAACAGATCATAATGGTCATGCATAATTAATCAAGATTCTACAGGATAAAACAGGTTAAAATGCAAATTGGAGAAGACAAAAGGGGAGATGGCTACTTATTGGGAGGGGAAGGGTCATGAGTAGTTCGCAGGTCAAAACTTTTGATTAAAAGTTTCAGACAGAGACATGTAGTCTGAGTTAAGTTTTAGTTCATAAAGAGTTCAGACTCAACACCGGCATGTGCTGTCAGCTTCCCACCGGTTCCAGGGAGACCCCTCGTGCACCAGCCCTTCTTCAGGTCTTCAGGGGCTGGCACCGTTCCACCTGGGAAGGAGGGAGGAGGGCCCCAGGTTAGTTCCTCTTGGGGGGCTTGATGCTCCAGGCTCCGAAGTTTGGGTTTACAGGATGGGCACGGGGCTGCCCCTCCGGATAGAGTGCCTTGTTCCCCTGGACGTAGATGTGAGGAAGGGTCACTGGGTACTGGGACACGGGCGCAGCCAGTAAAGCAGGTGGTTTATTCAGATGCCAGGAACACAGTGCAACACAGGTCTTGCAGGCACAGAGAACCAGATCCCCGCTGTTCGGCCCATCTTGGGGCCCCAGGAGCCCCACAGCCCCATTGCGAGATCAGAGCCCTGTCTGTCCTACCCTTCCTCCCCGAGCCAGCTCCAGTCTCCCCAACTCCCTCCAGTCCCTCCTCTCTGCTCAGCCCCTTTCCCCGGCCAGGAGGTCACCTGATCTCTTTGTCTCCAACACCTTCAGTTGGCACCTTTGCAGAGGAGGGGCCCAGGCCAGCAGTTGCTAGGAGACAGAGTGTCGGGCATTTAGGTGCACTGGCCTCTTGCTTTGCTAGATACTTAAGAACTGCATAGGGGACACTGAGGCACCAACACAGCATTCACAGACCCCAGTAGGGTCCACCTTTGTCACAAGGGTTGCGGAGCCCTAGCAGGGGTGATGCCGGGAGAGCAGGACCGCGGGGTTCGGGGGGCTCTGTCCGGGGTAGCGGGGCTCTCTCCGGGGTGTCCGGGCACCGGGGCGCCGGAGTTGTGGGGCTCCTGCCCGGAGAGCGGGACCACAGGGTGACGGGATCTGGCTGGGGTGTCGGTGCCCCGGGGCTCCGGCGGCGAGAGTAGGTCTGGGGAGTTGCGGACTCCAGCCGGGTGAGCGGGACTACGGGGTTGCGGGGCTCCGGTCCGGCGACTGGGGGTGGAGGGTTGCGGGGCTCCGGGACAAGAGAGTGGGGCTGCGGGGTTTCTGTACTTGGGCGGGGGAGCGGGACCGCGGGGTTGTGGGGCTCCGGCTGGGAGCTCTGAAGTTGCGAGGTTCTGGCCGGGGGAGAGGGCCGCGGGGATGTGGAGCTACAGCCGGAGGAGAGGGAGAAAGGGATTGCGGAGCTTGGTCCCGGAGAGCGAGACAATACTGTACCTGTCGCCTATGGTGAAGTCTTACTAATGTGGGACAGCCCGAGAAGAGGGTCTTTGCGACATTTATTGTGGAGATGCACGAAATTGATGTGGTTCTGAAGAGAGACAACTAAAAGGGTTTTGTCACCAAAATAGAGTATGGCTGAGAACGTAGCCGGGAAGAGTTCAGAGAGCGCCTGAGGACAAGAAGTCCATGTGTGGCAGTGACTATTTCAATGAGTCGCTACAGTAGTGTTTATAGCCTGCTCTGTTACTTCGGAGAGAATTAGAATGGATCACCTCTTTTGTAAAGTCTTTTCTATGGTCTGGAACCCGCGGACCCACCGAGGGAGCGGGATCCACGCTCCTCCGGCCGGCGCGCGACCCTCCGTACGCGCCCGCTCCCCGGGCAGCTCATTTCGTGGCATTTTTCTAGTCCATTTAGCATAGCGCTCTTGAAAAATAAACTACTTCACCGGAGCTTTTTCAAAAGCCTCAAGGAAAGAGCCTTGACAAGGCAACAGCACCCTCTGCTGGTTTCTAGGAAAAACTCTCTCTGTCGTGCAATAAGACTGGCTACAGCAGGGCTCGGCACCGTTTCAGAAGAGGTGTGCCCAGTCTTCATTTAGTCACTCATTTTTGAGGTTTCGCGTGACCGAAATACATATCAAGGTTTTCAGAAGGTCTCTTTCTTTATGTCTAAAATGTATAACTAAACTAATTGCATCCGAAGAAGTGGGTGTTCACCCACGAAAGCTCATGCTGCAAAACGTCTGTTAGTCTATAAGGTGCCACAGGATTCTTTGCTGCTTTTACAGAACCAGACTAACACGGCTACCCCTCTGATACTAAACTTTGTTTGTATGTATAGTAAATAAGGTTTCTTAAATGATGAAGACGCTTCATCTATATTGAAATTAAAATGGAGAGCGCCCCCCTCCCCATAATCCTCTGCCTCGAATTGGTGGCGAGGACCGGGCAGTGTGAGTGCCACTGAAAATCAGCTTCTGTGCAGCCTTCGGCACACATGCCATAGGTTGTCTAGCCCAGGTTAAGAGGAACATGCATTCCAATTTTACTTCATACAGTTCCAAATTGCATAGTTTACTGGGTTTACAGTCAGGATTTCACTTAGTCTCCACTACCTAGGTGTCTGAGTTTGAGCTGTAACAGCAATCTATGTGTATGCCTACACAGCTATAGAGCCATTTTAATCTAGCTATGGCTAAGCTGCTGCTTGTAATATTAGCCTCTCTATCCAGGCCCTTGGAGCTTTGGAAAGACTTAGTCTCTGGAATGAAGTTTCCTAGGCTCAGTCTCGTTCCTGACTTTTTGATGCCTTTATTGGAAAAGTCGTCTGTCTTTTTGAGTTCCCCCTTCCTAGTTTCAAAATACGGCTTATTACATTCTTTCACATTCTTTCTGTTTCTCGAATTCTTTAAAAACAACTTGAGGTATGGAATCTCAGTCGGGACAGGAGTCTTTGAGCAAATCTGCTGTAGAAATGAAGAGTTAGTCGGCCAGTGATTTGAAAGACACCCACGCTCGAATCATAGGGCAGCTGCAGACTAGAGCAATGTCCAGGTACGAGGGGACAATTTGAAATGTACGCTCTTTCAGAAAAGGACCTAGAAATGGTTTCAAAGCCTGCAGATACCATCAGCCACAGGTATTGGCGCAGGGTTTTGGTTTTTGCCGTTCTGCAGACAGAGCTCCTCTGCAATTACCTAAAGTTTAGTGTGTGCAGCTGCAATAGCTATCTATCTAGCTAATCACGAACACTAATAAGCAGCTTTAATTTTTCTTGTTTAAGCGTTTCCATTTGAGCTCCCTCTGTTCTACTTACAACTTTATTCACTTTTAACAACGTAGCGATCTAGCTAGCTGTCTAGCGATCTAATTGTCTATCTAATCACAAACACTAATGAGCACCTTTTATTTTTCTTGTGTACGGTTTACAATTACAAATGGAACTTCCCCTGTTTCACTGACAGCATTTCTCAAGATTTATACAGTTACACTGTCTGTCTCTCTCTCTAGCTCGATCGATGGAGCTAACTAATCACGAACAGTGATAAGAAGCTTTACTTTTTCTCTTTGTAAGAGTCCCTGTTTTCCTGATAGCTTTACTCAGGCGTTATTCAGTTACTCGATCTAGCAATCTAGCTAGCTAGCTATCGGATCACACAGGCACCTGAATACATAAGACATTATTAAATATAAAAAAGGCTCATTAACCTAAGACTTACACGGCTACCCCTCTGATACTTGTCAGTGAAACAGGGGAAGTTCCGCTGGAAATGCGTAAACAAGAAAAATAAAAGCTCATTAGTTTTAGTGATTAGATAGCTGTCTAGGTCGCTGGACAGCTAGCTAGATCGCTAGATAGATCAATGTGGAGAAAAGTTGTAAGTAGACCAGGAGGAGTTCAAATGGAAATTCTTAAGCCAGAAAAATGAAAGATGCTCATTAGTGTTTATGGATAGCTAGATATGTAGATAGATAAGGTAACTGTAGAACTTTTCAGTAATGCTGTCAGTAAAACTGCCGCAGTTCCAATGGCATTGCTTAAACAAGAAAAATTAAAGATGCTTATTAGTGTTCGTGATAGATAGATAGATAGATAGCTAGGTAGATCCGTGCATCTGAACACCCTAAACTTTAGATAGTTGGCTAATCGCTGTCTCTAGAGCGGCCCAAAACCAACCCCCTGAGCCAAATACCTGTGAGCTGTGGGTAGCTGTAGGCTTTGAACCCATTTCTAGTTCCTTTTCTGAAACAGCGTACATTTCAAATGGACTGGGTCCCCTTGTAGCTAGACATTGCTCTTGTCTGTAGCTGCACTATGATTCGAGCGTCTTTAAAATCAATGGCCCACAGCAGATTTGCTCACCTATATCAAAGACTTCTGTCTCGACTGAGATTACGTCCCTGAAGAGTAAACATTAGCAGATTAGGTTGTTTTTAAAGAATTCAAGTATAGAGAGTACCTGAAAGCCGTAATTTTCAGCTAGAAAGTGGGAACTCCAAAAGGCAGACGATTATTAGGAGAGAAAAATCTATTAGTTATGTAACACTGCCAAATTCTCAGCAGTGCATCAGAATTGCAGAAGGAGGACGAGTCCATTAGACTTTCCTCGCTCGCAGAGATAAGGCTCGAAAGGGTCATGTTTTGCTATATTCACGGAAGGAGCTGTAACAAAGTGCTTAACAGTGCAACTCTGCTTTACGAAAGGGCTCTGAACCAAGAGAGCCCAAATCACAGCCCCCCCCTGACTGGAACGCGGGGAGAAGACCCCAGCCCAGCTTGAACCCCAGAAAATAGCCTTCGGTTGCAGTGCTGATTATTGGAAAGCACGAATTCCTCCTGCGCCCAGCCTAAAATTGCTATTCGGATGCACAGCTAGCAACTTGACCGAGGTACGCTGTGAAAACAGCTATACCTGAGCAATTCATTCGAAATCACTCGTAGGCATGAATTTCTTCTGGAAACACGCTAAAAATGCTATCCGGTTCCACTGCTGGCTATTTGGAAGAGCTCCGTTTGTGAAAATTCCTAAAAAGGAGACGTTCAGTGCAAACAACTGCTAGGCAACACTTTCTCCTAGACCCATCTTACAAATCCTATTCCGATGCATTGCTGGCAATTTGGCAGAGATCCGTTTGAGAAAACAGGGAAATGTGAGAAATTCATTGCGGATTATTGGTAGTCATGAATTTCTCCTGGTACCATCCCAAAATTGATATCAAGCTGCACTGCTGTCAATTTGACAGAGGTACGATTTCAACAAAGGTTTCAAAGCAGCGAAAAATGAGAAAGGAGTCCACATCATTGGTAAGCACGAATTCCTCTTGTTCCCATCCTAAACTTGCTATTCGGATGCACAGCAACAACATGACCGAGATACGCAGCGAAAACAGCTACTCATGAGCAATTCATTCCAAATCACACGTAGGCAGGAATTGCTCCAAGAGCCACCCTAAAATGCTATTCGATTACACTCCTGCCCATTTGGCAGAGCTCCGTTTGTGAAAATTCCTAAAAAGGAGACGTTCAGTGCAAACCACTGCTAGACAACACTTTCTCCTAGACCCATCTTACAAATGCTATTCCGATGCATTGCTGGCAATTTGGCAGAGATCCGCTGTGAGAAATTCATTGCGGATTATTAGTAGTCATGAATTTCTCCTAGACCCATCTTACAAATGCTATTCAGATGCACTGCTGTCAATTTGACAGATGTACGATTTGTACGAAGGTTTCAAAGCAGCTAAACATGAGAAAGAATTCCACACCATTGGAAAGCAAGTATTCCTCCTGTTCCCATCCTAAACTTGCTATTCGGATGCACAGCAAAAACATGACCGAGATACGATGTGAAAACAGCTACACATGAACAATTCATTCCAAATCACTCGTAAGCACGAATTGCTCCTGGAACCACCCTCAAAATGCTATTCGATTACACTCCTGCCCGTTTGGCAGAGATCCGTTTGTGAAAATAGCTAAACATCAGAAATTCAGTCGAAATGTAAGCTAGGCACTTGAAAAGAGCTAATGAAGAATTATTAAGCCCACATCAGTGCTAGACACGACTTTCCCCTTGAAACAACCTCCAATTTCTATTCGAAAGCACTGGTGGTTATTTGGCAGAGTCCCTGTCGTGAAAATTGCTAAAAAGGAGACGTTCAGTGCAAAGCACTGCTAGGCAACACTTTCTCCTGGAACCATTTTACAAATGCTATTCGGTTGCATTGCAGGCCATAAAACTAATCTGCGAGAGTGAATATTGATACATATGAGAAATTCATTCAGGTTCATTGATAGGCACCGATTTCTCTGAGAATCGTCTTTCACAAGCCAATAGCATCCCCTGCTGGACGTTTGGTAGAGATTCCTTTCGTGAACATTGCTAAACATGAGACAGTCTTTGCAGTTCACTGATAGGTACGAATTTCTCTTTGAAATAGCCAGAAAATAGCATTCGGTTGCACTGTTAAGGCCTTTGTTAGAGCTCCTTCCGTGAATATAGCAAAACATGACCCTTTCGAGCCTTATCTCTGCGAGCGAGGAAAGTCTAATGGACTCGTCCTTCTTCTGCAATTCCGATGCATTGCAGAGAATTTGGCAGTGCTACATAACTAATAGATTTTTCTCTCCTAATAATCGTCTGCCTTTTGGAGTTCCCACTTTCTAGGAAAGCCCCGGCTGTGGGCTTGTGTGTGTGGTGGGGAGGCTGTTCTGAGCACACTCCGGTCAGGGAAGGGGCGGAGGTGGCCAAAGGGGCAAGTTGAATCTTTAGCAGAGAATTCCTTTCTCCATGGTTTTAGCTAAGCGTTGCTGTTAAATGTCAGCCGACGAATGCAGCATTTGAAACAATCTGACTCTAAATCCCCTGCCCTCTCAGTTGCTGTAGTTCTCACATCCTCTGCTCTTGTGATGTCACCACATGACATGGTGTCTTATTCTCATAGTGTCCTGTGGGTTAGAGAGGACTTAAGTTTATGAGCTAAAAACTGAAGCATAACTCCGTCCCTTCCTCCTTTTGACTTTGGAAAAATAAATTCTGTCCCCTCCCCCAGTCCCAACCCAGCCCCACCGGCGCTGCTGCGGCTTGGAGACAGGTGCCCTCTCACCTGGCCCTGAGCTGCTGTGGGGAGAGAGGGCTGGAGGGGGGAGTCCTCTCTCCCTGGGGCAACCTGCTCCCCAATCTCCTCATTCCCAGCCCCACCCCAGAGCCCTCACCCGCTGCACCCCAACCCTCTGCTCCAGCCCTGACTCCCTTATCTCCCGGCAGGAGCCCTGCAACCCCGCGGTCCACTCCCCAGACCAAGTGCAGCAACCACTCTCTCCACTCAGAGCCCCACAACCCTGCAGCCCCACTCGCCGGACCGGAGCCCCGCAAAACCGCGATCCCCCGGCAACCCCGCACCCCCACTTTTCTGGCAGGAGCCCGCAACCTTGGAGCCCCGCTCTCCTGGCAGCAGCCCCGCAACTCCTTGGTCCCTCTCCCCCGGCCGGAGCTCCGCATCCCAGCGATCCGGCTGTTCCAGCTGAGCGCGGCAAGTCCCGCGGATCCGCTCCCACGGCCAGAACCCCGCAAGCCCGCGGTCCCGCTCCCCCACCAGAACCACGCAACTCCGCAGGCCCACTCTCCTCGCTGGAGCCCCAGGGCCCCGACACCCCAGCCAGATCCCGTCACCCTGTGGTCCCTCTCTCCCGGCAGGAGCCCCACAACTCCGGCGCCCCGGTGCCCGGACACCACGGAGAGAGCCCCGCTACCCCGGACAGAGCCCCCCCAACCCCGCGGTCCTGCTCTCCCGGCATCACCCCTGCTAGGGCTCCGCAACCCTTGTGACAAAGGTGGACTGTTCCTACTGGGGTCTGTGAATGCTGTGTTGGTGCCTCAGTGTCCCCTATGCAGTTCTTAAGTATCTAGCAAAGCAAGAGGCCAGTGCACCTAAATGCCCGACACTCTGTCTCCTAGCAACTGCTGGCCTGGGCCCCTCCTCTGCAAAGGTGCCAACTGAAGGTGTTGGAGACAAAGAGATCAGGTGACCTCCTGGCCGGGGAAAGGGGCTGAGCAGAGAGGAGGGACTGGAGGGAGTTGGGGAGACTGGAGCTGGCTCGGGGAGGAAGGGTAGGACACATGGCCGGCTTTAGGAAGTGCGGGGCCCAATTCGAACAGTTTCGATGGGGCCCCGGCAGGGATGACTAAAAAAAAAAAACACGTTAAAAAAACACGTGGGGCTTGTACTCACCGGGCAGTGCTCCGAGTCTTTGGTGGCACTTCGGTGGTGGGTTCTTCACTCACTCCAGGTCTTCGGTGGCACTGAAGGACCCGCCGCCAAAGTGCCGCCGAAGACTCGGAGCGGGTGAAGGACCAGCCGCTGACATGCCCCTGAAGACCCAGAGCGCCGCCGGGTGAGTAAAAATTAAAAAGGCACCTCTAGCCAGGGAAGGGATTCTTACTGTGTACGGGGCCCTCTTAGGCGTGGGTCCCAATTCGGGGGAATTGGTGGAATAGCCCTAAAGCTGGCCTGCAGCTACAAATTAAAACTCCGCAGTGTTTGTTGGGGCAACTGGAGCCGTGGGACCTACCTGGAGATGCTGAAATCTAACCCTTGTCTCTCTCCTCCTGTCTCTACCGCCGAGCCAGGCACTGGGCAGTTCAGTGGGGAAGGGATGAACTGATGATCATCAGTTTGTTTTATGATGGGGGGGAGTGGTTTAAACTATTTCCCTGAATCACGTCTCCCTTCCAGGGGCGGCTCTAGGGATTTTGTCGCCGCAAGCACGGCAGGCAGGCTGCCTTCAGCGGCTTGCCTGTGGAGGGTCCACTGAAGCTGCGGGACCAGCAGAGATCCCCCTGGCTTGCTTCCCCAAGCACGTGCTTGGCGTGCTGGGGCCTGGAGCTGCTCCTGCTCCCTTGGCAGCTCAGTCACCATTTTAGATAGAGCACTGCTGTGGTGCCTGGGCACTGGGCCACGCTGGGCCTTTAACACCACAGCCATGGGGATGGGGGGGTGCTGAGAGAGACCATCCTGCGAGGAACACGAGTCCTTCTAGCATCCACCACACCCTAGTTTGGAACTGCTGCTGCCGGCTCACCCCATCTGTGGGGACGTCTATTCCCTCTGCCTCCGTCTTCTGCACCTACCTGGCAGGGCAGCCCCTGTCTGAACCCCTGATCCTGTCCCAGTTTTGTCCCTCTGCCCATCCCGCCCCTCCGATTTCCCCCCTTCAGGGGGATTTTCCGGCCTTTGATTGCAGGGAGCAGATTCTGATGGTGCGTGAGGGCAGCAGCTTGCAGTTGTTACTGAGCATGTGAGAAGAGCATTGGAAGAGAAGAACAGCCAGACTGGGTCACGCCACATCACTGCAAGCATGGAGCCCGCTTCTATCATCGCCGTTTTCTCCTTCTCGCACTTTATCGTCCACCTCTTCCACAGTCAGCTGCTGAGCAATTGGGCTACTTTTCAATGGTGCTGCAAGCACTGGGGGACCATAGGGGACGTTTTACCAACATGAATGTCGGGTGGCCGGGCAAGGTTCGTCATGCATGTGTTCTCAGGAACTGTGGGCTGCGCATACGCCTGCAGGAAGATAGTTTCTTCCCGGACCACAAAATAACTGTTGTGGATGTGCAGACGCCTATAAGTCATCCTAGGTGACCCAGCCTGCCCGCTAATGCACTTGCTCATGAAGCCCTGTACAGGCGCCTGGGACAGCGACAAGGAACTCTTCTAATCCCAGCGATCAGCGAGCAGCGTGACCTGTGGCTGGTCAGTTTTTTTACAGAGAAGCTGAACGTGCCCCTGTTTCTTTACCCAGTTACTGTTGACTCTCCTCTTCGGTTACATACTCCGTTCACCCCGTTTCCCCCATTTCCAACACACGTGTAAAAATAAAATACACGTCACACTGTTACTTAAGAGAGGTTTCTTTATTCATGACTTTTCGTTAAAGGCTTGACACTGGGACGCAGACTGTGTTGGGTAGGGTGTGCGCTGATGTAAAGACCGCCTGTAAACTTAAGAATTCTTTTTCGAATTCTGAGTGCGGGGGGATATGTGACCTTGTGGCGGAGGAGGACGGATACATATTCCTCTGCTGCGTGACTCTGCGGTCCAGGACAAGGACCGCTGTCTAAGATCTGTAACCGCCCTCCCCCGCTACAAAGTCACATCCCCACCGCCCACTCAGAACCTGGAAACCACCTCCCATACCGACCATGGTGCCTACAGACTGCACTGTGTGTGTGACCCGCTGCTGATCCTTCCCCCGTGTCTGTACCGTGTGAAAGGTGCCTGTCCCATGCAATTAACAACCCCCTTTCCCCCGCCCCCCCCCATTGAAACACAGTCTTCTATGGAAAAAAAATCAGAAACATTAATTAACAGCAAAGTATTTTTATTACTTAGACAGTTAGGTGATGGGACTGGGATTGGGACTTGTGTGAGTCAGGAAGGGAAGGACTTCTGAAAATGTAGGGTATGGGAGCTTTTGGGTACTTGAGCACTCTGCTGGGGTGCACTGACAGTATTGACGGCCCCGGGCGCCCCTCCTCCTGGTTCTTTTGGGTGAGGGGGGTATGTGACTTTGTGGCGGGGGAGGGCGGTTGAAGATACACTGCAGGGGGGCTCTGTCCTCCTGCGGTCCTGCAGAACATCCACAAGGTGCCGGAGCGTGTCCGTCTGCTCCCTCACTAGTCCAAGCAGCCTTTGAGTCGCCTGCTTGTGTTCCTCACGCCACCTCTCCTCCCGTTCGCTGTGTGATCGCTGGTACCTCAGTACCTCCCTCCACTGGTCTCCCTCCACTGGCTCTGCTGGTCCGCCTTGGCTAGGTAGCAGCCCATACGTTCATCGACTATCTTGTCCCTTGTCTTTTTCTTTCTCCACCTAATCTTTGCCAGCCTCTGCGAGGTGGATGCTGTGGCAGGTCTGGAGACAGTGGAAGCTGTGAGATGGGAAACAGCGAGTGAATTCCTTGCAAAGATACATTTTTGCAAACAAATAACTGAGTCTAGGCTGTCTCTGTGAATTCTGTGTTGAGACCCCTGTGCCTGGTGGGGCACAAATCATTTTCGCGATGAATTCTGGGTAAATGTCGCGATTCAATCCTTCCTCCAGGAAAGCAACGGCAGACAATCTTATCGAGCCCCTTTTCCCGGAATTGCCCTTGCACACGCTATAGCGTGGCAACCATGGACCCTGTTTTGCCTTTTGTGTATGTCACCGTATGTGTACTAGATGCCGCTGACAGAGGCGGGCCAGCAGCGCTACACAGCAGCATGCTTTTGCTTTTGCATGACAGCAGGGATGGTTACCAGGCATACTGCACTGTCTACCATACCATGAATTGGTAAGAAGATGGTAATAAGATACTCATGGTTACCTGTCCTTTTGCACTGCACCATGTGGTGCTGTCATAAGTGCCCCTGGCCGATCAGCCAGGGGCGCAAAAGCAAAAATTGGGAATGACTCCCTGAGTCAATTCCTCCTTTTTGGTATCTAAAAACAGAATCAGTCCTGCCTAGAATATGGGCAAGTGTACTAGAGAACCTCTGTATCATAGAACCACAGAGCACAGCTGCTCTGTGTCCGATAATACATAAATTTTGAGCTGAATGCTATTCACAGTGGGTGATCCTGAAACAACCCCACCTGCTCATTCCGGCCTTCCCGCAGCCTTCCTGGGCTCCCATACCATTGTCCCACCACTTCTGTGATTAAGTCATAAAGAGTGCAGGAATAAGACACAGGGACTTGTTTGTGAGAAATGAGTGGAAGGAAGCCTCCAGCTGCAATGATAGTCCAGGCAGGACATTAATTACTGTGGATGAAGGAGACCATCATCCTGCTGATAGTCCAGGGGCCATTGAATCTTTTCTTTACACATGAAGGGTGGGGGCTGATGAAGCTCAACCCCCTGTTGCTATGATGAGGAAAGTTACCAGCCATACTGCACCATCTACCATGAAAAATTAGGGCCAGGCGCCCTTGACCGACGCTAGTACGCATGGTTACCAGTCCTTTCGCACTGCCCCATGTGCCAATGGGCTGATGATGACAATGGATATCAGTCATACTGCACCGTCAGCCACCCATGGCGGGGGGGGGGGGAGTGAGGATGTCGTTGTTCAGTGCTGCAGCATCGCATGTATCTGCAGCATTCATTACGGATACGGTGACATCTAACAGAGTCAACACAGGACCGTTTCCCCTTTCACTTCTGGGTGTGTGTGTGGGGCGGGGGGGGGGCGTAAGTTGCCGAGCTATGCCCTGAGCCACCGCGGACACTGTGTTAAACCCTAGAAGCATTTGGAGCTCAGCCAAGAATGCAAATGCTTAGCGGAGACAGCAGGAACTGTGGGATACCTTGCATCCTCATTGCCCCCTCCCTCCATGAGCGTCCATGATATTCTTTGGCTTTCCGTTACGCTCGTCACGCAGCTGCGTGCTGAATCTCTGCTATGCCGTCTGTCTGGAGATTTTTTAAACATACTTTGGACCAGGCGTAAAACTACAGTAATTACCCTAAATAGATGCAGCGAGATCACCCTGAGGACAGTCACTGAAGGAGATAGAGAGCGCATGCTGCGTGAAAGCTCGCACGAACCAGGGCCCGATGCAGCCGTGCTCGGGGAGGCAGTGCTCCATGAGTAATTAATGAAAGCCTCGCGTGGAAAAGTGTGCTACCACGGAGCACCCAATAAGGCAGCTCTCCCCAGGAACCTCCTGCTGATGCTTTTCGAGTAACCCCAGGAGAGCTTTGTGGAGATCTCCCTGGAGGATTTCTGTTCTATCCCAATATATAGAGAGACCTCCTTTTCACACACTTAAGATTCCTGTTACATTAATAATAAAAGTTAACATGGTTAAAGCACTTACCGACTGCTCCTTCCCCTGATTCAGGATCCGGGTTCATGATTATCTTGGGATGGGGCAAGGTGGGTCAGTCCGAGAGAAAAACCAGAGAGCCCAATTCATTACCTCACCTGCACAGACGCAAAAGGAGTGGAAATTGCTCCCAAATCTGAGTGGTAGGTTTTTATTTCCATTTTTAATAAGCCCTCCCATTGGCTCTTTTGATCAGAGGCCCACTCCCTTTCTTTTACGTATGCAGGGAGGCTTTTTTAACCCTTTACAGGTAAACCAAACAGAGAACAGCCACCAAGAGGGACTATATAGCTAACTGGCTGGGTGGGTGTCCACAAATGGAGCTACCCCCCAACCCACATTTATCACAGCAGCCAAGAGGGAAGTGGGAGGGAGGCACTCCTAGGCCTGGCCTACACTGGGTGTAAGATACACAACTTCAGCTAGGGGAATAGCTTGCCTGAAGTTGAAGTCTCTTATTTCGACTTACCTCCCGTCCTTGCGTGGCTCCCCCGTCGACGACCGAGGCTCCCCCTGTCGACTCCGCTACCGCCGCTCGCCCTGGTGGAGTTCTGGAGTTGACGGGAGCGCGTTAGTGGAACGATAGATCGCGTCTAGATGGGAAGCGATCTATCGATCCCTGATAAACCGATCGCTACCCGTAGACATACCCTTAGAGCCGGCATGTCCCCTCTGTTTCTCCCTTGCTGAAGAAGCGGAAAGGGAGCAAAAGATGCCCGGCTGAAGGGTTTTGCGCTCGGCCTTGAGGATTAAGCCCGAGCCCCCGGCATGGCTGCTGGGAGATGGATTTTTGTGTCGCAGCCAGTGCACTCTTCGGGCCACCAGCTAAACACACTGAGGCCAGCAGGGACAGCTCTGAAGCGGCAAAAGGGTTCCTTTGAGGGTCCAAGGAGGTAGTATAGGGTCAGTACTGTCCCTGGGTGGGCTCAAATCACCATCCTTTGGGTTAACAGCTGAATGCGCTGACCCAGTGTGCTCCACCACAGCCACTGACCCCTCCACAGCCCCCAAACCCATCCCCCACAGCCCCCCATTCCCTCCCACAGCGCTCAAACCCATTCCGCACAGCCCCCCATTCACTGCAACAGCGCTGAAATCCATCCCCCACAGCCCCATCACAGCCGCCTCGCTCCCTGCCACACCGCTCAAACCCATCCCCCATAGCCCCACATTCACTGCAACAGCGCTCAAACCCATACCCCACAGCCCCCCATTCCCTGCCACAGCCCACACACCCATCCCCACAGCCCCATCACAGCCACTTCGTTCCCTGCCACAGCGCTGAAAGCCATCCCCCACAGCTCCCATTCCCTGCCACAGCGCTCAACCCATCCCCCACATCCCCCATACTCTGCCACAGCTCTCAAAGCCATTCCGCAGAGCCCCCCATTCACAGCAACAGCGCGGAAACCAATCCCCCACAGCCACATCACAGCCGCCTCGCTCCCTGCCACAGTGCTCAAACGCATCCCGCACAGCCCCCCATTCCCTGCCACAGCCCTCAAACCCATCCCCCACAGCCCCCCATTCCCTGCTATGGCTCTCCATCCCATCCCCCACAGCCCCTCATTTCCTGCCACAGCGCTAAAACCCATTCCCCACAAGCCAACATTCCCTGCCACAGCGCCGAAACCCATCCCCCACAGCCCCGCATTCCTTGCCACAGCCCTCAAACCCGAACCCCACAGCCCCATCTCAGCCGCCTTGTTCCCTGCCACAGCGCTCAAACCCATCCCCCACAGCCCCCCATTCCCTTCCACAGCGATGAAACCCATCCCCCACAGCCCCCCATTCCGTTCCACAGCCCTCAAACCCATTTCCAATAGTCCCCCATTCCCTGCCAGAGCACTCAAACCCGACCCGCACAGCCCCCCATTCCCTGCCACAGAACTGAAACCCACCCCCACAGCCGCCCATTCCCTGCCACTGCTCTCAAACCCATTCCCCACAGCCCCCCATTCCCTGCCATAGCCCTCAAACCTATCCCCCCGAGCCCCATCACAGCAACCTTATTTTCTCGCACAGTGGACAAACCCATCCACCACTGCCGTCCATTCCCTGCCACAGACCTGAAACCCATCCCCCACAACCCGCCATTCCCTGGCAGAGACCTCAAACTCATCCCCCACAGGACACCATTCCCGGCAAAAGCACTCAACGCCATCCCCCACAGACCCCCATTCCATTCCACAGCCCTCAAACCCGACCACCATAGCCCCTGATTCCCTGCCACAGCCCTCAAACCAATACCCCACAGCACACCAAACCCTACCAGAGCTCAAAGCCATCCCCCACAGCCCTCCATTCCCTGCCACGGACCTGAAACCCATCCCTCTCAGCCCCTTAACCGCCTCTCATTCCCTGCCACAGCGCTCAAATCCATCCACCTGAGCCCCATCACATCCTCTGAGATTCATGCCGCAGCGCACAAACCCATCCCCCACAGCCCCCCATTCCCTTCCACAGCCCAGAAACCCATCCCCACAGCCCCATCTCAGCCGCATCGTTCCATGCCACAACACTCAAACCCATCCCCCACAACCCCCATTCCCAGCCTCAGCACTCAAACCCATCCTCACAGCCCCCCATTCCCTGCCAGAGTGCTGAAACCCATCCCACACAGCCCCATCACAGCCACCTTGTTTCCTGACACAACACAAACCCATCCCCTACAGCCCCACATTCCCTGCGACAGCGCTCAAACCCATCCCCCTCAGCTCCATCACAGCCACCTCGATCCCTTCCACAGCGCTCAAACCCATCCCGCACATCCCGCCATTCCCTTCCACAATGCACAAACCCATCCCCCACAGCCCCGATTCCCTGCCACACCGATCAAACCCATCACCCACAGCCCCCCATACCCTGCCAGAACGCTCAAACCCATCCCCCACAGCCCCATCACACCCGTCTCGTTCCCTGCCACAGCTCTCAAACCCATCCCTCCATCCCCCCATTCCCTGCCAGAGCCCACAAACCCATCCCCCCAGCCCCCCATTCTCCGCCACAGCTCTCAAACCCATCCCCCTCAGCTCCATCACAGCCACCTCGTTCCCTTCCACCGCGCTCATACCCATCCCACACATCCCGCAATTCCCTTCCACAATGCTCAAACTGATTACCCACAGACCCATAACAGGCGCATCATTCCCTGCTACAGCCCTCAAATCCATCCCCCACACCCCCGATTCCCTTCTACACCGCTCAAACCCATCCCCCACAGCCCCCGATTCCCTGCCACATCGATCAAACCCATCACCCACAGCAACCCCATACCCTGCCAGAGGGCTCAAACCCATCCCCCAGAGCCCCATCACACCCGTCTCGTTCCCTGCCACAGCTCTCAAACCCATCCCCCAGCCCCCCTGTCATAAATAGTTAGTTAAGGGTTAAGTTTCCACCTGTAAAGGGTTAACATGGTACCTGGTGGGCACCTGACCTGAGGACCAATCAGGGAAGAGAATTCGAAATTCCTAGGAGGGAACTTTTTCTCTGTGTGTGTGTGTGTGTATTGTTCTTAGCCGTTTGGAGTTGCAAGAGTCCAGACGATTTAATCAAGTCTCTACAAGTTTCCACCTTTCTGAGCTAATTTCTTCTAGTCAAGATAGTGAGTATTAGAAAGATACCTTGTGTCTCCATCTAATAATCCTATGTTTGCAATTCTGTGTCTTTGTTATTGATTATTCTTAATTCTGCCTGTATTGTTTGTACTGGGAAGGAGAGAGGATTCTCTCCAGAACTTAGCAAGGTTATACCCTATGAGTGTCCAGCTTGGGCTCATAGAGATTCTGTATTTTTCTTGTTTTTCTTTTAATAAATTCTTTCTATAAAGATTTGATTAAATCCCTCCACTGTGGATACAGGGTGGGGGGCTGAGAAACTCTCTCTCGGTGGTGAGACGGCTTATCTCCGGGCAGAGAAGGGAGGGGAAGAGAGAATTCCTCCTGGGTTTGATTCAAGCAGTTTGAATCAGGTATCTCTTTCCAGTGGCTAGGAGAGGGGGAGGGGGGAGGTTTCCCTCCTATGAGTGGATCTGTATTTCCCCAGGGAACATGTCTGGAAAGAGGAGGGGGAGGGGGAATACAGGGGTGTCCCGACCCACGTAAATTGACCGAGGTGGTGGCAGCGACAGGGAGACCTACCCTAGGATTTTAGGGTGGGGGGAATATATGCGGTTCCCCACATTGGAGCCCAACAGTTCCAAGTGGGGGTGAGACCTATAACACCCCCATTCTCCGCCACAGCTCTCAAACCCATCTCCCACAGCCCCCCATTCCCAGACCTCAAACCCATCCCCCACAGCCCCAACACAACCGCCTCGTTCCCTCCCACAGCACTCAAACCCATCCCCCACAGCTCTCCATTCCCTGCCACAGCCCTCAAACCCATCCCCCACATCCCCCAATCCCAGTGTTCAAACTCATCCCCCACAGCCCCATCGCAGCCGCCTCGTTGCCTGCCACAGCGCTCAAACCCATCCCCCACAGACCCATCACAACCGCCTCGTTCCGTGCCGCACCACTCACACCCATCCCCCACAGCCCCCCATTCCCTGCCACAGCCCTCAATCCCATCCCCCACAGCCCCCCATTCCTTTCCACAGTGCTCAAACTCATCCCCCACAGCTCAATCACAGCCACCTTCTCCCTTCAATACCGCTCAAACCCATGCAGCACACCTTTTCCTGCCACAGCAATCAAACCCATCCCCCACAGCCCCCCATTCCCTGCCACAGCTCTCAAACCCATCCCCCATAGCCACATCACAGCCGCCTCGCTCCCTGCCACACCGCTCAAACCCATCCCCCACAGCCCCCCATTCCCTGCCACAGCGCTCAACACCATCCCCCACAGTCCCAGCTCAGCCGCCTTTTCCCTGCCACATCACTCAAACCCATCCCCCACAGCCCCCCATTCCCAGAGACAGCGCTCAAACCCATCCCCCACAGCCCTCCTTTCCCTTCCACAGCGATGAAACCCATCCCGCACAGCCCCCCATTCCGTTCCACAGTTCTCAAACCCATTCCCAATAGGCCCCCATTCCCTGCCAGAGCACTCAAACCCGACCCCCACAGCACCCCATTTACTTCAACAGCGCTCAAACCCATCCCCCACAGCCCTCCATTCCCTGCCACCGCGCTCAAACCCACTCCCACAGCCCCCCATTCCCTGCTACACCACTCAAACACATCGCACCAGTCCCCCATGCTCTGCCACAGCCCTATAACACATTCCCCACAGCCCCCCATTCCCAGCGCTCAAACCCAGCCCCCACAGCCCCCCATTCCGTTTCACAGACCTCAAACCCATCCCCCACAGCCTCATCACAGCCACCTCATTCCCTCGCACAGCTCTCAAACCCGACCCCCATAGCCTCTAATTCCCTGCCACAGCCCTCAAACCCATCCGCCACAGCACCACATTCTCTGCCACAGCGCTCAAATCCATCCCCCTCAGACCCATCACAGCCGCCGAAATTCATGCCGCAGCGCACAAACCCATCCCCCACAGCAACATCACAGCACCCCATTCCCTGCCACAGACCTCAAACCCATCACCCACAGGACCCCATTCCCTGCGACAGTGCTCAAACCCATCCCCCTCAGCTCCATCACAGCCACCTCGTTCCCTTCCACCGCGCTCATACCCATCCCGCACATCCCGCCATTCCCTTCCACAATGCACAAACCGATTACCCACAGTCCCATAACAGGCGCATCATTCCCTGCTACAGCCCTCAAATCCATCCCCCACACCCCCGATTCCCTTCTACACCGCTCAAACCCATCCCCCACAGCCCCCGATTCCCTGCCACACTGATCAAACCCATCACCCACAGCCCCCCATACCCTGCCAGAGCGCTCAAACCCATCCCCCAGAGCCCCATCACACCCGTCTCGTTCCCTGCCACAGCTCTCAAACCCATCCCCCAACCCACCATTCTCCGCCACAGCTCTCAAAGCCATACCCCGCAGCCCCCCATTCCCAGACCTCAAACCCATCCCCCACAGCCCCAACACAACCGCCTCGTTCCCTGCCACAGCACTCAAACCCATACGCCACAGCTCTCCATTCCCCAGGACAGACAGGGCTCTGATCTCGCAATGGGGCTGTGGGGCTCCTGGGGCCCCAAGATGGGCCTAACAGCGGGGATCTGGTTCTCTGTGCCTGCAAGACCTGCGTTGCACTGTGTTCCTGGCATCTGAATAAACCACCTGCTTTACTGGCTGCACCCGTGTCCCAGTACCCAGTGACCTTCCTCATATCTACGTCCAGGGGAACAAGGCACTCTATCCGGAGGGGCACCCCGTGCCCATCCTGTAAACCCAAACTTCGGAGCCTGGAGCATCCAGCCCCCCAAGAGGAACTGACCTGGGGCCCTCCTCCCTCCTTCCCAGGTGGAACGCTGCCAGCCCCCCTTTCCTGGGAATGTTGCCCCTCATCCGACTGGGTCTTTACCCAGTCAAACCTCTGCGGGTTGGGTCTGCTCGGTCTGTCCCTGAGAGTCCTGGTGAATCGCAGGAAGCTGGGGGTGCAGGACGCTGACTCCCCCACACTCCATGACAGCTGGTGGCAGGGGCGGAATGTACTGCACCCCGTGGATGGCGCTTCCTGCAGTAAGTGACTAGGGAGCAGTAAAACGAAGGGGCGATTTCAGGAGGCAATTAACCCCGGGAGCGTGTGACCAGCGCAAAGGACTTTGCAGTAACAGGGTCCCCGGGGGGATTGCAGGAGCAGTCCCAGGGGCGGAGGACTCTGCAGCACGACCCTGGCCGAGAGGGAGTGACCTGAAGAAGGGCTGGTGCACGAGGGGTCTCCCTGGAACCGGTGGGAAGCTGAGAGCACACGCTGGCGAGTGGCCAGCAGGAAGATATATGCTAAGCACCTTAAGAAAGACCTGGTGGAGCTGTGCAGGCAGAGGGGGCTGCGCATTGGGCGGTCCACCAAAGACCAGCTAATTGCCCAGCTGGAGGAGAAGGATCTCTTGGGTGAACCGAGCCCTGTACCAGAGGGAAGCCGCCCAACAGATTCAGTGTGGGCCACGGGGCCTGACATGGCTGGGAGGGGCCAGACTGCTGCCGAGGACACCCCGAGACCCTGCCCACCTATACCTAGGGGAGGGGTTGGCGGAAGCCCAGTGAATACTGAGGGCACCCTGAGCCCGGTGGCCAGCAGGGGATCGTCCCGGCAGAGCTCCCCGTCCCTGGAACAGATGCGCTTGGAATATGACAGAGGAGTTGAGGAGGCAAGAACTGAAGGAGCGGGAGAACCAGCATAAACACGAGGAGAACCAGCGCCAGCATGAGCTGGAACTGGCCCGGCTGAGGAGCAGCGGGGCCCCGGCTACGGTGAGCGAGGTGGGACCCAAGCCTACAAAAATCTTTGCTAAAGGCTTCCTGGCCCGGCGTAAGGAGCGGGAGGACATAGATACTTTCCTGACGGCCTTTGAGAATACCTGCGACCTGCACAGGGTTGACCTTGCAGACAGGATCCCGTTTCTAACCCCCTTATTGGACTCCACAGCCGTGGAGGTGTACAGCCGAATGAAAGGGGTGGAGTCAGGGGACTATGAACTGTTCAAACAGGCCCTGCTCCACGAGTTTCGGCTGACTCCTGCGATGTACAGGAAGAGGTTCCGGAACAACATAAAACCCGTGAGGTCCCATACCTACAACTGGTCAACCGGGCGAAGGGGTATGCCCACAAGGGAAGAGCTGGGGCCCAAACTAAAGAGGACATGCTTGACCTATACACAGGGCTGGCTTTAGGAAGTGTGGGGCCCAATTCGAACAGTTTCGATGGGGCCCCGGCAGGGATGACTAAAAAAAAAAACACGTTAAAAAAACACGTGGGGCTTGTACTCACCGGGCGGTGCTCCGAGTCTTTGGTCGCACTTCGGTGGTGGGTTCTTCACTCACTCCAGGTCTTCGGTGGCACTGAAGGACCCGCCGCCAAAGTGCCGCCGAAGACTCGGAGCGGGTGAAGGACCAGCCGCTGACATGCCCCTGAAGACCCAGAGCGCCGCCGGGTGAGTAAAAATTAAAAAGGCACCTCTAGCCAGGGAAGGGATTCTTACTGTGTACGGGGCCCTCTTAGGCGTGGGTCCCAATTCGGGGGAATTGGTGGAATAGCCCTAAAGCTGGCCTGCAGCTACAAATTAAAACTCCGCAGTGTTTGTTGGGGCAACTGGAGCCGTGGGACCTACCTGGAGATGATGAAATCTAACCCTTGTCTCTCTCCTCCTGTCTCTACCGCCGAGCCAGGCACTGGGCAGTTCAGTGGGGAAGGGATGAACTGATGATCATCAGTTTGTTTTATGATGGGGGGGAGTGGTTTAAACTATTTCCCTGAATCACGTCTCCCTTCCAGGGGCGGCTCTAGGGATTTTGTCGCCCCAAGCACGGCAGGCAGGCTGCCTTCAGCGGCTTGCCTGTGGAGGGTCCACTGAAGCTGCGGGACCAGCAGAGATCCCCCTGGCTTGCTTCCCCAAGCACGTGCTTGGCGTGCTGGGACCTGGAGCTGCTCCTGCTCCCTTGGCAGCTCAGTCACCATTTTAGATAGAGCACTGCTGTGGTGCCTGGGCACTGGGCCACGCGGGGCCTTTAACACCACAGCCATGGGGAGGGGGGGCTGAGAGGGACCATCCTGCGAGGAACACGAGTCCTTCTACCATCCACCACACCCTAGTTTGGAACTGCTGCTGCCGGCTCACCCCATCTGTGGGGACGTCTATTCCCTCTGCCTCCGTCTAGCTGAGGGGTTTCCCTTCTGCACCTACCTGGCAGGGCAGCCCCTGTCTGAACCCCTGATCCTGTCCCAGTTTTGTCCCTCTGCCCATCAGAAAGAAGGGCAGCTCCTCTTCCTCCTCCCCTCCCGTGGGGATGAGCAGCCCCCCAACTGCCTCTCTGCCCCGGCCTCCTTCAACCCATTGCCCCCTTTAGCCTCCCACAATTTCCCCCATCACCCTCCTCAGCCTCCCCCAACTGCCCCCATCGCCCCCTTCAGCCTCCCCCAACTGCCCCCATTGCCCCCTTCAGCCTCCCCCAACTTCCCCCATTGCCCGCTTTAGCCCCCCCCAAATGTCCCGTTCCCCCATCTCCCCCTTCAGCCTCCTCCAAGCTGTTCCCTTGACCGATCGCCCCAGTCACCTCCAGCCCCCCGTTGCCCTCTTCAGCCTCCCCCAACTCCCCCCCCCACTGCCCCGGCTCAACCACTCTCAGGTTCCCTTCCCCACAACCATCTGCTTCCTCACCATGGGAAACAGGAGCAGAAAATGCTTTTGAAAAAACCTTCTGCAAAGTAAAAAGTAAAACAAGCCAAGCAACCCCCTCCCTGGCTTTGTGCTGGGTGCCCAGCTGTGGGCTTGTGTGTGTGGGGGGGGGAGGCTGTTCTGAGCACACTCCGGTCAGGGAAGGGGCGGAGTTGGCCAAAGGGGCAAGTTGAATCTTTAGCAGAGAATTCCTTTCTCCATGGTGTTAGCTAAGCGTTGCTGTTAAATGTCAGCCGACGAATGCAGCATTTGAAACAATCTGACTCTAAATCCCCTGCCCTCTCAGTTGCTGTAGTTCTCACATCCTCTGCTCTTGTGATGTCACCACATGACATGGTGTCTTATTCTCATAGTGTCCTGTGGGTTAGAGAGGATTTAAGTTTATGAGCTAAAAACTGAAGCATAACTCCGTCCCTTCCTCCTTTTGACTTTGGAAAAATAAATTCTGTCCCCTCCCCCAGTCCCAACCCAGCCCCACCGGCGCTGCTGCGGCTTGGAGACAGGTGCCCTCTCACCTGGCCCTGAGCTGCTGTGGGGAGAGAGGGCTGGAGGGGGGAGTCCTCTCTCCCTGGGGCAACCTGCTCCCCAATCTCCTCATTCCCAGCCCCACCCCAGAGCCCTCACCCCCTGCACCCCAACCCTCTGCTCCAGCCCTGACTCCCTTATCCCCAGCCCCACCCCAGAGCCTGCACTCCCAGCCGGAGCCCTCACACCACTGCGCCCCTACCCTCTGCTCCAATGCTGAGACCCTCATCCCTAGCCCCACTCCAGAGCGTGCACCCCCAGCCGGATCCTCACCCCCCCTGCACCCCAACCCTCACCCCCCGAGCCCCTCCCACACTCCAAACCCTTCAGCCTCACCCCTGCCACACACCATCCATGTGCAGAATGAATTTTGTAAGGAGCGCAATATGCAGGTGATGTGTCACACCTCACCTCCATATTTGTGCCCAAAACAAAATTCATTCCGCACATGGACATAACAAATTAGAGGAAACACTGCTCTCAGTGTTCAGCCTCTCTCTCACATCTTGAATTTCATACATTGAGTGATCAGAATAAAGTGCCCTCAAGTGAGCTAGAGACCAACAGTGGTTCATAGTAATTATTCAGCAAGTATTTTAGAAGACCTAGAACATTAGAGGAAATCATGACCTGCCAAGAGACAATTAATGGAGAGAAGCAGCCAGATTAATTCTATGATTCTATGATTCTATGATCTTCTTGGATCTGAGCATCCCCTTGCACACTGTGCGCTTCCTGCAGCGAGTCCACCCGGACGGGGCCCTGCACCCCAACTCGGCAGTCAGCAGTGACTCTCAGCCATCTGGTAAAACAGAAGGTTTATTAGCTGACTGGAATGCAGCGGGTAGAATAGAACTTGTTAGCAGAGAAATCAGTGACTTTCAGCCAAGTCCATCCAGAAGCTCTGGACACACCCTCTACCACACCTCCCAAGCAGACTGCCTAGCTTCCAACAACCCGACCTCCGGCACCCCCCATTGCTCTGCCTCCTTGGCTTTGTCCTGCTTGCCAGGCAAGTTACCTGGGCGTCACTTGGGTGTAGTCCCCATCCTGGTTATCAGGTTAGAAAGAGCACCAGTCATAGCATATGTGCAGGCAGCTGGAGCAGCCCCACCTGCCCCAGAGGTCTCAACCAAAGTCACACACCCCTATTCCCACCACCGAGGTATTAGTGCAGCATGCAGGGAAACTGAGGCACACACAGTATTCATGCAAAACAGTAAAATTCACATAGGCTCAACAGTAAGACACACATACACCATAACAAGGGAAAATCCCCACTTTGTCACACTGATGCTTTAGATTCCTGCTGTCTCTGTCTTGGTACATCATTTCACCCCACTTCTCTATACTAGCTTATCTTTTTTTCTTTCTCTCTAGTCTGTTCCAAGTCTGGCCGGCCATAAAAATGACTCAGCTCTGTTATACGCTGTACTCGGCACCACAGGCTGAAGCAGTTCGGTCTCGAAGGGGGGAGAGATGTGACTAAGGGGGACTGGTCTTACTGGGGGTCTGTGAATGCTGTGTTGGTGCCTCAGTGTCCCCTATGCAGTTCTTAAGTATCTAGCAAAGCAAGAGACCAGTGCACCTAAATGCCTGACACTCTGTCTCCTAGCAACTGATGGCCTGGGCCCCTCCTCTGCAAAGGTGCCAACTGAAGGTGTTGGAGACTGTCACGGAGTGTGGGGGAGTCCGGCCCTGCACCCCTCTTCCTGGGACTCACAGGGACTCTCAGCCAGCCTGTAAAACAGAAGGTTTATTGAACAACAGGAGTACAGGCTACAGCAGGGCTAGTGTTCAGAGCCAGGACCTCTCAATCTGGCCCTTCTGGGGTTCAGGGCGCTTGGATCCCAGTGTAGGATTCCCTGAACTCCCACCACCCAGCCCCAAACCGAAACTGACTCCCCCTCTCCACTCGGCTCTCTCCTTTGTCTAGCTCACCCGGCAGAGGTGTTGACCTCTCCTCACCCGTGCCTAGCTCAGGTTACAGGCCGAATACCTGTCCTTCACCTAAAGTCCTCCCCGTCTCTCCCAACCCCCACACAGACAGCCCCTACTCCAGCACATCTCTCCCCCCTTCGGCAGGGAATGGAGAGCTGTGGCGTATGGGTTTGAGCGCTGTGGCAGGGAACGAGGCGGTTGTGTTGGGGCTGTGGGGGATGGGTTTGAGGTCTGGGAATGGGGGGCTGCGGGGTATGGCTTTGAGAGCTGTGGCGGAGAATGGTGGGTTGGGGGATGGGTTTGAGAGCTGTGGCAGGGAACGAGACGGGTGTGATGGGGCTGCGGGTGATGGGTTTGATCGGTGTGGCAGGGAATCGGGGGCTGTGGGGGATGGGTTTGAGCGGTGTAGAAGGGAATCGGGGGTGTGGGGGATGGATTTGAGGGCTGTGGCAGGGAATGATGCGCCTGTTATGGGACTGTGGGTAATCGGTTTGAGCATTGTGGAAGGGAATGGCGGGATGTGCGGGATGGGTTTGAGCGCTGTGGAAGGGAACGAGGTGGCTGTGATGGAGCTGAGGGGGATGGGTTTGAGCACTGTCGCAGGGAATGTTGTCTTGTGGGTGATGGGTTTGAGGTCTGTGGCAGGGTATGGGGTGCTGTGGGGGATTGGTTTGAGGTCTGTGGCAGGGAATGAGGCGGCTGTGATGTTGCTGTGGGGGATGGGTTTGTGCGCTGCGGCATGAATTTCGGCGGCTGTGATGGGTCTGAGGGGGATGGATTTGAGCGCTGTGGCAGGGAATGTGGCGCTGTGGTGGATGGGTTTGAGGGCTGTGACAGGGAATTAGAGGCTATGGGGGTCGGGTTTGAGAGCTGTGCGAGGGAATGAGGTGGCTGTGATGAGGCTGTGGGGGATGGGTTTGAGGTCTGTGAAACGGAATGGGGGGCTGTGGGGGATGGGCTTGAGCGGTGTGGTAGGGAACGAGGCGGCTGTGATGGGGTAGTGGGGGATGGGTTTGAGCGCTGTGGAAGGAAATGGGGGCTGTGGGGGATAGCTTTGAGCTCTGTGGTAGGGTTTGGTGTGCTGTGGGGGATCGGTTTGAGTTTTGTGGCAGGGAATGGGGGGCTATGGTGGTCGGGTTTGAGTGCTATGGCAGGGAACGAGGGGGCTGGGATGGGGTTGTGGGGGTTGGGTTTGAACGCTGTGGAAGGAAATGGGGGCTGTGGGGATAGCTTTGAGCTCTGTGGTAGGGTTTGGTGTGCTGTGGGGGATCGGTCTGAGTTTTGTGGCAGGAATGGGGGGCTATGGTGGTCGGGTTTGAGTGCTATGGCAGGGAATGAGGGGGCTGTGATGGGGTTGTGGGGGATGGGTTTGAACGCTGTGGAAGGAAATGGGGGGCTGTGGGGAATAGCTTTGAGCTCTGTGGTAGGGTTTGGTGTGCTGTGGGGGATCGGTTTGAGTTTTCTGGCAGGGAATGGGGCTATGGTGGTGGGGTTTGTGTGCTATGGCTGGGACCGCGGGGGCTGGGAGGGGGTTGTGGGGGTTGGGTTTGAACGCTGTGGAAGGAAATGGGGGCTGTGGGGCATAGCTTTGAGCTCTGTGGTAGGGTTTGGTGTGCTGTGGGGGATCGGTTTGAGTTTTGTGGCAGGGAATGGGGGCTATGGTGGTCGGGTTTGAGTGCTATGGCAGGGAATGAGGGGGCTGTGATGGGGTTGTGGGGGATGGGTTTGAGCGCTGTGGCAGAGAATGGGGGGCTGTGGGGGATGGGTTTGAGCAGTGCGACAGGGAATGACGCGGCTGTGATGGGGCTGTGGGGGCTGGGTTTGAGCGCTGGGAATGGGGGGCTGTGGGGAATGTGTTATAGGGCTGTGGCAGAGCATGGGGGACTGGTGCGATGTGTTTGAGTGGTGTAGCAGGGAATGGGGGGCTGTGGGTGTGGGTTTGCGCGCGGGGGCAGGGAATGGAGGGCTGTGGGGGATGGGTTTGAGCGCTGTTGAAGTAAATGGGGTGCTGTGGGGGTCGGGTTTGAGTGCTCTGGCAGGGAATGGGGGCCTATTGGGAATGGGTTTGAGAACTGTGGAACGGAATGGGGGGCTGTGCGGGATGGGTTTCATCGCTGTGGAAGGGAAAGGAGGGCTGTGGGGGATGGGTTTGAGCGCTGTCTCTGGGAATGGGGGGCTGTGGGGGATGGGTTTGAGTGATGTGGCAGGGAAAAGGCGGCTGAGCTGGGACTGTGGGGGATGGTGTTGAGCGCTGTGGCAGGAATGGGGGCTGTGGGGATGGGTTAGAGGGCCATGGCAGGGAATGGGGGCTCTGGAGGATGGATTTGAGCACTGTGGCAGGGAATGAGGGGCTCTGGGGGATGGGTTTGAGCGCTGTCTCTGGGAATGGGGGGCTGTGGGGGATGGGTTTGTGGGCTGTGGCAGGGAATGGGGGGATGGGTTTGAGAGCTGTGGCAGGGAACGAGACGGGTGTGATGGGGCTGTGGGGGATGGGTTTGAGCGTTCTGGCAGGGTATGGGGGGCTGTGGGTGATGGGTTTGATCGGTGTGGCAGGGAATCGGGGCTGTGGGGGATGGGTTTGAGCAGTGTAGAAGGGAATCGGGGGTGTGGGGATGGGTTTGTGCATTGTGGAAGGGAATGGCGGGATGTGGGGGATGGGTTTGAGCGCTGTCGCAGGGAATGTGGGGCTGTAGGGGATGGGTTTGTGTTGTGTCAGGAAACAAGGTGGCTGTGATGGGGCTGTGTGGGATGGGTTTCAGCACTCTGGCAGGGAATGGGGGGCTGTGAGGATGGGTTTGAGTGCTGAGGCTGGGAATGGGGGTTGTGGGGGATGGGTTTGAGTGTTGTGGCATGGAACGATGCGGCTGAGATGGGGCTGTGGGGATGGGTTTCTGGGCTGTGGAAGGGAATGGGGGGCTGTGGGGGATGGGTTTGTGCGCTGCGGCATGAATCTCAGAGGATGTGATGGGGCTCAGGTGGATGGATTTGAGCGCTGTGGCAGGGAATGAGAGGCGGTTAAGGGGCTGAGAGGGATGGGTTTCAGGTCCGTGGCAGGGAATGGAGGGCTGTGGGGGATGGCTTTGAGCTCTGGTAGGGTTTGGTGTGCTGTGGGGTATTGGTTTGAGGGCTGTGGCAGGGAATCAGGGGCTATGGTGGTCAGGTTTGAGGGCTGTGGAATGGAATGGGGTCTGTGGGGATGGCGTTGAGTGCTTTTGCCGGGAATGGTGTCCTGTGGGGGATGAGTTTGAGGTCTCTGCCAGGGAATGGCGGGTTGTGGGGGATGGGTTTCAGGTCTGTGGCAGGGAATGGACGGCAGTGGTGGATGGGTTTGTCCACTGTGCGAGAAAATAAGGTTGCTGTGATGGGGCTCAGGGGATAGGTTTGAGGGCTATGGCAGGAATGGGGGCTGTGGGGGATGGGTTTGAGAGCAGTGGCAGGGAATGGGCGGCGGGGGGGGGGGGTTTCAGTTCTGTGGCCGGGCAATTGGGGGCGGTGCAGGTCGGGTTTGCGTGCTCTGGCAGGGAATGGGGGACTATTGGAAATGGGTTTGAGGGCTGTGGAACGGAATGGGGAGCTGTGGGGGATGGGTTTCATCGCTGTGGAAGGGAATGGGGGGCTGTGGGGGATGGGTTTGAGCGCTGTGGCAGGGAAAAAGGCGGCTGAGATGGGGCTGTGGGGTTCAGGTTTGAGGGCTGTGGCAAGGAATGCAGGGCTGTGGGGATGGGTTTCAGCGCTGTGGCAGGAATGTTGGGTTGTGGGGATGGGTTTGAGGGCTGTGGCAGGAATGGGGCGGTGGGGAATGGGTTTTAGCGCTGTGGCAGGAAATGAGGGGCTGTGGGGGATGGGATGGAGGGCCATAGCAGGGAATGGGGGGCTGCGGGGGATGGGTTTGAGGGCTGTGGCAGGGAATGGGGGGCTGTGGGGAATGGGTTTTAGCGCTGTGACAGGAAATGAGGGGCTGTGGGGGATGGGATGGAGGGCCATAGCAGGGAATGGGGGGCTGTGGGGGATGGGTTTGAGGGCTGTGGCAGGGAATGGGGGGCTGTGCGGGATGCGTTTGAGCACTGTGGCAGGGAGCGAGGCGGCTGTGATGTGGCTGTGGGGGATTGGTTTATGCGCTGTTGCTGTGAATGGGGGCTCTGCGGAATGGCTTTGAGAGCTGTGGCAGAGTATGGGGGATGTGGGGGATGGGTTGAGCGCTGTGGCAGAGAACGAAGCCGCTGTGATGGGTCTGTGGGGGATGGGTTTGAGGGCTGTGGCAGGGAATGGGGGGATGTGGGGGATGGGTTTGAGCGCTGTTGCAGTGAATGGGGGGCTGTGCGGAATGGGTTTGAGAGCTCTGGCAGAGAATGGGGGAGGTGGGGGTTGGGTGGAGCGCTGTGGCAGGGCATGGGAGCTGTGGGGGATGGCTTTCAGCGCTGTGGCAGGGAACGAAGTGGCTGTGATGGGGCTGTGGGGGATGGGTTTGAGGGCTGTGGCAGGGAATGGGGGGCTGTGGGGTATGGGTTTGAGCGCTGTTGCAGTGAATGTGGGGCTATGTGGGATGGGTTTGAGTGGTGTGGCAGGGAGCGAGGTGGCTGTGATGGGGCTGTGGGGGATGGATTTCAGCGCTGTTGCAGTGAATGGCGGGCTGTGCGGAATGGGTTTGAGCGCTGTGGGAGGGAATGGGGGGCTGTGGGGGATGGGTTTGGGGGCTGTGGAGGGGTCAGTGGCTGTGGTGGAGCACACTGGGTCAGCGCATTCAGCTGTTAACCCAAAGGATGGTGATTTGAGCCCACCCAGGAACAGTACTTACCCTATACTACCTCCTTGGACCCTCAAAGGAACCCTTTTGCCGCTTCAGAGCTGTCCCTGCTGGCCTCAGTGTGTTTAGCTGCTGGCCCGAAGAGTGCACTGGCTGCGACACAAAAATCCATCTCCCAGCAGCCATGCCGGGGGCTCGGGCTTAATCCTCAAGGCCGAGCGCAAAACCCTTCAGCCGGGCATCTTTTGCTCCCTTTCCGCTTCTTCAGCAAGGGAGAAACAGAGGGGACATGCCGGCTCTAAGGGTATGTCTACGGGTAGCGATCGGTTTATCAGGGATCGATAGATCGCTTCCCATCTAGACGCAATCTATCGATCCCCGAACGTGCTCCCGTCAACTCCAGAACTCCACCAGGGCGAGCGGCGGTAGCGGAGTCGACAGGGGGAGCCTCGGTCGTCGACGGGGGAGCCACGCAAGGACGGAAGGTAAGTCGAAATAAGAGACTTCGACTTCAGGCAAGCTATTCCCCTAGCTGAAGTTGTGTATCTTACACCCAGTGTAGGCCAGGCCTAGGAGTGCCTCCCTCCCACTTCCCTCTTGGCTGCTGTGATAAATGTGGGTTGGGGGGTAGCTCCATTTGTGGACACCCAGCCAGCCAGTTAGCTATATAGTCCCTCTTGGTGGCTGTTCTCTGTTTGGTTTACCTGTAAAGGGTTAAAAAAGCCTCCCTGCATACGTAAAAGAAAGGGAGTGGGCCTCTGATCAAAAGAGCCAATGGGAGGGCTTATTAAAAATGGAAATAAATACCTACCACTCTGATTTGGGAGCAATTTCCACCCCTTTTGCGTCTGTGCAGGTGAGGTAATGAATTGGGCTCTCTGGTTTTTCTCTCGGACTGACCCACCTTGCCCCATCCCAAGATAATCATGGAAAAACAGTGTCTGGGGAGGCAAAGGGCCTGATTCTGATCTCATGTTTGGTGTAAAACAGGAGTAACTCGATGGATGCCAATGTTGGGACATTAGTGTAAATGAGACCAGCATCTACATCTGTGTTTGCCTGGTAAATTTAATTCCCCATTCAGGGCAATTGCTTCCTCCTCCTATTCGCGTAAGGGATTTGCTCCTTAAAATAGGACAAAAGGAAAGGGGAAAGAAATGGGGACTAACAGAATAAGAAGCTTAAGCCTGCAAAGCAGGAAGGTCACATCTAGCCTGGGACAATAATAGCCAAGGTCAGCGAAGAGCAGGGCGCTTGGTGCCAAGGTCACTCAGAGACAGAAAATGAGAGTGTGACGCACTGGGACTGTTCTTACTGTCAGGGCCAGCTCCAGACCCCAGTGCGCATTTTCCCGGCAGGGCGGCAGGCGGCTCCGGCGGACCTTCCGCGGTCATGCCTGCGGGAGGTCCACCGGAGGCGCGGGACCCGCGGACCTCCCGCAGGCATGACTGCGGAGGGTGCGCTAGTCTCGCGGCTCCGGTGGACCTCCCGCAGGCATGACTGCGGAGGGTGCGCTAGTCTCGCGGCTCCGGTGGACCTCCCGCAGGCATGATGGCTTGCCCCCTGCTGCACCTCATCTATGAAAGCACTGCTCCTGCTCCTTCTCTTCCCTCAAGGGCCCCCCCTCCCCATCTTCCCCACCCTGTCGCTCGCTGATCTCCTCACCTCCCTCCCCCCACCAGCTGACCACCGGACCCTCCGCAGGCACGTCTGCAAGAGGTCCCCCGAAGTTGGGGGACCGGCGACCAGTAGCATGCCCCCTGCGGCGCGGCGCGGCGCGCCGCCCTGCTTGGGGCGGCCGCATTCCTAGAGCCACCCCTGCTTACTGTGGTCTGTGAATGCTGCGTGGGGGGTGTTGGCCTTGGAGAAAGGTTTGCACTGGGAGATGGGAGACTGGCCTTGAGGGAAGATGCCTGAGCATGTAACGTGAGAACCCAGGAAGGGGTTAGAGGCCAGGTGACACCTCTGCCTGGGAAGCTGAACAAAGGCCTGGCAGAGGAGACACTGGGGAGTGAGGGGGTTTTCAGGAGCTGGCTGGGGAATGGAGGGAAGCACAGACAGGGGTCTGACCCCCCCACCAAGGTGGCAGTGGTGCTCCTGGGACCCGAAGATGGATCTAATTGGGGAGGATCCTGTTGTCTGTGCCTGCAAAAACCTGTCTTGGACTGTGTTCCTGTCGTCTAAATAAACCTGCTTTACCGGCTGGCTGAGAGTCATGGTGGGGGTGCAGGGCCTTGACTCCCCCACACTCCGTTACAGAGATTGACACTCATCTCTTGCTGTTCTGCTTACATATTACTAAGGCCTGGTCTACACTAGGACTTTAATTCGAATTTAGCAGCGTTAATTCGAGCTAACCGCTCAACCGTCCACACCAGGAAGCCATTTAATTCGAACTAGAGGGCTCTTTAGTTCGAATTTGGTACTCCACCCCGGCAGGTGGAGTAACGCTAAATTCGACATGGCTAGCTCGAATTAGGCTAGGTGTGGATGCAAATCGAACTTAGTAGCTCCGGGAGCTATCCCACAGTGCACCACTCTGTTGACGCTCCGGACAGCAGTCCGAGCTTGGATTCTCTGACCAGCCACACAGGAAATGACCCGGGAAAATTTGAATTCATTTTCCTGTCTGGGCACTTTGAATCTGACGTCCTGGCTGGACATCGGGGCGAGCTCCGCAGCACCTGCAACGATGCAGAGCTCTCCAGCAGAGGAGTTCATGTGATCTGTGAATAGAAAGAGGGACCCAGCATAGACTGACTGGGAACTCTTCGATCTGATCGGTGTGTGGGGCGAGGAGTCTGTGCTTTCGGAGCTGCGCTCCAAAACAGGGAATGCGAAGACCTACGAGAAGGTCTCCAAAGCCATGAGAGACAGAGGATACAGGCGGGATGCAACGCAGCGCCGCGTGAAAATCAAGGACCCCAGACAAGGCTACCAAAAAATCAAAGCGGCAAACGGACGCTACGGAGCCTGCCACCACTGCCCCACCAGTGACCGTGGACTCTGATGATGGGGCAGTGTCGACGGACAGTTCCTCGACGATGTTCACGGACGGGGAAGATGAGGAAGGGTTTGTGGAGGACGAGGCAGGCGACAGCGCTTACAACGCTGGTTTCCCGGAGAGCCAGGATCTCTTCATCACCGTCACGGAGATCCCCTACCAACCCTCCCCGGCCATGAACCCGGATCCTGAATCAGGGGAAGGAGCAGTCGGTAAGTGCTTTAACCATGTTAACTTTTATTATTAATGTAACAGGAATCTTAAGTGTGTGAAAAGGAGGTCTCTCTATATATGGGGATAGAACAGAAGTGCTCCTGGCCGATCAGCCAATAGAACAGAAATCCTCCAGGGAGATCTCCACAAAGCTCTCCTGGGGTTACTCGAAAAGCATCAGCAGGAGGTTCCTGGGGAGAGCTGCCTTATTGGGTGCTCCGTGGTAGCACACTTTTCCACGCGAGGCTTTCATTAATTACTCATGGAGCACTGCCTCCCCGAGCACGGCTGCATCGGGCCCTGGTTCGTGCTAGCTTTCACGCAGCATGCGCTCTCTATCTCCTTCAGTGACCGTCCTCAGGGTGATCTCGCTCGGAGACTCCTGCATCTGTTTAGGATAATTACTGTAATTTTACGCCTGGTCCAAAGTATGTTTAAAAAATCTCCAGACAGACGGCATAGCAGAGATTCAGCACGCAGCTGCGTGACGAGCGTAACGGAAAGCCAAAGAATATCATGGACGCTCATGGAGGGAGGGGGGAATGAGGACGCAAGGTATCCCACAGTTCCTGCTGTCTCCGCTAAGCATTTGCATTCTTGGCTGAGCTCCAAATGCTTCTAGGGTTTAACACAGTGTCCGCGGTGGCTCAGGGCATAGCTCGGCAACTTACGCACCACCCCCCCATACACACACCCAGAAGTGAAAGGGGAAACGGTCCTGTGTTGACTCTGTTAGATGTCACCGTATCCGTAATGAATGCTGCAGATACATGCGATGCTGCAGCACTGAACAACGACATCCTCATTCCCCCCCGCCATGGGTGGCTGACGGTGCAGTATGACTGATATCCATCGTCATCATCAGCCCATTGGCACATGGGGCAGTGCAAAAGGACTGGTAACCATGCGTACTAGCATCGGTCAGGTTGATCAAGGGCGCCTGGCCCTAATTTTTCATGGTAGATGGTGCAGTATGGCTGGTAACCTTCCTCATCATAGCAACAGGGGGCCGAGCTTCATCAGCCCCCACCCTTCATGTGTAAAGAAAAGATTCAATGGCCCCTGGACTATCAGCAGGATGATGGTCTCCTTCATCCACAGTAATTAATGTCCTGCCTGGACTATCATTGCAGCTGGAGGCTTCCTTCCACTCATTTCTCACAAACAAGTCCCTGTGTCTTATTCCTGCACTCTTTATGACTTAATCACAGAAGTGGTGGGACAATGGTATGGGAGCCCAGGAAGGCTGCGGGAAGGCCGGAATGAGCAGGTGGGGTTGTTTCAGGATCACCCACTGTGAATAGCATTCAGCTCAAAATTTATGTATTATCGGACACAGAGCAGCTGTGCTCTGTGGTTCTATGATACAGAGGTTCTCTAGTACACTTGCCCATATTCTAGGCAGGACTGATTCTGTTTTTAGATACCAAAAAGGAGGAATTGACTCAGGGAGTCATTCCCAATTTTTGCTTTTGCGCCCCTGGCTGATCGGCCAGGAGCACTTATGACAGCACCACATGGTGCAGTGCAAAAGGACAGGTAACCATGAGCATCTTATTACCATCTTCTTACCAATTCATGGTATGGTAGACGGTGCAGTATGCCTGGTAACCATCCCTGCTGTCATGCAAAAGCAAAAGCATGCTGCTGTGTAGCGCTGCTGGCCCGCCTCTGTCAGCGGCATCTAGTACACATACGGTGACATACACAAAAGGCAAAACAGGGTCCATGGTTGCCACGCTATAGCGTGTGCAAGGGCAATTCCGGGAAAAGGGGCTCGATAAGATTGTCTGCCGTTGCTTTCCTGGAGGAAGGATTGAATCGCGACATTTACCCAGAATTCATCGCGAAAATGATTTGTGCCCCACCAGGCACAGGGGTCTCAACACAGAATTCACAGAGACAGCCTAGACTCAGTTATTTGTTTGCAAAAATGTATCTTTGCAAGGAATTCACTCGCTGTTTCCCATCTCACAGCTTCCACTGTCTCCAGACCTGCCACAGCATCCACCTCGCAGAGGCTGGCAAAGATTAGGTGGAGAAAGAAAAAGACAAGGGACAAGATAGTCGATGAACGTATGGGCTGCTACCTAGCCAAGGCGGACCAGCAGAGCCAGTGGAGGGAGACCAGTGGAGGGAGGTACTGAGGTACCAGCGATCACACAGCGAACGGGAGGAGAGGTGGCGTGAGGAACACAAGCAGGCGACTCAAAGGCTGCTTGGACTAGTGAGGGAGCAGACGGACACGCTCCGGCACCTTGTGGATGTTCTGCAGGACCGCAGGAGGCCAGAGCCCCCCTGCAGTGTATCTTCAACCGCCCTCCCCCGCCACAAAGTCACATACCCCCCTCACCCAAAAGAACCAGGAGGAGGGGCGCCCGGGGCCGTCAATACTGTCAGTGCACCCCAGCAGAGTGCTCAAGTACCCAAAAGCTCCCATACCCTACATTTTCAGAAGTCCTTCCCTTCCTGACTCACACAAGTCCCAATCCCAGTCCCATCACCTAACTGTCTAAGTAATAAAAATACTTTGCTGTTAATTAATGTTTCTGATTTTTTTTTCACAGAAGACTGTGTTTCAATGGGGGGCGGGGGAAAGGGGGTTGTTAATTGCATGGGACAGGCACCTTTCACACGGTACAGACACGGGGGAAGGATCAGCAGCGGGTCACACACACAGTGCAGTCTGTAGGCACCATGGTCGGTATGGGAGGTGGTTTCCAGGTTCTGAGTGGGCGGTGGGGATGTGACTTTGTAGCGGGGGAGGGCGGTTACAGATCTTAGACAGCGGTCCTTGTCCTGGACCGCAGAGTCACGCAGCAGAGGAATCTGTATCCGTCCTCCTCCGCCACAAGGTCACATATCCCCCCGCACTCAGAATTCGAAAAAGAGGGATGGCAGGCTCCGTTGAAAGAAGCATTCCAGCACTGCGGACCGCTCTAGGAGCAGGAGCCTGTCATTTCTTAAGTTTACAGGCGGTCTTTACATCAGCGCACACCCTACCCAACACAGTCTGCGTCCCAGTGTCAAGCCTTTAACGAAAAGTCATGAATAAAGAAACCTCTCTTAAGTAACAGTGTGACATGTATTTTATTTTTACACGTGTGTTGGAAATGGGGGAAACGGGGTGAACGGGGTATGTAACCGAAGAGGAGAGTCAACAGTAACTGGGTAAAGAAACAGGGGCACGTTCAGCTTCTCTGTAAAAAAACTGACCAGCCACAGGTCACGCTGCTCGCTGATCGCTGGGATTAGAAGAGTTCCTTGTCGCTGTCCCAGGCGCCTGTACAGGGCTTCATGAGCAAGTGCATTAGCGGGCAGGCTGGGTCACCTAGGATGACTATAGGCGTCTGCACATCCCCAACAGTTATTTTGTGGTCCGGGAAGAAACTATCTTCCTGCAGGCGTATGCGCAGCCCACAGTTCCTGAGAACACATGCATGACGAACCTTGCCCGGCCACCCGACATTCATGTTGGTAAAACGTCCCCTATGGTCCCCCAGTGCTTGCAGCACCATTGAAAAGTAGCCCAATTGCTCAGCAGCTGACTGTGGAAGAGGTGGACGATAAAGTGCGAGGAGGAGAAAACGGCGATGATAGATGCGGGCTCCATGCTTGCAGTGATGTGGCGTCCGCGCTATCACTGACCAGAACAGTGCACGAAGAGATTGCCCGCAGGCGCTTTCAGGGAGAGAGGGAGGGATGGCGTGATTGACGGTTCAATGACGACAGTTCCCCAAAACCACACTCGACACATTTCTCCCCCCAGCAGGCATTGGGGGCTCTACCCAGCATTCCAATGGGCAGCGGGGACTGCGGGAACTGTGGGATAGCTTCCCACAGTGCACCGCTTCCAAAGTCGATGCCGGTCCCGTTAATGTGGACTAATAATTCGAATTACTGTATTTATTGTGGATACACAAATTCGACTTCATAAGGTCGAATCCACAAATTCGACTTAAGTAGATTCGAAATAGTCTTGTAGTGTAGACAAAGCCTAATTGGGGAGGATCCTGTTGTCTGTGCCTGCAAAAACCTGTCTTGGACTGTGTTCCTGTCGTCTAAATAAACCTGCTTTACCGGCTGGCTGAGAGTCATGGTGGGGGTGCAGCGCCTTGACTCCCCCACACTCCGTGACAGAGATTGACACTCATCTCTTGCTGTTCTGGTTACATATTACTATCTCCTTTCAGTTTCCCCTTTTCTCCACCCCCCACACCCCACACTGTCTCATTAAGAAACAGCTCATCTGCATGGGTCAAGTTTCCTCTCATTCAGACTGCTGCAACTCCACTGAGTTAATACTGACCTTCAACAGTGTGAGTGTGGAAAATCATGCCCCAAATCTCCTGCTAGCAAGAAGAGGCAAACCCTCAGCTGGTGCCATAGCTCCATCAGATCTGCCCCCTAATAGCTTTTCTGGAGGAACGGGAAAGGCCGTTCAATATGGAATAGCAGATCCACAGTCATTTTTTTTAAGGTTAGCACTGCTGTCATGGCAGCCACCCAGGAGGGATGGAAAACAACAGAAGCTTCTGTCTCAGATGCTGCAGGCAGGACACAAGGCCAGCTAGCGCTTTCGGCCCCTGGATCCTGATTCATGCAATGGACTTGGGAGAACATCTCACTATAGCTTTCTCATTCCGAGAGATGCTGCTCACGCTGCTTCAGCCTGTGGTGCCGAGTACAGCGTATAACAGAGCTGAGTCATTTTTATGGCCGGCCAGACTTGGAACAGACTAGAGAGAAAGAAAAAAAGATAAGCTAGTATAGCGAAGGGGGGTGAAATGATGTACCAAGACAGAGACAGCAGGAATCTAAAGCATCAGTGTGACAAAGTGGGGATTTTCCCTTGTTATGGTGTATGTGTGTCTTACTGTTGAGCCTATGAGAATTTTACTGTTTTGCATGAATACTGTGTGTGCCTCAGTTTCCCTGCATGCTGCACTAATACCTCGGTAGTGGGAATAGGGGTGTGTGACTTTGGTTGAGACCTCTGGGGCAGGTGGGGCTGCTCCAGCTGCCTGCACATATGCTATGACTGGTGCTCTTTGTAACCTGATACCCAGGATGGGGACTACACCCAAGTGACGCCCAGGTAACTTGCCTGGCAAGCAGGACAAAGCCAAGGAGGCAGAGCAATGGGGGGTGCCGGAGGTCGGGTTGTTGGAAGCTAGGCAGTCTGCTTGGGAGGTGTGGTAGAGGGTGTGTCCAGAGCTTCTGGATGGACTTGGCTGAAAGTCACTGATTTCTCTGCTAACAAGTTCTAGTCTACCCCCTGCATTCCAGTCAACTAATAAAACCTTCTGTTTTACTAGCTGGCTGAGAGTCACTGCTGACTGCCGAGTTGGGGTGCAGGGCCCCGTCCGGGTGGACTCGCTGCAGGAAGCGCACAGTGTGGAAGGGGATGCTCAGATCCAGGAAGATCATAGAATCATAGAATTAATCTGGCTGCTTCTCTCCATTAATTGTCTCTTGGCAGGTCATGATTTCCTCTAATGTTCTAGGTCTTCTAAAATACTTGCTGAATAATTACTATGAACCATGTTGTTGCTGTGCATCCGAATAGCAATTTTAGGCTGGGAGCAGGAGGAATTCGTGCTTCCCAATAATCAGCAGTGCAACCGAATGCTATTTTCTGGGGTTCAAGCTGGGCTGGGGGTCTTCTCCCCGCGTTCCAGTCGGGGGGGCTGTGATTTGGGCTCTCTTGGTTCAGAGCCCTTTCGTAAAGCAGAGTTGCACTGTTAAGCACTATGTTAGAGCTCCTTCCGTGAAAATAGCAAAACATGACCCTTTTCGCTGCGAGCGAGGAAAGTCTAATGGAATCGTCCTCCTTCTGCAATTCTGATACACTGCTGAGAATTTGGCAGTTCTACGTTGTGAAAACAGCGAAACATGAGACATTCACTGCGGATTATTGGTAAGCACGAATTCCTCCTGCTCCCAGCCTAAAATTGCTATTCGGATGCACAGCTAGCAACTTTACCGAGCTACGCTGTGAAAACAGCTATACTTGAGCAATTCATTCGAAATCACTCGTAGGCATGAATTTCTTCTGGAAACACGCTAAAAATGTTGTTCGGTTCCACTGCTGGCTATTTGGAAGAGCTCCGTTTGTGAAAATTCCTAAAAAGGTCAGTGCAAACAACTGCTAGGCAACACTTTCTCCTAGACCCATCTTACAAATGCTATTCAGATGCACTGATCTCAATTTCAGAGATGTACGATATGTACGAAGGTTTCAAAGCAGCTAAACATGAGAAAGAATTCCACACCATTGGAAAGCAAGTATTCCTCCTGTTCCCATCCTACGCTTGCTATTCGGATGCACAGCAAAAACAAGACCGAGATACGATGTGAAAACAGCTACACATTTACAATTCATTCCAAATCACTCGTAGGCACGAATTGCTCCTGGAACCACCCTAGAAATGCTATTCGATTACACTCCTGCCCATTTGGCAGAGATCCGTTTGTGAAATAGCTAAACATCAGAAATTCAGTCAAAATGTAAGCTAGGCACTTGAAAAGAGCTAATGAAGAATTATTAAGCCCACATCAGTGCTAGACATGACTTTCCCCTTGAACCAGCCTCCGATTGCTATTCGAAAGCACTAGTGGCTATTTGGCAGAGTTCCTTTCGTGAAATTTGCTAAAAAGCAGACGTTCAGTGCAAAGCACTGCTAGGCAACACTTTCTCCTGGAACCATTTTACAAATGCTGTTCGGTTGCATTGCAAGCAATAAAACTAATCTGGGAGTGTGAAAATTGATACATATGAGAAATTAATTCAGGTTCATTGCTAGGCAAAGATTTCTCTGAGAATCGTCTTTCACAAGCAATAGCATCCCCTGCTGGACGTTTGGTAGAGATTCCTTTCGTGAACATTGCTAAACATGAGGCAGTCATTGCAGCTCACTGATAGGTACGAATTTCTCTTTGAAATATCCACAAAATAGCATTCGGGTGCACTGTTAAGCCCTTTGTTAGAGCTCCTTCCGTGAAAATAGCAAAACATGACCCTTTTCGCTGCGAGCGAGGAAAGTCTAATGGAATCGTCCTCCTTCTGCAATTCTGATACACGGCTGAGAATTTGGCCGTTATACGTTGTGAAAACAGCGAAACATGAGAAATTCACTGCGGATTATTGGGAAGCACGAATTCCTCCTGCGCCCAGCCTAAAATTGCTATTCGGATGCACAGCTAGCAACTTGACCGAGGTACGCTGTGAAAACAGCTATACCTGAGCAATTCATTCGAAATCACTCGTAGGCATGAATTTCTTCTGGAAACACGCTAAAAATGCTATTCGGTTCCACTGCTGGCTATTTGGAAGAGCTCCGTTTGTGAAAATTCCTAAAAAGGAGACGTTCAGTGCAAACAACTGCTAGGCAACACTTTCTCCTAGACCCATCTTACAAATGCTATTCCGATGCATTGCTGGAAATTTGGCAGAGATCCGTTTAGGAAAACAGCGAACTGTGAGAAATTCATTGCGGATTATTAGTAGTCATGAATTTCTCCTAGACCCATCTTAAAAATGCTATTCCGATGCATTGCTGGCAATTTGGCAGAGATCCGTTTAGGAAAACAGCGAACTGTGAGAAATTCATTGCGGATTATTAGTAGTCATGAATTTCTCCTACACCCATCTTACAAATGCTATTCAGATGCACTGCTGTCAATTTGACAGATGTACGATTTGTACGAAGGTTTCAAAGCAGCTAAACATGAGAAAGAATTCCACACCATTGGAAAGCAAGTATTCCTCCTGTTCCCATCCTAAACTTGCTATTCGGATGCACAGCAAAAACATGACCGAGATACGATGTGAAAACAGCTACACATGAACAAGTCATTCCAAATCACTCGTAGGCACGAATTGCTCCTGGAACCCCCCCTCAAAATGCTATTCGATTACACTCCTGCCCGTTTGGCAGAGATCCGTTTGTGAAAATAGCTAAACATCAGAAATTCAGTCAAAATGTAAGCTAGGCACTTGAAAAGAGCTAATGAACAATTATTAAGCCCACATCAGTGCTAGACACGACTTTCCCCTTGAACCAACCTCCAATTTCTATTCGAAAGCACTGGTGGTTATTTGGCAGAGTCCCTGTCGTGAAAATTGCTAAAGAGGAGACGTTCAGTGCAAAGCACTGCTAGGAAACACTTTCTCCTGGAAACATTTTACAAATGCTATTCGGTTGCATTGCCTGCCATAAAACTAATCTGCGAGTGTGAATATTGATACATATGAGAAATTAATTCAGGTTCATTGCTAGGCACCGATTTCTCTGAGAATCGTCTTTCACAAGCCAATAGCATCCCCTGCTGGACGTACATAACTAATAGATTTTTCTCTCCTAATAATCGTCTGCCTTTTGGAGTTCCCACTTTCTAGCAGAAAATTACGGCTTTCAGGTACTCGCTATACTTGAATTCTTTAAAAACAACCTAATCTGCTAATGTTTACTCTTCAGGGACGTAATCTCAGTCGAGACAGAAGTCTTTGATATAGGTGAGCAACTCTGCTGTGGAAATAAACTGGTAGTGGGCCATTGATTTTAAAGACGCTCGAATCATAGTGCAGCTACAGACAAGAGCACTGTCTAGCTACAAGGGGACCCAGTCCATTTGAAATGTACGCTGGTTCAGAAAAGGAACTAGAAATGGGTTCAAATCCTACAGCTACCCACAGCTCACAGGTATTTGGCTCAGGGGGTTGGTTTTGGGCCGCTCTAGAGACAGCGATTAGCCAACTATCTAAAGTTTAGGGTGTTCAGATGCACGGATCTACCTAGCTATCTATCTGTCTATCACGAACACTAATAAGCATATTTAATTTTTCTTGTTTAAGCAATGCCATTGAAACTGCGGCAGTTTTACTGACAGCATTACTGAAAAATTCTACAGTTACCTTATTTATCTACATATCTAGCTATCCATAAACACTAATGAGCATCTTTCATTTTTCTGGCTTAAGAATTTCCATTTGAACTCCTCCTGGTCTACTTACAACTTTTCTCCACATTGATCTATCTAGCGATCTAGCTAGCTGTCCAGCGACCTAGACAGCTACCTAATCACTAAAACTAATGAGCTTTTATTTTTCTTGTTTACGCATTTCCAGCGGAACTTCCCCTGTTTCACTGACAAGTATCAGAGGGGTAGCCGTGTAAGTCTTAGGTTAATGAGCCTTTTTTATATTTAATAATGTCTTATGTATTCAGGTGCCTGTGTGATCCGATAGCTAGCTAACTCGATTGCTAGATCGAGTAACTGAATAACGCTTGAGTAAAGCTATCAGGAAAACAGGGACTCTTACAAAGAGAAAAAGTAAAGCTTCTTATCACTGTTCGTGATTAGTTAGCTCCATCGATCGAGCTAGAGCGAGAGACAGACAGTGTAACTGTATAAATCTTGAGAAATGCTGTCAGTGAAACAGTTGAAGTTCCATTTGTAATTGTAAACCGTACACAAGAAAATTAAAAGGTGCTCATTAGTGTTTGTGATTAGATAGAAATTAGATCGCAAGACAGCTAGCTAGATCGCTACGTTGTTAAAAGTGAATAAAGTTGTAAGTAGAACAGCGGGAGCTCAAATGGAAACGCTTAAACAAGAAAAATTAAAGCTGCTTATTAGTGTTCGTGATTAGCTAGATAGATAGCTATTGCAGCTGCACACACTAAACTTTAGGTAATTGCAGAGGAGCTCTCTCTGCAGAACGGCAAAAACCAAAACCCTGCGCCAATACCTGTGGCTGATGGTATCTGCAGGCTTTGAAACCATTTCTAGGTCCTTTTCTGAAAGAGCGTACATTTCAAATTGTCCCCTCGTACCTGGACATTGCTCTAGTCTGCAGCTGCCCTATGATTCGAGCGTGGGTGTCTTTCAAATCACTGGCCGACTAACTCTTCATTTCTACAGCAGATTTGCTCAAAGACTCCTGTCCCGACTGAGATTCCATACCTCAAGTTGTTTTTAAAGAATTCGAGAAACAGAAAGAATGTAATAAGCCGTATTTTGAAACTAGGAAGGGGGAACTCAAAAAGACAGACGACTTTTCCAATAAAGGCATTAAAAAGTCAGGAACGAGAATGAGCCTAGGAAACTTCATTCCAGAGACTAAGTCTTTCCAAAGCTCCAAGGGCCTGGATAGAGAGGCTAATATTACAAGCAGCAGTTTAGCCATAGCTAGATTAAAATGGCTCTATAGCTGTGTAGGCATACACATAGATTGCTGTTACAGCTCAAACTCAGACACCTAGGTAGTGGAGACTAAGTGAAATCCTGACTGTAAACCCAGTAAACTATGCAATTTGGAACTGTATGAAGTAAAATTGGAATGCATGTTCCTCTTAACCTGGGCTAGACAACCTATGGCATGTGTGCCGAAGGCTGCACAGAAGTTGATTTTCAGTGGCACTCACACTGCCCGGTCCTCGCCACCAATTCGAGGCAGAGGATTATGGGGAGGGGGGCGCTCTCCATTTTAATTTCAATATAGATGAAGCGTCTTCATCATTTAAGAAACCTTATTTACTATACATTCAAACAAAGTTTAGTATCAGAGGGGTAGCCGTGTTAGTCTGGTTCTGTAAAAGCAGCAAAGAATCCTGTGGCACCTTATAGACTAAAAGACGTTTTGCAGCATGAGCTTTCGTGGGTGAACACCCACTTCTTCGGATGCAATTAGTTTAGTTATACATTTTAGACATAAAGAAAGAGACCTTCTGAAAACCTTGATATGTATTTCGGTCACGCGAAACCTCAAAAATGAGTGACTAAATGAAGACTGGTCACACCTCTTCTGAAACGGTGCCGAGCCCTGCTGTAGCCAGTCTTATTGCACGACAGAGAGAGTTTTTCCTAGAAACCAGCAGAGGGTGCTGTTGCCTTGTCAAGGCTCTTTCCTTGAGGCTTTTGAAAAAGCTCCGGTGAAGTAGTTGATTTTTCAAGAGCGCTATGCTAAATGGACTAGAAAAATGCCACGAAATGAGCTGCCCGGGGAGCGGGCGCGTACGGAGGGTCGCGCGCCGGCCGGAGTAGCGTGGATCCCGCTCCCTCGGTGGGTCCGCGGGTTCCAGACCATAGAAAAGACTTTACAAAAGAGGTGATCCATTCTAATTCTCTCCGAAGTAACAGAGCAGGCTATAAACACTACTATAGCGACTCATTGAAATAGTCACTGCCACACATGGACTTCTTGTCCTCAGGCGCTCTCTGAACTCTTCCCGGCTACGTTCTCAGCCATACTCTATTTTGGTGACAAAACCCTCTCAGTTGTCTCTCTTCAGAACCACATCTATTTCGTGCATCTCCACAATAAATGTCGCAGAGACCCTCTTCTCGGGCTGTACCACATTAGTAAGACTTCACCATAGGCGACAGGTACAGTATTGTCTCGCTCTCCGGGACCAAGCTCCGCAATCCCTTTCTCCCTCTCCTCCAGCTGTAGCTCCACATCCCCGCGGCCTCTCCCCCGGCCAGAACCTCGCAACTTCAGAGCTCCCAGCCGGAGCCCCACAACCCCTTTGTTCCGCATCCCCGGCCGGACCCTCGCATCCCCGCGATCCCGTTGTCTCGGCCAAGCACGGCAAGTCCTGCGGCTCCGTTTCCCCGACCGGAGCACGGCCACCCCTTCGTCCCGCTCCCACCGGCCGGAGCTCCGCGTCCCCGCCAGAACCTCGCAACCCCAGAGCTCCCGGTCAGAGGCTCACAACCCCGCAGCCCCCCTCTCTGGCCGGAACCCCGCAGCCCCGCTCTCCCGGCAGGAGCTCCGTAAGTCCGCAGCCCCGCTCTCCCGACCAGAGCCCCGGAAAACACCGCGTCCCGCTACCCAGGCTGGAGCCCCGCAACCCAGCAGACCCGTTCTCCCGGCCGGATCTCCGCAACCCCTTGGTCCCGCATCTGCGACCGGACCTCCGCCATCCCCGCGATCCCGCTGTCCCGGCCGAGCGCGGCAATTCCCGCGGCTCCATTTCCCCTACCGGACCTCCGCAGCCCCGCAGCCCCGCTCTCCCGGCCAGAGCCCTGCCACCCCGTAGTCCCGCTCACCCGGCTGGAGTCCGCAACTCCCCAGACCTAGTCTCGCCGCCGGAGCCCCGGGGCACCGACACGCTGGACAGAGCCCCGCCAACCCGCACAGAGCCCGGCTAACGGAGACCGAGCTCCGCAACACTTGGTCCTGCTCTCCCGGCAGGAGCCCTGCAATCCCGCGGTCCCACTCCCCAGACCAAGTGCAGCAACCACTCTCTCCACTCAGAGCCCCACAACCCTGCAGCCCCACTCGCCGGACCGGAGCCCCGCAAAACCGCGATCCCCCGGCAACCCCGCACCCCCACTCTTCTGGCAGGAGCCCGCAACTATGGAGCCCCGCTCTCCTGGCAGCAGCCCCGCAACTCCTTGGTCCCGCTCCCCCGGCCGGAGCTCCGCAAGCCCGCGGTCCCGCTCCCCCGCCACAACCACGCAACTCCGCAGGCCCACTCTCCTCGCTGGAGCCCCAGGGCCCCGAGTCCCCAGCCAGATCCCGTCACCCTGTGGTCCCGCTCTCCCGGCAGGAGCCCCACAACTCCGGCGCTCCGGTGACCAGACACCCCGGAGAGAGCCCCGCTACCCCGGACAGAGCCCCCCCCCCAACCGCGCGGTCATGCTCTCCCGGCATCACCTCTGCTAGGGCTCCGCAACCCTTTTGACAAAGGTGGACTGTTCCTACTGGGGTCTGTGAATGCTGTGTTGGTGCCTCAGTGTCCCCTATGCAGTTCTTAAGTATCTAGCAAAGCAAGAGGCCAGTGCAGAGATCCTAGTAATTCAAAATAGAGGTCATAGATAAGTGTGGTGTTATAAATGCATTTCACTTGTACGCCATGTTATATAACTACATTGACTGGTTTCAGCTACTGCTAGGACTAATAACAGGCTATTTATATGTACACGCATGCATCTACACAGGAGAAAACTTCTTCACCTTAGCCTCTAATAAGGCTATATCGAGAAGCAATGGGCTTAAACTGCAGCAAGGGAGGTTTAGGTTGGACATCAGAAATACCTTCTTAACTGTCCGGGTGGTTAAACAGTAGAATAAACTGCCTAGGGAGGTTGTGGAATCTCCAGCGCTGGAAATATTTAAGAGTAGTTTAAATAAATGTCTATCAGGGATGGTGAAAGTATTTGGGCCTGCCACGAGGGCAGGGGACTGGACTGGATGACCTCTGGAAGTCCCTACCAGCCCTAGAATCTATGCAACTATGACTAAATACTCTGCAAGTGTAGTTCTAACATGCAGTGTTTTCCCTAGTTTCTTGTGGTCCTTTGACATGGCACTGCTGCTAGTTCCTGTCGCCTCTCTTTCTCCTGCATCCCAATCTGCTCAGAGCTGTCCACTTTTCTGTGGCACAGCCTCTTCTTCCCAGAGGCCCAGGAGATCCACGATCTCCAGTTTACTCCAAGCTGGAGTGCATGTGGCCAGCATCTTCGGCTAGGCAGTTGCACACAGAAGTGGAGAAATGCTAGGGAGACAGTCGAGAAAAATAGTTGTGGCACTTTAACGAGGCAGGGGGCATTCTGGTCTCTGTGTTCCCTGGACAATGGAGTTTGCATTTTGACTAGAGCTGTCAGTGTCAGGCACTGGGGGACAGCTGCTGGAGGATTGTTAGGGCTGACAAAGGTAATGCAGCAGCTACACTTGTGCTGCATTGACCTGGGTACATTGACCATGGGTCAACGCCGCTTGGGGCGGTGGTGTTACTGTGCTGCTGTAATGGCGTGCGTGCATCAGTAAGAGAGACACTTATGTGTCATCTAGGTCGACAGAAAACAGCTTCATCAGCTTAACTTTTTAGTGTACACCAGACCTAAGTGCTTAGTTTCGATGGTAGTACAACAGCGTCTCACCAAAAAAAATCTACATCTGATTTCCTGGCAATTCTTTGCAGTGCTACATAACTAATAGATTTTTTCTCTCTTAATAATCTCAACAATCTGATTACTTTATTTGACAATACATCAAAATACAGTTCTTCTTGAAGAAACAGGTCATCCTACAGCTGCGTCAATATATGCAGAAGTTGAATTCATGTTTACATTTGAGTGCTTGCCCCATGCAGGCAGAAACAGTGCGCACAAACGCAGCTATTTTGCTTTTCAACAAACTGTAAAACTTGTAAAGAGAAAAAAGCAATGCAGACACCTAAAATGACTTCTTTCAATTGAGTTTAAATAGTTTTCTAAATAGGTGATAAAGATGTCAAACACACATGCAATTCTACATCACGATAGGTTGCAAAGTTTAGCCTCCAATCTTGAGGGACATACATTAAATCCTTTCATGTTCTTCTCCCCTTTCTCTCCAGGAGCACTCTCCTTCCCCTTGCACCTCCAGAGTACTGGTAGAAACTGTTTGGAACTGTTGGAAGCAAAACTTTCCTTCCCCTTAATTGTTCAGCTCTTCAGCGTTGTGACAATATGGTCAAGGGTGAGGAGACAATACTGTACCTGTCGCCTATGGTGAAGTCTTACTAATGTGGGACAGCCCGAGAAGAGGGTCTTTGCGACATTTATTGTGGCGATGCACGAAATAGATGTGGTTCTGAAGAGAGACAACTAAGAGGGTTTTGTCACCAAAATAGAGTAAGGCTGAGAACGTAGCCGGGAAGAGTTCAGAGAGCGCCTGAGGACAAGAAGTCCATGTGTGGCAGTGACTATTTCAATGAGTCGCTACAGTAGTGTTTATAGCCTGCTCTGTTACTTCGGAGAGAATTAGAATGGATCACCTCTTTTGTAAAGTCTTTTCTATGTTCTGGACCCCGCGGACCCACTGAGGGAGCGTGATCCACGCTCCTCCGGCCGGCGCGCGACCCTCAGTACGCGCCCACTCCCCGGGCAGCTCATTTCGTGATGGAGTAGGGGCTCTCTGTGTGGGGTTGGGAGAGCTGGGGAGGACTTTAGGTGAGGGACAGGTATTCAGCCTGTAACCTGAGCTAGGCAGGGGGAGGGGAGGTCAACACCTCTGCCCGGGGAGCTAGACAAAGAAAAAGAGCCGAATGGAGCGGGGAGTCAGTTTCGGTTTGGGGCTGGATGGTGGGAGTTCAGGGAATCCTAGTCTGGGATCCAAGCACCCTGAACCCCAGAAAGGCAAGATTGAGAGGTCCTAGCTCTGAACACGAGCTCTGCTGTAGCCTGTGCTCCTGATGTTCAATAAACCTTCTGTTTTACTGGCTGGCTGAGAGTCCCTGTGAGTCCCAGGAAGAGGGGTGCAGGGCCGGACTCCCCCACACTCCGTGACAGTCTCCAACACCTTCAGTTGGCACCTTTGCAGAGGAGGGGCCCAGACCATCATTTGCTAGGAGACAGAGTATCAGGTATTTAGATGCACTGGCCTCTTGCTTTCCTAGATACTTAACTGCATAGGGGACACTGAGGCACTAACACAGCATTCACAGACCCAAGTAAGAACAGTCCCCCTTCGTCACATCTCTCCCCCCCTTCGACGGACTCCCCCACACTCCGTGACAACTGGTGGTAGCGGTGGGATTTACTGCACCCCGTGGATGGCGCTTCCTGCAGTAAGTGACTGGGGAGCAGTAAAACGAAGGGGCGATTTCAGGAGGCAATTAACCCCTGGGAGCGTGTGACCAGAGCAAAGGACTTTGCAGTAACAGGGTCCCCCGGGGGGATTGCAGGAGGAGTCCCGGGGTGGACGACTCTGCAGCAAGACCCTGGAAGAGAGGGGGGGTGACCTGAAGAAGGGCTGGTACACGAGGGGGTCTCCCTGGAACCGGTGGGAAGCAGAGAGCACAGGCCGGCGAGTGGCCCGCAGGAAGATGTATGCTAAGCACCTTAAGAAATACCTGGTGGAGCTATGCCGGCAGAGGGGGCTGCGCATTGGGAGGTCCACCAAAGACCAGCTAATTGCCCAGCTGGAGGAGAAGGATCGCTTGGGTGAATCGAGCCCTGTCCCAGAGGGAAGCCGCCCAGCAGATGCAGTGTGGGCCCCGGGGCCTGACATGGCTGGGAGGGGCCAGACTGCAGCCGAGGACACCCCGAGACCCTTCCCTCCTATACCTAGGGGTGGGGGTGGGGGAAGCACAGTTAATACTTAGGGCACACTGAGCCCGGCGTCCAGCATTGGATCGTCACGTCAGAGCTCCCCGTCCCTGGAACGGATGCGGTTGGAATATGACAGGGAGGCGCTCGAGTTAAGGAGGCAAACACTGAAGGAGCGGGAGAACCAGCGTAAAGACGAGGGGAACCAGCGCCAGCATGAGCTGGAACTGGCCCGGCTGAGGAGCAGCGAGGCCCCGGCTACGGTGAGTGAGGGGGGACCCAAGCCTACAAAAAGCTTTGCTAAGTGCTTCTGGCCCAGCGAGCTGCACAGGGTTGACCCTGCAGACAGGATCCCGTTTCTCACCCCCTTATGGGACTCCACAGCCATGGACGTGCACAGCCGAATGAAAGGGGCAGTGTCACGGAGTGTAGGGGAGTCCGGCCCTTCACCCCTCTTCCTGGGACTCACAGTGACTCTCAGCCAGCCAGTAAAACAGAGGGTTTATTGGACAACAGGAACACAGGATACAGCGGGGCTCGTGTTCAGAGCCAGAACCCCTCAATCTGGCCTTTCTGGGGGTTCAGGGTGCTTGGATTCCAGCATAAGATCCCCCTGAAATCCCACCCCCCAACCCCAAACCGAAAACTGACCCAACCCTCTCCACTCAGGTCCTTTTCCTTTGTCTAGCTCCCCGGGCAGCGGTGTTGACCTCCCCTCCCCCCTGCCTAGCTCATGTTACAGGCTGAATATTTGTCCCTCACCTAAAATCCTCCCTGACTCTCCCATCTCCCACACAGACACCCATCTCCCACACAGACAGCCCCTACTCCATCACAGGCGGAGGCAGGGGACTATGAACTGTTCAAACAGGCCCTGCTGCGCGAGTTTGGGCTGACTCCCGAGATGTACCGGGAGAGGTTCCGGAGTCAGTATAAAACCCCGGAGGTCTCATATCTGCAACTAGCCGTCCGCGGGGCCCAGACGAAGGGAGACGTGATTAAACTGCTGGTACTGGAGCAACTGTATGAGGGGTGCCCATCCGACCTGAGGCTGTGGTTGAGGGACCAAAAGCCAGAGAACCCACGACATGCAGGGCGGCTGGCTGATGACTTTGTGAAGAGCCGGTCGCGGGTGGCAGGGAGGAGTCCCAAAGGAACAGGCTCGCCACGATGCAGAGAGAGAGTCATCCTGGGACCTCCCAAAGGGGGAATAGGGAGAACCCCCCTCCCAAGGGGAACGCCCAGCGTCAGGGACAACCATCCGACTCGAGGGGACCAACGGGACATGAGCTGCTATCAATCTGGCCAGAGGGGGCCACATCTGGTCCCAGTTCCCCAGGCTCAAAGACAGACTGAGCAGACCGACCCCACACCAGGTTAACTTGGTAGAGACCGAGTCGGATGAGGGGCAGCGTTCGCAGGAAAGCGGGGGCTGGCCACACGCCACCTGCAAAGGAGGGACGAGGGCCCCAGGTCAGCTCCTCTGAGGGGCTGGATGCTCCAGGCTCCGAGTTTTGGGTTTACAGTGTGGTGCACGGGGCTACCCCTCCGGAAAGAGTACCTTGTTTCCCTGGAGGTAGATGGGAGGAAGGTCACTGGGTACTGGGACACGGGCGCAGAGGTGACGCTGGCCCGGCCCGGGGTGGTGGCCCCAGATCGGATGGTGCCCAACACCTACCTGACCGTGAGGGGTGTGAGCGGCACCCCATTCAAGGTGCCTGTGGTGAGGGTACACCTGAAGTGGGGGGGCCAAGGAGGGCCCCAAGGATGTGGGGGTACACCCCCATTTGCCCACGGAGGTGTTAATGGGGGGCGACCTCGAGGGCTGGCCAAGCAACGCCCGGGGTGCCCTGGTTCGTGACCCGTAGTCAGAGTCGACGCAGGACACTGCGCTCTGACAACGGGGAAGGTACTCTGCCCGAGGCGCAGGACCCTAACCTGGTGGGGAGGGAACGCCCAGAGACCCGGCCCAGAGAGGTTGAGAGAGCAGGTCCCCATCCCTGTCCCAGCTGCTGAGTTCCAGGTCGAGTTGCAGAAAGAGCCCTCCTTGCGGAAGCCAGGGGACCTGGCCGACCTCAGTGGGGGGACAGACCATGAGGAGAGGTTGCAAGGAGAGGTTCCGGTGGGAGAAGGGGTTCCTGTACCGAGAATGGGCTCCCCCCGGGGAAGTGGAGTCATGGGGGATCAGGAGGCAGCTGGTGGTTCCCCAGAAGTTTTGCCACAAGCTACTGTACCTGGCCCATGACATCCCCCTCGCCGGGCACCAGGGAATCCGGCGTACCAGGCAGAGGCTGCTACAGAACTTTTACTAGCCTGGGTTCTTTACCCATGTTCGACAGTATTGCCAATCCTGTGACCCCTGCCAGCGGGTGGGGCAGGCCCGGGACAAGGGGAAAGCAGCTCTGAGGCCTTTGCCCATCATAGAAGAACCTTTCCAGAAGGTGGCCATGGACCTCTCAGCAAGGCAACCCGGTCAGGGAAGAAATACCTCCTGGTGGTGGTAGATTTCGCCACTCGCTACCCCGAGGCGGTGGCCTTGTCCTCTATTGAAGCAGATACCGTGCCAGAGGCGCTGCTGACCATTTTCAGCCGGGTGGGGTTCCCCCAAGGAAGTCTTAATGGACCAGGGCTCCAACTTCATGTCGACCCTGCTCCAGTCCCTGTGGGAGAAATGTGGGGTCCGGCACATCTGGGCCTCAGCGTATCACCCCCAGTCCAATGGGCTGGTGTAAAGGTTCAACGGGACGCTAAAGATGATGCTAAAAACATTTATGAACCAGCACCCACAGGACTGGGACAAGTACCTACCTCACCTGCTGTTTGCATACATGGAGGTACCCCAGGAATCTACCGGGTTTTTGCCTTTCAAACTGCTATATGGAAGGTGGGTAAGGAGGCCCCTGGACCTGATGCGAGACGAATGGGAGGGGAAGGCCGCCCCTGATGGGAAAGACTTGCCGAGTTCATGGGCCTGCCCATGGAGAATCTGGTTCGAGCCCAGAGGAAGCAGAAGGTCTGGTACGACCGCACGGGGTGGGCCCGCGCCTTTGCCACTGGGGATCAAGTGATGGTTCTCATCCCCGTGAGGAAAAACAAACTCCAGGCTGCCTGGGAAGGGCCCTTCAAGGTTGTCAAGCAACTAAATGAGGTAAACTATGTGGTGGAGCTGTCTAACCGGGCTCATCACCGCCCGGTGTACCATGTGAATCTGATGAAGCCATACGATGACAGGGGAAATATGGTGTTGGCCGTGTGAGGACATTGGGAGGAACAGGAGAGGACCTTTAGTGGATCTGTTCCCGGGGACAAAAGCTGGTTCCCCCCTGGAGGTGATTCCCCTCTCTGATCAGCTGACCCTGGCCCAGCAGGCTGAGATCAGAGGTGTGCTGCATCTGTACCGACAGCTGTTTTCCAACCACTGCCAAAGACAAAACGTGCAGTGGCACTTTCTCTTGTGCTGAGGTGTCACCTTGATCATCCTGGGTCTGCTCTAGGGTATGCAGGGTTCCTCTTTTTGTCGGCCAGACCACAGGCCTCTTTTTCTTTTGTTTACAGGCACACTCAATGTGTCCCTTTTTGCCCCAGTGTTGACACACCAGGTCCTTACACCAGCATTCTGATGCTTGGTGACCCGGCTTACCACAGCGGTAACATTCTTGACTCTGCACAGTTTTGTGGGTCGGTTCTTGTGACACTTTTTGCACCCTAGGGGATGCACCGATGTATTGCGCCTCCCTTGTAGCCACTTCCATGGAGACAGCAATATCAACAGCCTTCTGTAAGGCCGAATACCTGTCCTTCACCTAAAGTCCTCCCCGTCTCTCCCAACCCCCACACAGACAGCCCCTACTCCAGCACATCTCTCCCCCCTTCGGCAGGGAATGGAGAGCTGTGGCGTATGGGTTTGAGTGCTGTGGCAGGGAATGAGGCGGTTGTGTTGGGGCTGTGGGGGATGGGTTTGAGGTCTGGGAATGGGGGGCTGCGGGGTATGGCTTTGAGAGCTGTGGCGGAGAATGGTGGGTTGGGGGATGGGTTTGAGAGCTGTGGCAGGGAACGAGACGGGTGTGATGGGGCTGCGGGTGATGGGTTTGATCGGTGTGGCAGGGAATCGGGGGCTGTGGGGGATGGGTTTGAGCGGTGTAGAAGGGAATCGGGGGTGTGGGGGATGGATTTGAGGGCTGTGGCAGGGAATGATGCGCCTGTTATGGGACTGTGGGTAATCGGTTTGAGCATTGTGGAAGGGAATGGCGGGATGTGCGGGATGGGTTTGAGCGCTGTGGAAGGGAACGAGGTGGCTGTGATGGAGCTGAGGGGGATGGGTTTGAGCACTGTCGCAGGGAATGTTGTCTTGTGGGTGATGGGTTTGAGGTCTGTGGCAGGGTATGGGGTGCTGTGGGGGATTGGTTTGAGGTCTGTGGCAGGGTATGTGGCGGCTGTGATGTGGCTGTTGGGGTTGGGTTTGTGCGCTGCGTCTTGATTTTCGGCGGCTGTGATGGGTCTGTGGGGGATGGATTTGAGCGCTGTGGCAGGAATGTGGCGCTGTGGTGGATGGGTTTGAGGGCTGTGACAGGGAATTAGAGGCTATGGGGTCGGGTTTGAGAGCTGTGCGAGGAATGAGGTGGCTGTGATGAGGCTGTGGGGAGGGGTTTGCGGTCTGTGCAACGGAATGGGGGGCTGTGGGGGATGGGCTTGAGCGGTGTGGCAGGGAACGAGGCGGCTGTGATGGGGGTGTGGGGGATGGGTTTGAACGCTGTGGAAGGAAATGGGGGCTGTGGGGATAGCTTTGAGCTCTGTGGTAGGGTTTGGTGTGCTGTGGGGATCAGTTTGAGTTTTGTGGCAGGGAATGGGGGCTATGGTGGTCAGGTTTGAGTGCTATGGCAGGGAACGAGGGGGCTGGGATGGGGTTGTGGGGGTTGGGTTTGAACGCTGTGGAAGGAAATGGGGGGCTGTGGGGATAGCTTTGAGCTCTGTGGTAGGGTTTGGTGTGCTGTGGGGATCAGTCTGAGTTTTGTGGCAGGGAATGGGGGCTATGGTGGTCAGGTTTGAGTGCTATGGCAGGGAATGAGGGGCTGTGATGGGGTTGTGGGGGATGGGTTTGAACGCTGTGGAAGGAAATGGGGGTCTGTGGGAATAGCTTTGAGCTCTGTGGTAGGGTTTGGTGTGCTGTGGGGATCAGTTTGAGGTCTGTGGCAGGGAATGGGGGGCTATGGTGGTCGGGTTTGAGTGCTATGGCAGGGAACGAGGGGGCTGGGATGGGGTTGTGGGGGTTGGGTTTGAACACTGTGGAAGGAAATGGGGGGCTGTGGGGGATAGCTTTGAGCTCTGTGGTAGGGTTTGGTGTGCTGTGGGGTATCGGTCTGAGTTTTGTGGCAGGGAATGGGGGGCTATGGTGGTCGGGTTTGAGTGCTATGGCAGGGAATGAGGGGGCTGTGATGGGGTTGTGGGGGATGGGTTTGAACGCTGTGGAAGGAAATGGGCGGCTCTGGGGAATAGCTTTGAGCTCTGTGGGAGGGTTTGGTGTGCTGTGGGGGATCGGTGTGAGTTTTGTGGCAGGGAATGGGGGGCTATGGTGGTCGGGTTTGAGTGCTCTGGCAGGGAACGAGGGGGCTGGGATGGGGATGTGGGGGTTGGGTTTGATCGCTGGGGAAGGTCCGGGGGGGCTGGGGGGGAAAGCTTTGAGCTCTGTGGTAGGGGGTGGGGTGCTGTGGGGATCAGTTTGAGTTTTGTGGCAGGGAATGGGGCTATGGTGGTCGGGTTTGAGTGCTATGGCAGGGAATGAGGGGCTGTGATGGGGTTGTGGGGATGGGTTTGAGCGCTGTGGCAGAGAATGGGGGCTGTGGGGATGGGTTTGAGCAGTGCGACAGGGAATGACGCGGCTGTGATGGGGCTGTGGGGCTGGGTTTGAGCGCTGGGAATGGGGGCTGTGGGAATGTGTTCTAGGGCGGGGGCAGAGCATGGGGGACTGGTGCGATGTGTTTGAGTGGTGTAGCAGGGAATTGGGGGCTGTGGGAGTGGGTTTGAGCGCTGTTGAAGTAAATGGGGTGCTGTGGGGGTCGGGTTTGAGTGCTCTGGCAGGGAATGGGGGCCTATTGGGAATGGGTTTGAGAACTGTGGAACGGAATGGGGGGCTGTGCGGGATGGGTTTCATCGCTGTGGAAGGGAAAGGAGGGCTGTGGGGGATGGGTTTGAGCGCTGTCTCTGGGAATGGGGGGCTGTGGGGGATGGGTTTGAGTGATGTGGCAGGGAAAAGGCGGCTGAGCTGGGACTGTGGGGGATGGTGTTGAGCGCTGTGGCAGGGAATGGGGGGCTGTGGGGGATGGGTTAGAGGGCCATGGCAGGGAATGGGGGCTCTGGAGGATGGATTTGAGCACTGTGGCAGGGAATGAGGGGCTCTGGGGGATGGGTTTGAGCGCTGTCTCTGGGAATGGGGGGCTGTGGGGGATGGGTTTGTGGGCTGTGGCAGGGAATGGGGGGATGGGGGGATGGGTTTGAGAGCTGTGGCAGGGAACGAGACGGGTGTGATGGGGCTGTGGGGGATGGGTTTGAGCGTTCTGGCAGGGTATGGGGGGCTGTGGGTGATGGGTTTGATCGGTGTGGCAGGGAATCGGGGCTGTGGGGGATGGGTTTGAGCGGTGTAGAAGGGAATCGGGGGTGTGGGGGATGGGTTTGTGCATTGTGGAAGGGAATGGCGGGATGTGCGGGATGGGTTTGAGCGCTGTGGAAGGGATCGAGGTGGCTGTGATGGAGCTGAGGGGGATGGGTTTGAGCGCTGTCGCAGGGAATGTGGGGCTGTAGGGGATGGGTTTGTGTTGTGTCAGGAAACAAGGTGGCTGTGATGGGGCTGTGTGGGATGGGTTTCAGCACTCTGGCAGGGAATGGGGGGCTGTGAGGATGGGTTTGAGTGCTGAGGCTGGGAATGGGGGTTGTGGGGGATGGGTTTGAGTGTTGTGGCATGGAACGATGCGGCTGAGATGGGGCTGTGGGGATGGGTTTCTGGGCTGTGGAAGGGAATGGGGGGCTGTGGGGGATGGGTTTGTGCGCTGCGGCATGAATCTCAGAGGAGGTGATGGGGCTCTGGGGGCTGGATTTGAGCGCTGTGGCAGGGAATGAGAGGCGGTTAAGGGGCTGAGAGGGATGGGTTTCAGGTCCGTGGCAGGGAATGGAGGGCTGTGGGGGATGGCTTTGAGCTCTGGTAGGGTTTGGTGTGCTGTGGGGTATTGGTTTGAGGGCTGTGGCAGGGAATCAGGGGCTATGGTGGTCGGGTTTGAGGGCTGTGGAATGGAATGGGGGTCTGTGGGGGATGGCGTTGAGTGCTTTTGCCGGGAATGGTGTCCTGTGGGGGATGAGTTTGAGGTCTCTGCCAGGGAATGGCGGGTTGTGGGGGATGGGTTTCAGGTCTGTGGCAGGGAATGGACGGCAGTGGTGAATGGGTTTGTCCACTGTGCGAGAAAATAAGGTTGCTGTGATGGGGCTCGGGGGGATAGGTTTGAGGGCTATGGCAGGGAATGGGGGGCTGTGGGGGATGGGTTTGAGAGCAGTGGCAGGGAATGGGCGGCTGTGGGGGTGGGTTTCAGTTCTGTGGCAGGGAATGGGGGGCTGTGCGGGTCGGGTTTGAGTGCTCTGGCAGGGAATGGGGGACTATTGGAAATGGGTTTGAGGGCTGTGGAACGGAATGGGGAGCTGTGGGGGATGGGTTTCATCGCTGTGGAAGGGAATGGGGGGCTGTGGGGGATGGGTTTCATCGCTGTGGCAGGGAATGGGAGCTGTGGGGAATGGCTTTCAGCGCTGTGGCAGGGAACAAGGCGGCTGAGATGGGGCTGTGGGGTTCGGGTTTGAGGGCTGTGGCAAGGAATGCGGGGCTGTGGGGGATGGATTTCGGCGCTGTGGCAGGGAATGTTGGGTTGTGGGGGATGGGTTTGAGGGCTGTGGCAGGGAATGGGGGGCTGTGGGGAATGGGTTTTAGCGCTGTGGCAGGAAATGAGGGGCTGTGGGGGATGGGATGGAGGGCCATAGCAGGGAATGGGGGGGCTGTGGGGGATGGGTTTGAGGGCTGTGGCAGGGAATGGGGGGCTGTGGGGGATGGCGTTGAGTGCTTTTGCCGGGAATGGTGTCCTGTGGGGGATGAGTTTGAGGTCTCTGCCAGGGAATGGCGGGTTGTGGGGGATGGGTTTCAGGTCTGTGGCAGGGAATGGACGGCAGTGGTGGATGGGTTTGTCCACTGTGCGAGAAAATAAGGTTGCTGTGATGGGGCTCGGGGGGATAGGTTTGAGGGCTATGGCAGGGAATGGGGGGCTGCGGGGGATGGGTTTGAGGGCTGTGGCAGGGAATGGGGGGCTGTGGGGAATGGGTTTTAGCGCTGTGACAGGAAATGAGGGGCTGTGGGGGATGGGATGGAGGGCCATAGCAGGGAATGGGGGGCTGTGGGGGATGGGTTTGAGGGCTGTGGCAGGGAATGGGGGGCTGTGCGGGATGCGTTGGTGCCCGGGGGCTGGGCGCGAGGGGGCTGTGCTGGGGCTGGGGGGGATTGGTTTACGCGCTGTTGCTGTGAATGGGGGCTCTGCGGAATGGCTTTGAGAGCTGTGGCAGAGTATGGGGGATGTGGGGGATGGGTTGAGCGCTGTGGCAGAGAACGAAGCCGCTGTGATGGGTCTGTGGGGGATGGGTTTGAGGGCTGTGGCAGGGAATGGGGGGATGTGGGGATGGGTTTGAGCGCTGTTGCAGTGAATGGGGGGCTGTGCGGAATGGGTTTGAGAGCTGTGGCAGAGTATGGGGGATGTGGGGGATGGGTTGAGCGCTGTGGCAGGGAATGGGAGCTGTGGGGGATGGCTTTCAGCGCTGTGGCAGGGAACGAAGTGGCTGTGATGGGGCTGTGGGGGATGGGTTTGAGGGCTGTGGCAGGGAATGGGGGGCTGTGGGGTATGGGTTTGAGCGCTGTTGCAGTGAATGTGGGGCTATGGGGGATGGGTTTGAGTGGTGTGGCAGGGAGCGAGGTGGCTGTGATGGGGCTGTGGGGGATGGATTTCAGCGCTGTTGCAGTGAATGGCGGGCTGTGCGGAATGGGTTTGAGCGCTGTGAGGGAATGGGGGGCTGTGGGGGATGGGTTTGGGGGCTGTGGAGGGGTCAGTGGCTGTGGTGGAGCACACTGGGTCAGCGCATTCAGCTGTTAACCCAAAGGATGGTGATTTGAGCCCACCCAGGGACAGTACTTACCCTATACTACCTCCTTGGACCCTCAAAGGAACCCTTTTGCCGCTTCAGAGCTGTCCCTGCTGGCCTCAGTGTGTTTAGCTGGTGGCCCGAAGAGTGCACTGGCTGCGACACAAAAATCCATCTCCCAGCAGCCATGCCGGGGCCTCGGGCTTAATCCTCAAGGCCGAGCGCAAAACCCTTCAGCCGGGCATCTTTTGCTCCCTTTCCGCTTCTTCAGCAAGGGAGAAACAGAGGGGACATGCCAGCTCTAAGGGTATGTCTACGGGTAGCGATCGGTTTATCAGGGATCGATAGATCGCTTCCCATCTAGACGCAATCTATCGATCCCCAAACGTGCTCCCGTCAACTCCAGAACTCCACCAGGGCGAGCGGCGGTAGCGGAGTCGACAGGGGGAGCCTCCGTCGTCGACGGGGGAGCCACGCAAGGACGGAAGGTAAGTCGAAATAAGAGACTTCGACTTCAGGCAAGCTATTCCCCTAGCGGAAGTTGTGTATCTTACACCCAGTGTAGGCCAGGCCTAGGAGTGCCTCCCTCCCACTTCCCTCTTGGCTGCTGTGATAAATGTGGGTTGGGGGGTAGCTCCATTTGTGGACACCCAGCCAGCCAGTTAGCTATATAGTCCCTCTTGGTGGCTGTTCTCTGTTTGGTTTACCTGTAAAGGGTTAAAAAAGCCTCCCTGCATACGTAAAAGAAAGGGAGTGGGCCTCTGATCAAAAGAGCCAATGGGAGGGCTTATTAAAAATGGAAATAAATACCTACCACTCTGATTTGGGAGCAATTTCCACCCCTTTTGCGTCTGTGCAGGTGAGGTAATGAATTGGGCTCTCTGGTTTTTCTCTCGGACTGACCCACCTTGCCCCATCCCAAGATAATCATGGAAAAACAGTGTCTGGGGAGGCAAAGGGCCTGATTCTGATCTCATGTTTGGTGTAAAACAGGAGTAACTCGATGGATGCCAATGTTGGGACATTAGTGTAAATGAGACCAGCATCTACATCTGTGGTTGCCTGGTAAATTTAATTCCCCATTCAGGGCAATTGCTTCCTCCTCCTATTCGCGTAAGGGATTTGCTCCTTAAAATAGGACAAAAGGAAAGGGGAAAGAAATGGGGACTAACAGAATAAGAAGTTTAAGCCTGCAAAGCAGGAAGGTCACATCTAGCCTGGGACAATAATAGCCAAGGTCAGCGAAGAGCAGGGCGCTTGGTGCCAAGGTCACTCAGAGACAGAAAATGAGAGTGTGACGCACTGGGACTGTTCTTACTGTCAGGGCCAGCTCCAGACCCCAGTGCGCATTTTCCCGGCAGGGCGGCAGGCGGCTCCGGCGGACCTTCCGCGGTCATGCCTGCGGGAGGTCCACCGGAGGCGCGGGACCAGCGGACCTCCCGCGGGCATGACTGCGGAGGGTGCGCTAGTCTCGTGGCTCCGGTGGACCTCCCGCAGGCATGACTGCGGAGGGTGCGCTAGTCTCGCGGCTCCGGTGGACCTCCCGCAGGCATGATGGCTTGCCCCCTGCTGCACCTCATCTATGAAAGCACTGCTCCTGCTCCTTCTCTTCCCTCAAGGGCCCCCACCCTGTCGCTCGCTGATCTCCTCACCTCCCTCCCCTCACCAGCTGACCACCGGACCCTCCGCAGGCACGTCTGCAAGAGGTCCCCCGAAGTTGGGGGACCGGCGACCAGTAGCACGCCCCCTGCGGCGCGGCGCGCCGCCCTGCTTGGGGCGGCCGCATTCCTAGAGCCACCCCTGCTTACTGTGGTCTGTGAATGCTGCGTGGGGGGTGTTGGCCTTGGAGAAAGGTTTGCACTGGGAGATGGGAGACTGGCCTTGAGGGAAGATGCCTGAGCATGTAACGTGAGAACCCAGGAAGGGGTTAGAGGCCAGGTGACACCTCTGCCTGGGAAGCTGAACAAAGGCCTGGCAGAGGAGACACTGGGGAGTGAGGGGGTTTTCAGGAGCTGGCTGGGGAATGGAGGGAAGCACAGACAGGGGTCTGACCCCCCCCACCAAGGTGGCAGTGGTGCTCCTGGGACCCGAAGATGGATCTAATTGGGGAGGATCCTGTTGTCTGTGCCTGCAAAAACCTGTCTTGGACTGTGTTCCTGTCGTCTAAATAAACCTGCTTTACCGGCTGGCTGAGAGTCATGGTGGGGGTGCAGGGCCTTGACTCCCCCACACTCCGTTACAGAGATTGACACTCATCTCTTGCTGTTCTGCTTACATATTACTAAGGCCTGGTCTACACTAGGACTTTAATTCGAATTTAGCAGCGTTAATTCGAGCTAACCGCTCAACCGTCCACACCAGGAAGCCATTTAATTCGAACTAGAGGGCTCTTTAGTTCGAATTTGGTACTCCACCCCGGCAGGTGGAGTAACGCTAAATTCGACATGGCTAGCTCGAATTAGGCTAGGTGTGGATGCAAATCGAACTTAGTAGCTCCGGGAGCTATCCCACAGTGCACCACTCTGTTGACGCTCCGGACAGCAGTCCGAGCTTGGATTCTCTGACCAGCCACACAGGAAATGACCCGGGAAAATTTGAATTCATTTTCCTGTCTGGGCACTTTGAATCTGATGTCCTGGCTGGACATCGGGGCGAGCTCCGCAGCACCTGCAACGATGCAGAGCTCTCCAGCAGAGGAGTTCATGTGATCTGTGAATAGAAAGAGGGACCCAGCATAGACTGACTGGGAACTCTTCGATCTGATCGGTGTGTGGGGCGAGGAGTCTGTGCTTTCGGAGCTGCGCTCCAAAACAGGGAATGCGAAGACCTACGAGAAGGTCTCCAAAGCCATGAGAGACAGAGGATACAGGCGGGATGCAACGCAGCGCCGCGTGAAAAACAAGGACCCCAGACAAGGCTACCAAAAAATCAAAGCGGCAAACGGACGCTACGGAGCCTGCCACCACTGCCCCACCAGTGACCGTGGACTCTGATGATGGGGCAGTGTCGACGGACAGTTCCTCGACGATGTTCACGGACGGGGAAGATGAGGAAGGGTTTGTGGAGGACGAGGCAGGCGACAGCGCTTACAACGCTGGTTTCCCGGAGAGCCAGGATCTCTTCATCACCGTCACGGAGATCCCCTACCAACCCTCCCCGGCCATGAACCCGGATCCTGAATCAGGGGAAGGAGCAGTCGGTAAGTGCTTTAACCATGTTAACTTTTATTATTAATGTAACAGGAATCTTAAGTGTGTGAAAAGGAGGTCTCTCTATATATGGGGATAGAACAGAAATCCTCCAGGGAGATCTCCACAAAGCTCTCCTGGGATTACTCGAAAAGCATCAGCAGGAGGTTCCTGGGGAGAGCTGCCTTATTGGGTGCTCCGTGGTAGCACACTTTTCCACGCGAGGCTTTCATTAATTACTCATGGAGCACTGCCTCCCCGAGCACGGCTGCATCGGGCCCTGGTTCGTGCGAGCTTTCACGCAGCATGCGCTCTCTATCTCCTTCAGTGACCGTCCTCAGGGTGATCTCGCTCGGAGATTCCTACATCTATTTAGGGTAATTACTGTAATTTTACGCCTGGTCCAAAGTATGTTTAAAAAATCTCCAGACAGACGGCATAGCAGAGACTCAGCACGCAGCTGCGTGACGAGCGTAACGGAAAGCCAAAGAATATCATGGACGCTCATGGAGGGAGGGGGGAATGAGGACGCAAGGTATCCCACAGTTCCTGCTGTCTCCGCTAAGCATTTGCATTCTTGGCTGAGCTCCAAATGCTTCTAGGGTTTAACACAGTGTCCGCGGTGGCTCAGGGCATAGCTCGGCAACTTACGCCCCCCCCCCCACATACACACACCCAGAAGTGAAAGGGGAAACGGTCCTGTGTTGACTCTGTTAGATGTCACCGTATCCGTAATGAATGCTGCAGATACATGCGATGCTGCAGCACTGAACAACGACATCCTCATTCCCCCTGCCATGGGTGGCTGACGGTGCAGTATGACTGATATCCACCGTCATCATCAGCCCATTGGCACATGGGGCAGTGCAAAAGGACTGGTAACCATGCGTACTAGCATCGGTCAGGTCGATCAAGGGCGCCTGGCCCTAATTTTTCATGGTAGATGGTGCAGTATGGCTGGTAACCTTCCTCATCATAGCAACAGGGGGCTGAGCTTCATCAGCCCCCACCCTTCATGTGTAAAGAAAAGATTCAATGGCCCCTGGACTATCAGCAGGATGATGGTCTCCTTCATCCACAGTAATTAATGTTCTGCCTGGACTATCATTGCAGCTGGAGGCTTCCTTCCACTCATTTCTCACAAACAAGTCCCTGTGTCTTATTCCTGCACTCTTTATGACTTAATCACAGAAGTGGTGGGACAATGGTATGGGAGCCCAGGAAGGCTGCGGGAAGGCCGGAATGAGCAGGTGGGGTTGTTTCAGGATCACCCACTGTGAATAGCATTCAGCTCAAAATTTATGTATTATCGGACACAGAGCAGCTGTGCTCTGTGGTTCTATGATACAGAGGTTCTCTAGTACACTTGCCCATATTCTAGGCAGGACTGATTCTGTTTTTAGAAACCAAAAAGGAGGGATTGACTCAGGGAGTCATTCCCAATTTTTGCTTTTGCGCCCCTGGCTGATCGGCCAGGGGCACTTATGACAGCACCACATGGTGCAGTGCAAAAGGACAGGTAACCATGAGCATCTTATTACCATCTTCTTACCAATTCATGGTATGGTAGACGGTGCAGTAACCATCCCTGCTGTCATGCAAAAGCAAAAGCATGCTGCTGTGTCCCTTCCTGACTCACACAAGTCCCAATCCCAGTCCCATCACCTAACTGTCTAAGTAATAAAAATACTTTGCTGTTAATTAATGTTTCTGATTTTTTTTCACAGAAGACTGTGTTTCAATGGGGGGCGGGGGAAAGGGGGTTGCAATTGCATGGGACAGGCACCTTTCACACGGTACAGACACGGGGGAAGGATCAGCAGCGGGTCACACACACAGTGCAGTCTGTAGGCACCATGGTCGGTATGGGAGGTGGTTTCCAGTTTCTGAGTGGGCGGTGGGGATGTGACTTTGTAGCGGGGGAGGGCGGTTACAGATCTTAGACAGCGGTCCTTGTCCTGGACCGCAGAGTCACGCAGCAGAGGAATCTGTATCCGTCCTCCTCAGCCACAAGGTCACATATCCCCCGCACTCAGAATTCGAAAAAGAGGGATGGCAGGCTCCGTTGAAAGAAGCATTCCAGCACTGCGGACCGCTCTAGGAGCAGGAGCCTGTCATTACTTAAGTTTACAGGCGGTCTTTACATCAGCGCACACCCTACCCAACACAGTCTGCGTCCCAGTGTCAACCCTTTAACGAAAAGTCATGAATAAAGAAACCTCTCTTAAGTAACAGTGTGACATGTATTTTATTTTTACACGTGTGTTGGAAATGGGGGAAACGGGGTGAACGGGGTATGTAACCAAAGAGGAGCGTCAACAGTAACTGGGTAAAGAAACAGGGGCACGTTCAGCTTCTCTGTAAAAAAACTGACCAGCCACAGGTCACGCTGCTCGCTGATCGCTGGGATTAGAAGAGTTCCTTGTCGCTGTCCCAGGCGCCTGTACAGGGCTTCATGAGCAAGTGCATTAGCGGGCAGGCTGGGTCACCTAGGATGACTATAGGCGTCTGCACATCCCCAACAGTTATTTTGTGGTCCGGGAAGAAACTATCTTCCTGCAGGCGTATGCGCAGCCCACAGTTCCTGAGAACACATGCATGACGAACCTTGCCCGGCCACCCGACATTCATGTTGGTAAAACGTCCCCTATGGTCCCCCAGTGCTTGCAGCACCATTGAAAAGTAGCCCAATTGCTCAGCAGCTGACTGTGGAAGAGGTGGACGATAAAGTGCGAGGAGGAGAAAACGGCGATGATAGAAGCGGGCTCCATGCTTGCAGTGATGTGGCGTCCGCGCTATCACTGACCAGAACAGTGCACGAAGAGATTGCCCGCAGGCGCTTTCAGGGAGAGAGGGAGGGATGGCGTGATTGACGGTTCAATGACGACAGTTCCCCAAAACCACACTCGACACATTTCTCCCCCCAGCAGGCATTGGGGGCTCTACCCAGCATTCCAATGGGCAGCGGGGACTGCGGGAACTGTGGGATAGCTTCCCACAGTGCACCGCTTCCAAAGTCGATGCCGGTCCCGTTAATGTGGACTAATAATTCGAATTACTGTATTTATTGTGGATACACAAATTCGACTTCATAAGGTCGAATCCACAAATTCGACTTAAGTAGATTCGAAATAGTCTTGTAGTGTAGACAAAGCCTAATTGGGGAGGATCCTGTTGTCTGTGCCTGCAAAAACCTGTCTTGGACTGTGTTCCTGTCGTCTAAATAAACCTGCTTTACCGGCTGGCTGAGAGTCATGGTGGGGGTGCAGCGCCTTGACTCCCCCACACTCCGTGACAGAGATTGACACTCATCTCTTGCTGTTCTGGTTACATATTACTATCTCTCCTTTCAGTTTCCCCTTTTCTCCACCCCCCCACCCCCCCGACCCCACACTGTCTCATTAAGAAACAGCTCATCTGCATGGGTCAAGTTTCCTCTCATTCAGACTGCTGCAACTCCACTGAGTTAATACTGACCTTCAACAGTGTGTGTGGAAAATCATGCCCCAAATCTCCTGTTAGCAAGAAGAGGCAACCCCTCAGCTGGTGCCATAGCTCCATCAGATCTGCCCCCTAATAGCTTTTCTGGAGGAACGGGAAAGGCCGTTCAATATGGAATAGCAGATCCACAGTCATTTTTTTTAAGGTTAGCACTGCTGTCATGGCAGCCACCCAGGAGGGATGGTAAACAACAGAAGCTTCTGTCTCAGATGCTGCAGGCAGGACACAAGGCCAGCTAGCGCTTTCGGCCCCTGGATCCTGATTCATGCAATGGACTTGGGAGAACATCTCACTATAGCTTTCTCATTCCGAGAGATGCTGCTCACGCTGCTTCAGCCTGTGGTGCCGAGTACAGCGTATAACAGAGCTGAGTCATTTTTATGGCCGGCCAGACTTGGAACAGACTAGAGAGAAAGAAAAAAAGATAAGCTAGTATAGCGAAGGGGGGTGAAATGATGTACCAAGACAGAGACAGCAGGAATCTAAAGCATCAGTGTGACAAAGTGGGGATTTTCCCTTGTTATGGTGTATGTGTGTCTTACTGTTGAGCCTATGAGAATTTTACTGTTTTGCATGAATACTGTGTGTGCCTCAGTTTCCCTGCATGCTGCACTAATACCTCGGTAGTGGGAATAGGGGTGTGTGACTTTGGTTGAGACCTCTGGGGCAGGTGGGGCTGCTCCAGCTGCCTGCACATATGCTATGACTGGTGCTCTTTGTAACCTGATACCCAGGATGGGGACTACACCCAAGTGACGCCCAGGTAACTTGCCTGGCAAGCAGGACAAAGCCAAGGAGGCAGAGCAATGGGGGGTGCCGGAGGTCGGGTTGTTGGAAGCTAGGCAGTCTGCTTGGGAGGTGTGGTAGAGGGTGTGTCCAGAGCTTCTGGATGGACTTGGCTGAAAGTCACTGATTTCTCTGCTAACAAGTTCTAGTCTACCCTGCATTCCAGTCAACTAATAAAACCTTCTGTTTTACTAGCTGGCTGAGAGTCACTGCTGACTGCCGAGTTGGGGTGCAGGGCCCCGTCCGGGTGGACTCGCTGCAGGAAGCGCACAGTGTGGAAGGGGATGCTCAGATCCAGGAAGATCATAGAATCATAGAATTAATCTGGCTGCTTCTCTCCATTAATTGTCTCTTGGCAGGTCATGATTTCCTCTAATGTTCTAGGTCTTCTAAAATACTTGCTGAATAATTACTATGAACCATGTTGTTGCTGTGCATCCGAATAGCAATTTTAGGCTGGGAGCAGGAGGAATTCGTGCTTCCCAATAATCAGCAGTGCAACCGAATGCTATTTTCTGGGGTTCAAGCTGGGCTGGGGTCTTCTCCCCGCGTTCCAGTCGGGGGGGCTGTGATTTGGGCTCTCTTGGTTCAGAGCCCTTTCGTAAAGCAGAGTTGCAGTGTTAAGCACTATGTTAGAGCTCCTTCCGTGAAAATAGCAAAACATGACCCTTTTCGCTGCGAGCGAGGAAAGTCTAATGGAATCGTCCTCCTTCTGCAATTCTGATACAGTGCTGAGAATTTGGCAGTTCTACGTTGTGAAAACAGCAAAACATGAGACAGTCACTGCGGATTATTGGGAAGCACGAATTCCTCCTGCTCCCAGCCTAAAATTGCTATTCGGATGCACAGCTAGCAACTTTACCGAGCTACGCTGTAAAAACAGCTATACTTGAGCAATTCATTCGAAATCACTCGTAGGCATGAATTTATTCTGGAAACACGCTAAAAATGCTGTTCGGTTCCACTGCTGGCTATTTGGAAGAGCTCCGTTTGTGAAAATTCCTAAAAAGGTCAGTGCAAACAACTGCTAGGCAACACTTTCTCCTAGACCCATCTTACAAATGCTATTCAGATGCACTGATGTCAATTTCAGAGATGTACGATATGTACGAAGGTTTTAAAGCAGCTAAACATGAGAAAGAATTCCACACCATTGGAAAGCAAGTATTCCTCCTGTTCCCATCCTATGCTTGCTATTCGGATGCACAGCAAAAACTTGACCGAGATACGATGTGAAAACAGCTACACATTTACAATTCATTCCAAATCACTCGTAGGCACGAATTGCTCCTGGAACCACCCTAGAAATGCTATTCGATTACACTCCTGCCCATTTGGCAGAGATCCGTTTGTGAAATAGCTAAACATCAGAAATTCAGTCAAAATTTAAGCTAGGCACTTGAAAAGAGCTAATGAAGAATTATTAAGCCCACATCAGTGCTAGACATGACTTTCCCCTTGAACCAGCCTCCGATTGCTATTCGAAAGCACTAGTGGCTATTTGGCAGAGTTCCTTTCGTGAAATTTGCTAAAAAGCAGACGTTCAGTGCAAAGCACTGCTAGGCAACACTTTCTCCTGGAACCATTTTACAAATGCTGTTCGGTTGCATTGCAAGCAATAAAACTAATCTGCGAGTGTTTAAATTGATACATATGAGAAATTAATTCAGGTTCATTGCTAGGCAAAGATTTCTCTGAGAATCGTCTTTCACAAGCAATAGCATCCCCTGCTGGACGTTTGGTAGAGATTCCTTTCGTGAACATTGCTAAACATGAGGCAGTCATTGCAGCTCACTGATAGGTACGAATTTCTCTTTGAAATATCCACAAAATAGCATTCGGGTGCACTGTTAAGCCCTTTGTTAGAGCTCCTTCCGTGAAAATAGCAAAACATGACCCTTTTCGCTGCGAGCGAGGAAAGTCTAATGGAATCGTCCTCCTTCTGCAATTCTGATACACGGCTGAGAATTTGGCCGTTATACGTTGTGAAAACAGCGAAACATGAGAAATTCACTGCGGATTATTGGGAAGCACGAATTCCTCCTGCGCCCAGCCTAAAATTGCTATTCGGATGCACAGCTAGCAACTTGACCGAGGTACGCTGTGAAAACAGCTATACCTGAGCAATTCATTCGAAATCACTCGTAGGCATGAATTTCTTCTGGAAACACGCTAAAAATGCTATTCGGTTCCACTGCTGGCTATTTGGAAGAGCTCCGTTTGTGAAAATTCCTAAAAAGGAGACGTTCAGTGCAAACAACTGCTAGGCAACACTTTCTCCTAGACCCATCTTACAAATGCTATTCCGATGCATTGCTGGCAATTTGGCAGAGATCCGTTTAGGAAAACAGCGAACTGTGAGAAATTCATTCTCCTAGACCCATCTTACAAATGCTATTCCGATGCATTGCTGGCAATTTGGCAGAGATCCGTTTAGGAAAACAGCGAACTGTGAGAAATTCATTGCGGATTATTAGTAGTCATGAATTTCTCCTAGCCCCATCTTACAAATGCTATTCAGATGCACTGCTGTCAATTTGACAGATGTACGATTTGTACGAAGGTTTCAAAGCAGCTAAACATGAGAAAGAATTCCACACCATTGGAAAGCAAGTATTCCTCCTGTTCCCATCCTAAACTTGCTATTCGGATGCACAGCAAAAACATGACCGAGATACGATGTGAAAACAGCTACACATGAACAAGTCATTCCAAATCACTCGTAGGCACGAATTGCTCCAGGAACACCCCCCCTCAAAATGCTATTTGATTACACTCCTGCCCGTTTGGCAGAGATCCGTTTATGAAAATAGCTAAACATCAGAAATTCAGTCAAAATGTAAGCTAGGCACTTGAAAAGAGCTAATGAAGAATTATTAAGCCCACATCAGTGCTAGACACGACTTTCCCCTTGAACCAACCTCCAATTTCTATTCGAAAGCACTGGTGGTTATTTGGCAGAGTCCCTGTCGTGAAAATTGCTAAAGAGGAGACGTTCAGTGCAAAGCACTGCTAGGAAACACTTTCTCCTGGAAACATTTTACAAATGCTATTCGGTTGCATTGCCTGCCATAAAACTAATCTGCGAGTGTGAATATTGATACATATGAGAAATTAATTCAGGTTCATTGCTAGGCACCGATTTCTCTGAGAATCGTCTTTCACAAGCCAATAGCATCCCCTGCTGGACGTACGTAACTAATAGATTTTTCTCTCCTAATAATCGTCTGCCTTTTGGAGTTCCCACTTTCTAGCAGAAAATTACGGCTTTCAGGTACTCTCTATACTTGAATTCTTTAAAAACAACCTAATCTGCTAATGTTTACTCTTCAGGGACGTAATCTCAGTCGAGACAGAAGTCTTTGATATAGGTGAGCAAATCTGCTGTGGAAATAAACTGGTAGTGGGCCATTGATTTTAAAGACGCTCGAATCATAGTGCAGCTACAGACAAGAGCAATGTCTAGCTACAAGGGGACCCAGTCCATTTGAAATGTACGCTGGTTCAGAAAAGGAACTAGAAATGGGTTCAAAGCCTACAGCTACCCACAGCTCACAGGTATTTGGCTCAGGGGGTTGGTTTTGGGCCGCTCTAGAGACAGCGATTAGCCAACTATCTAAAGTTTAGGGTGTTCAGATGCACTGATCTACCTAGCTATCTATCTGTCTATCACGAACACTAATAAGCATATTTAATTTTTCTTGTTTAAGCAATGCCATTGAAACTGCGGCAGTTTTACTGACAACATTACTGAAAAATTCTACAGTTACCTTATTTATCTACATATCTAGCTATCCATAAACACTAATGAGCATCTTTCATTTTTCTGGCTTAAGAATTTCCATTTGAACTCCTCCTGGTCTACTTACAACTTTTCTCCACATTGATCTATCTAGCGATCTAGCTAGCTGTCCAGCGACCTAGACAGCTACCTAATCACTAAAACTAATGAGCTTTTATTTTTCTTGTTTACGCATTTCCAGCGGAACTTCCCCTGTTTCACTGACAAGTATCAGAGGGGTAGCCGTGTAAGTCTTAGGTTAATGAGCCTTTTTTATATTTAATAATGTCGTATGTATTCAGGTGCCTGTGTGATCCGATAGCTAGCTAGCTAGATTGCTAGATCGAGTAACTGAATAACGCTTGAGTAAAGCTATCAGGAAAACAGGGACTCTTACAAAGAGAAAAAGTAAAGCTTCTTATCACTGTTCGTGATTAGTTAGCTCCATCGATCGAGCTAGAGCGAGAGACAGACAGTGTAACTGTATAAATCTTGAGAAATGCTGTCAGTGAAACAGTTGAAGTGCCATTTGTAATTGTAAACCGTACACAAGAAAATTAAAAGGTGCTCATTAGTGTTTGTGATTAGATAGAAATTAGATCGCTAGACAGCTAGCTAGATCGCTACGTTGTTAAAAGTGAATAAAGTTGTAAGTAGAACAGAGGGAGCTCAGATGGAAACGCTTAAACAAGAAAAATTAAAGCTGCTTATTAGTGTTCGTGATTAGCTAGATAGATAGCTATTGCAGCTGCACACACTAAACTTTAGGTATTTGCAGAGGAGCTCTCTCTGCAGAACGGCAAAAACCAAAACCCTGCGCCAATACCTGTGGCTGATGGTATCTGCAGGCTTTGAAACCATTTCTAGGTCCTTTTCTGAAAGAGCGTACATTTCAAATTGTCCCCTCGTACCTGGACATTGCTCTAGTCTGCAGCTGCCCTATGATTCGAGCGTGGGTGTCTTTCAAATCACTGGCCGACTAACTCTTAATTTCTACAGCAGATTTGCTCAAAGACTCCTGTCCCGACTGAGATTCCATACCTCAAGTTGTTTTTAAAGAATTCGAGAAACAGAAAGAATGTAATAAGCCGTATTTTGAAACTAGGAAGGGGGAACTCAAAAAGACAGACGACTTTTCCAATAAAGGCATTAAAAAGTCAGGAACGAGAATGAGCCTAGGAAACTTCATTCCAGAGACTAAGTCTTTCCAAAGCTCCAAGGGCCTGGATAGAGAGGCTAATATTACAAGCAGCAGCTTAGCCATAGCTAGATTAAAATGGCTCTATAGCTGTGTAGGCATACACATAGATTGCTGTTACAGCTCAAACTCAGACACCTAGGTAGTGGAGACTAAGTGAAATCCTGACTGTAAACCCAGTAAACTATGCAATTTGGAACTGTATGAAGTAAAATTGGAATGCATGTTCCTCTTAACCTGGGCTAGACAACCTATGGCATGTGTGCCGAAGGCTGCACAGAAGCTGATTTTCAGTGGCACTCACACTGCCCGGTCCTCGCCACCAATTCGAGGCAGAGGATTATGGGGAGGGGGGCGCTCTCCATTTTAATTTCAATATAGATGAAGCGTCTTCATCATTTAAGAAACCTTATTTACTATACATTCAAACAAAGTTTAGTATCAGAGGGGTAGCCGTGTTAGTCTGGTTCTGTAAAAGCAGCAAAGAATCCTGTGGCACCTTATAGACTAAAAGACGTTTTGCAGCATGAGCTTTCGTGGGTGAACACCCACTTCTTCGGATGCAATTAGTTTAGTTATACATTTTAGACATAAAGAAAGAGACCTTCTGAAAACCTTGATATGTATTTCGGTCACGCGAAACCTCAAAAATGAGTGACTAAATGAAGACTGGGCACACCTCTTCTGAAACGGTGCCGAGCCCTGCTGTAGCCAGTCTTATTGCACGACAGAGAGAGTTTTTCCTAGAAACCAGCAGAGGGTGCTGTTGCCTTGTCAAGGCTCTTTCCTTGAGGCTTTTGAAAAAGCTCCGGTGAAGTAGTTTATTTTTCAAGAGCGCTATGCTAAATGGACTAGAAAAATGCCACGAAATGAGCTGCCCGGGGAGCGGGCGCGTACGGAGGGTCGCGCGCCGGCCGGAGTAGCGTGGATCCCGCTCCCTCGGTGGGTCCGCGGGTTCCAGACCATAGAAAAGACTTTACAAAAGAGGTGATCCATTCTAATTCTCTCCGAAGTAACAGAGCAGGCTATAAACACTACTATAGCGACTCATTGAAATAGTCACTGCCACACATGGACTTCTTGTCCTCAGGCGCTCTCTGAACTCTTCCCGGCTACGTTCTCAGCCATACTCTATTTTGGTGACAAAACCCTCTCAGTTGTCTCTCTTCAGAACCACATCTATTTCGTGCATCTCCACAATAAATGTCGCAGAGACCCTCTTCTCGGGCTGTACCACATTAGTAAGACTTCACCATAGGCGACAGGTACAGTATTGTCTCGCTCTCCGGGACCAAGCTCCGCAATCCCTTTCTCCCTCTCCTCCGGCTGTAGCTCCACATCCCCGCGGCCCTCTCCCCCGGCCAGAACCTCGCAACTTCAGAGCTCCCAGCCGGAGCCCCACAACCCCTTTGTTCCGCATCCCCGGCCGGACCTTCGCATCCCCGCGATCCCGTTGTCTCGGCCAAGCACGGCAAGTCCTGCGGCTCCGTTTCCCCGACCGGAGCACGGCCACCCCTTCGTCCCGCTCCCACCGGCCGGAGCTCCGCGTCCCCGCCAGAACCTCGCAACCCCAGAGCTCCCGGTCAGAGGCTCACAACCCCGCAGCCCCCCTCTCTGGCCGGAACCCCGCAGCCCCGCTCTCCCGGCAGGAGCTCCGTAAGTCCGCAGCCCCGCTCTCCCGACCAGAGCCCCGGAAAACACCGCGTCCCGCTACCCAGGCTGGAGCCCCGCAACCCAGCAGACCCGTTCTCCCGGCCGGATCTCCGCAACCCCTTGGTCCCGCATCTGCGACCGGACCTCCGCCATCCCCGCGATCCCGCTGTCCCGGCCGAGCGCGGCAATTCCCGCGGCTCCATTTCCCCTACCGGACCTCCGCAGCCCCGCAGCCCCGCTCTCCCGGCCAGAGCCCTGCCACCCCGTAGTCCCGCTCACCCGGCTGGAGTCCGCAACTCCCCAGACCTAGTCTCGCCGCCGGAGCCCCGGGGCACCGACACGCTGGACAGAGCCCCGCCAACCCGGACAGAGCCCGGCTAACGGAGACCGAGCTCCGCAACACTTGGTCCTGCTCTCCCGGCAGGAGCCCTGCAATCCCGCGGTCCCACTCCCCAGACCAAGTGCAGCAACCACTCTCCACTCAGAGCCCCACAACCCTGCAGCCCCACTCGCCGGACCGGAGCCCCGCAAAACCGCGATCCCCCGGCAACCCCGCACCCCCACTCTTCTGGCAGGAGCCCGCAACCATGGAGTCCCGCTCTCCTGGCAGCAGCCCCGCAACTCCTTGGTCCCGCTCCCCCGGCCGGAGCTCCGCAAGCCCGCGGTCCCGCTCCCCCGCCACAACCACGCAACTCCGCAGGCCCACTCTCCTCGCTGGAGCCCCAGGGCCCCGACTCCCCAGCCAGATCCCGTCACCCTGTGGTCCCGCTCTCCCGGCAGGAGCCCCACAACTCCGGCGCTCCGGTGACCAGACACCCCGGAGAGAGCCCCGCTACCCCGGACAGAGCCCCCCCCCCAACCGCGCGGTCATGCTCTCCCGGCATCACCTCTGCTAGGGCTCCGCAACCCTTTTGACAAAGGTGGACTGTTCCTACTGGGGTCTGTGAATGCTGTGTTGGTGCCTCAGTGTCCCCTATGCAGTTCTTAAGTATCTAGCAAAGCAAGAGGCCAGTGCAGAGATCCTAGTAATTCAAAATAGAGGTCATAGATAAGTGTGGTGTTATAAATGCATTTCACTTGTACGCCATGTTATATAACTACATTGACTGGTTTCAGCTACTGCTAGGACTAATAACAGGCTATTTATATGTACACGCATGCATCTACACAGGAGAAAACTTCTTCACCTTAGCCTCTAATAAGGCTATATCGAGAAGCAATGGGCTTAAACTGCAGCAAGGGAGGTTTAGGTTGGACATCAGAAATACCTTCTTAACTGTCCGGGTGGTTAAACAGTAGAATAAACTGCCTAGGGAGGTTGTGGAATCTCCAGCGCTGGAAATATTTAAGAGTAGTTTAAATAAATGTCTATCAGGGATGGTGAAAGTATTTGGGCCTGCCACGAGGGCAGGGGACTGGACTGGATGACCTCTGGAAGTCCCTACCAGCCCTAGAATCTATGCAACTATGACTAAATACTCTGCAAGTGTAGTTCTAACATGCAGTGTTTTCCTAGTTTCTTGTGGTCCTTTGACATGGCACTGCTGCTAGTTCCTGTCGCCTCTCTTTCTCCTGCATCCCAATCTGCTCAGAGCTGTCCACTTTTCTGTGGCACAGCCTCTTCTTCCCAGAGGCCCAGGAGATCCACGATCTCCAGTTTACTCCAAGCTGGAGTGCATGTGGCCAGCATCTTCGGCTAGGCAGTTGCACACAGAAGTGGAGAAATGCTAGGGAGACAGTCGAGAAAAATAGTTGTGGCACTTTAACGAGGCAGGGGCATTCTGGTCTCTGTGTTCCCTGGACAATGGAGTTTGCATTTTGACTAGAGCTGTCAGTGTCAGGCACTGGGGGACAGCTGCTGGAGGATTGTTAGGGCTGACAAAGGTAATGCAGCAGCTACACTTGTGCTGCATTGACCTGGGTACATTGACCATGGGTCAACGCCGCTTGGGGCGGTGGTGTTACTGTGCTGCTGTAATGGCGTGCGTGCATCAGTAAGAGAGACACTTATGTGTCATCTAGGTCGACAGAAAACAGCTTCATCAGCCTAACTTTTTAGTGTACACCAGACCTAAGTGCTTATTTTCGATGGTAGTACAACAGCGTCTCACCAAAAAAATCTACATCTGATTTCCTGGCAATTCTTTGCAGTGCTACATAACTAATAGATTTTTTCTCTCTTAATAATCTCAACAATCTGATTACTTTATTTGACAATACATCAAAATACAGTTCTTCTTGAAGAAACAGGTCATCCTACAGCTGCGTCAATATATGCAGAAGTTGAATTCATGTTTACATTTGAGTGCTTGCCCCATGCAGGCAGAAACAGTGCGCACAAACGCAGCTATTTTGCTTTTCAACAAACTGTAAAACTTGTAAAGAGAAAAAAGCAATGCAGACACCTAAAATGACTTCTTTCAATTGAGTTTAAATAGTTTTCTAAATAGGTGATAAAGATGTCAAACACACATGCAATTCTACATCACGATAGGTTGCAAAGTTTAGCCTCCAATCTTGAGGGACATACATTAAATCCTTTCATGTTCTTCTCCCCTTTCTCTCCAGGAGCACTCTCCTTCCCCTTGCACCTCCAGAGTACTGGTAGAAACTGTTTGGAACTGTTGGAAGCAAAACTTTCCTTCCCCTTAATTGTTCAGCTCTTCAGCGTTGTGACAATATGGTCAAGGGTGAGGAGACAATACTGTACCTGTCGCCTATGGTGAAGTCTTACTAATGTGGGACAGCCCGAGAAGAGGGTCTTTGCGACATTTATTGTGGCGATGCACGAAATAGATGTGGTTCTGAAGAGAGACAACTAAGAGGGTTTTGTCACCAAAATAGAGTAAGGCTGAGAACGTAGCCGGGAAGAGTTCAGAGAGCGCCTGAGGACAAGAAGTCCATGTGTGGCAGTGACTATTTCAATGAGTCGCTACAGTAGTGTTTATAGCCTGCTCTGTTACTTCGGAGAGAATTAGAATGGATCACCTCTTTTGTAAAGTCTTTTCTATGTTCTGGACCCCGCGGACCCACTGAGGGAGCGTGATCCACGCTCCTCCGGCCGGCGCGCGACCCTCAGTACGCGCCCACTCCCCGGGCAGCTCATTTCGTGATGGAGTAGGGGCTCTCTGTGTGGGGTTGGGAGAGCTGGGGAGGACTTTAGGTGAGGGACAGGTATTCAGCCTGTAACCTGAGCTAGGCAGGGGGAGGGGAGGTCAACACCTCTGCCCGGGGAGCTAGACAAAGAAAAAGAGCCGAGTGGAGCGGGGGAGTCAGTTTCGGTTTGGGGCTGGATGGTGGGAGTTCAGGGAATCCTAGGCTGGGATCCAAGCACCCTGAACCCCAGAAAGGCAAGATTGAGAGGTCCTAGCTCTGAACACGAGCTCTGCTGTAGCCTGTGCTCCTGATGTTCAATAAACCTTCTGTTTTACTGGCTGGCTGAGAGTCCCTGTGAGTCCCAGGAAGAGGGGTGCAGGGCCGGACTCCCCCACACTCCGTGACAGTCTCCAACACCTTCAGTTGGCACCTTTGCAGAGGAGGGGCCCAGGCCATCATTTGCTAGGAGACAGAGTATCAGGTATTTAGATGCACTGGCCTCTTGCTTTGCTAGATACTTAACTGCATAGGGGACACTGAGGCACTAACACAGCATTCACAGATCCAAGTAAGAACAGTCCCCCTTCGTCACATCTCTCCCCCCCTTCGACGGACTCCCCCACACTCCGTGACAACTGGTGGTAGCGGTGGGATTTACTGCACCCCGTGGATGGCGCTTCCTGCAGTAAGTGACTGGGGAGCAGTAAAACGAAGGGGCGATTTCAGGAGGCAATTAACCCCTGGGAGCGTGTGACCAGAGCAAAGGACTTTGCAGTAACAGGGTCCCCCGGGGGGATTGCAGGAGGAGTCCCGGGGTGGACGACTCTGCAGCACGACCCTGGAAGAGAGGAGGGGTGACCTGAAGAAGGGCTGGTACACGAGGGGTCTCCCTGGAACCGGTGGGAAGCTGAGAGCACAGGCCGGCGAGTGGCCCGCAGGAAGATGTATGCTAAGCACCTTAAGAAATACCTGGTGGAGCTATGCCGGCAGAGGGGGCTGCGCATTGGGAGGTCCACCAAAGACCAGCTAATTGCCCAGCTGGAGGAGAAGGATCGCTTGGGTGAATCGAGCCCTGTCCCAGAGGGAAGCCGCCCAGCAGATGCACTGTGGGCCCCGGGGCCTGACATGGCTGGGAGGGCCCAGACTGCTGCCGAGGACACCCCGAGACCCTTCCCACCTATACCTAGGGGAGGGGTTGGGGGAAGCCCAGTGAATACTGAGGGCACCCTGAGCCCGGCGGCCAGCAGGGGATCGTCCCGGCAGAGCTCCCCGTCCCTGGAACGGATGCGGTTGGAATATGACAGGGAGGCGCTCGAGTTAAGGAGGCAAACACTGAAGGAGCGGGAGAACCAGCGTAAAGACGAGGGGAACCAGCGCCAGCATGAGCTGGAACTGGCCCGGCTGAGGAGCAGCGAGGCCCCGGCTACGGTGAGTGAGGGGGGACCCAAGCCTACAAAAAGCTTTGCTAAGTGCTTCTGGCCCAGCGAGCTGCACAGGGTTGACCCTGCAGACAGGATCCCGTTTCTCACCCCCTTATGGGACTCCACAGCCATGGACGTGCACAGCCGAATGAAAGGGGCAGTGTCACGGAGTGTAGGGGAGTCCGGCCCTTCACCCCTCTTCCTGGGACTCACAGTGACTCTCAGCCAGCCAGTAAAACAGAGGGTTTATTGGACAACAGGAACACAGGATACAGCGGGGCTCGTGTTCAGAGCCAGAACCCCTCAATCTGGCCTTTCTGGGGGTTCAGGGTGCTTGGATTCCAGCATAAGATCCCCCTGAAATCCCACCCCCCAACCCCAAACCGAAAACTGACCCAACCCTCTCCACTCAGGTCCTTTTCCTTTGTCTAGCTCCCCGGGCAGCGGTGTTGACCTCCCCTCCCCCCTGCCTAGCTCATGTTACAGGCTGAATACTTGTCCCTCACCTAAAATCCTCCCTGGCTCTCCCATCTCCCACACAGACACCCATCTCCCACACAGACAGCCCCTACTCCATCACAGGCGGAGGCAGGGGACTATGAACTGTTCAAACAGGCCCTGCTGCGCGAGTTTGGGCTGACTCCCGAGATGTACCGGGAGAGGTTCCGGAGTCAGTATAAAACCCCGGAGGTCTCATATCTGCAACTAGCCGTCCGCGGGGCCCAGACGAAGGGAGACGTGATTAAACTGCTGGTACTGGAGCAACTGTATGAGGGGTGCCCATCCGACCTGAGGCTGTGGTTGAGGGACCAAAAGCCAGAGAACCCACGACATGCAGGGCGGCTGGCTGATGACTTTGTGAAGAGCCGGTCGCGGGTGGCAGGGAGGAGTCCCAAAGGAACAGGCTCGCCACGATGCAGAGAGAGAGAGTCATCCTGGGACCTCCCAAAGGGGGAATAGGGAGAACCCCCCTCCCAAGGGGAACGCCCAGCGTCAGGGACAACCATCCGACTCGAGGGGACCAACGGGACATGAGCTGCTATCAATCTGGCCAGAGGGGGCCACATCTGGTCCCAGTTCCCCAGGCTCAAAGACAGACTGAGCAGACCGACCCCACACCAGGTTAACTTGGTAGAGACCGAGTCGGATGAGGGGCAGCGTTCGCAGGAAAGCGGGGGCTGGCCACACGCCACCTGCAAAGGAGGGACGAGGGCCCCAGGTCAGCTCCTCTGAGGGGCTGGATGCTCCAGGCTCCGAGTTTTGGGTTTACAGTGTGGTGCACGGGGCTACCCCTCCGGAAAGAGTACCTTGTTTCCCTGGAGGTAGATGGGAGGAAGGTCACTGGGTACTGGGACACGGGCGCAGAGGTGACGCTGGCCCGGCCCGGGGTGGTGGCCCCAGATCGGATGGTGCCCAACACCTACCTGACCGTGAGGGGTGTGAGCGGCACCCCATTCAAGGTGCCTGTGGTGAGGGTACACCTGAAGTGGGGGGGCCAAGGAGGGCCCCAAGGATGTGGGGGTACACCCCCATTTGCCCACGGAGGTGTTAATGGGGGGCGACCTCGAGGGCTGGCCAAGCAACGCCCGGGGTGCCCTGGTTCGTGACCCGTAGTCAGAGTCGACGCAGGACACTGCGCTCTGACAACGGGGAAGGTACTCTGCCCGAGGCGCAGGACCCTAACCTGGTGGGGAGGGAACGCCCAGAGACACGGCCCAGAGAGGTTGAGAGAGCAGGTCCCCATCGCTGTCCCAGCTGCTGAGTTCCAGGCCGAGTTGCAGAAAGATCCCTCCTTGCGGAAGCCAGGGGACCTGGCCGACCTCAGTGGTGGACAGACCATGAGGAGAGGTTGCAAGGAGAGGTTCCGGTGGGAGAAGGGGTTCCTGTACCGAGAATGGGCTCCCCCCGGGGAAGTGGAGTCATGGGGGATCAGGAGGCAGCTGGTGGTTCCCCAGAAGTTTTGCCACAAGCTACTGTACCTGGCCCATGACATCCCCCTCGCCGGGCACCAGGGAATCCGGCGTACCAGGCAGAGGCTGCTACAGAACTTTTACTAGCCTGGGTTCTTTACCCATGTTCGACAGTATTGCCAATCCTGTGACCCCTGCCAGCGGGTGGGGCAGGCCCGGGACAAGGGGAAAGCAGCTCTGAGGCCTTTGCCCATCATAGAAGAACCTTTCCAGAAGGTGGCCATGGACCTCTCAGCAAGGCAACCCGGTCAGGGAAGAAATACCTCCTGGTGGTGGTAGATTTCGCCACTCGCTACCCCGAGGCGGTGGCCTTGTCCTCTATTGAAGCAGATACCGTGCCAGAGGCGCTGCTGACCATTTTCAGCCGGGTGGGGTTCCCCCAAGGAAGTCTTAACGGACCAGGGCTCCAACTTCATGTCGACCCTGCTCCAGTCCCTGTGGGAGAAATGTGGGGTCCGGCACAACTGGGCCTCAGCGTATCACCCCCAGTCCAATGGGCTGGTGGAAAGGTTCAACGGGACGCTAAAGATGATGCTAAAAACATTTATGAACCAGCACCCACAGGACTGGGACAAGTACCTACCTCACCTGCTGTTTGCATACATGGAGGTACCCCAGGAATCTACCGGGTTTTTGCCTTTCAAACTGCTATATGGAAGGCGGGTAAGGAGGCCCCTGGACCTGATGCGAGACGAATGGGAGGGGAAGGCCGCCCCTGATGGGAAAGACTTGCCGAGTTCATGGGCCTGCCCATGGAGAATCTGGTTCGAGCCCAGAGGAAGCAGAAGGTCTGGTACGACCGCACGGGGTGGGCCCGCGCCTTTGCCACTGGGGATCAAGTGATGGTTCTCATCCCCGTGAGGAAAAACAAACTCCAGGCTGCCTGGGAAGGGCCCTTCAAGGTTGTCAAGCAACTAAATGAGGTAAACTATGTGGTGGAGCTGTCTAACCGGGCTCATCACCGCCCGGTGTACCATGTGAATCTGATGAAGCCATACGATGACAGGGGAAATATGGTGTTGGCCGTGTGTGGACATTGGGAGGAACAGGAGAGGACCTTTAGTGGATCTGTTCCCGGGGACAAAAGCTGGTTCCCCCCTGGAGGTGATTCCCCTCTCTGATCAGCTGACCCTGGCCCAGCAGGCTGAGATCAGAGGTGTGCTGCATCTGTACCGACAGCTGTTTTCCAACCACTGCCAAAGACAAAACGTGCAGTGGCACTTTCTCTTGTGCTGAGGTGTCACCTTGATCATCCTGGGTCTGCTCTAGGGTATGCAGGGTTCCTCTTTTTGTCGGCCAGACCACAGGCCTCTTTTTCTTTTGTTTACAGGCACACTCAATGTGTCCCTTTTTGCCCCAGTGTCGACACACCAGGTCCTTACACCAGCATTCTGATGCCTGGTGACCCGGCTTACCACAGCGGTAACATTCTTGACTCTGCACAGTTTTGTGGGTCGGTTCTTGTGACACTTTTTGCACCCTAGGGGATGCACCGATGTATTGCGCCTCCCTTGTAGCCACTTCCATGGAGACAGCAATATCAACAGCCTTCTGTAAGGCCGAATACCTGTCCTTCACCTAAAGTCATCCCCGTCTCTCCCAACCCCCACACAGACAGCCCCTACTCCAGCACATCTCTCCCCCCTTCGGCAGGGAATGGAGAGCTGTGGCGTATGGGTTTGAGTGCTGTGGCAGGGAACGAGGCGGTTGTGTTGGGGCTGTGGGGGATGGGTTTGAGGTCTGGGAATGGGGGGCTGCGGGGTATGGCTTTGAGAGCTGTGGCGGAGATTGGTGGGTTGGGGGATGGGTTTGAGAGCTGTGGCAGGGAACGAGACGGGTGTGATGGGGCTGTGGGTGATGGGTTTGATCGGTGTGGCAGGGAATCGGGGCTGTGGGGGATGGGTTTGAGCGGTGTAGAAGGGAATCGGGGGTGTGGGGGATGGATTTGAGGGCTGTGGCAGGGAATGATGCGCCTGTTATGGGACTGTGGGTAATCGGTTTGAGCATTGTGGAAGGGAATGGCGGGATGTGCGGGATGGGTTTGAGCGCTGTGGAAGGGAACGAGGTGGCTGTGATGGAGCTGAGGGGGATGGGTTTGAGCACTGTCGCAGGGAATGTTGTCCTGTGGGTGATGGGTTTGAGGTCTGTGGCAGGGTATGGGGTGCTGTGGGGGATTGGTTTGAGGTCTGTGGCAGGGAATGAGGCGGCTGTGATGTTGCTGTGGGGGATGGGTTTGTGCGCTGCGGCATGAATTTCGGCGGCTGTGATGGGTCTGAGGGGGATGGATTTGAGCGCTGTGGCAGGGAATGTGGCGCTGTGGTGGATGGGTTTGAGGGCTGTGACAGGGAATTAGAGGCTATGGGGGTCGGGTTTGAGAGCTGTGCGAGGGAATGAGGTGGCTGTGATGAGGCTGTGGGGGATGGGTTTGAGGTCTGTGAAACGGAATGGGGGGCTGTGGGGGATGGGCTTGAGCGTTGTGGTAGGGAACGAGGCGGCTGTGATGGGGTTGTGGGGGATGGGTTTGAACGCTGTGGAAGGAAATGGGGGGCTGTGGGGGATAGCTTTGAGCTCTGTGGTAGGGTTTGGTGTGCTGTGGGGGATCGGTTTGAGTTTTGTGGCAGGGAATGGGGGCTATGGTGGTCAGGTTTGAGTGCTATGGCAGGGAACGAGGGGCTGGGATGGGGTTGTGGGGTTGGGTTTGAACGCTGTGGAAGGAAATGGGGGCTGTGGGGATAGCTTTGAGCTCTGTGGTAGGGTTTGGTGTGCTGTGGGGATCAGTCTGAGTTTTGTGGCAGGAATGGGGGCTATGGTGGTCAGGTTTGAGTGCTATGGCAGGGAATGAGGGGCTGTGATGGGGTTGTGGGGATGGGTTTGCACGCTGTGGCCGGCAATGGGGGGCTGTGGGGAAGAGCTGTGAGCTCTGTGGTAGGGTTTGGTGTGCTGTGGGGGATCGGTTTGAGTTTTGTGGCAGGGAATGGGGGCTATGGTGGTCGGGTTTGAGTGCTATGGCAGGGAACGAGGGGGCTGGGATGGGGTTGTGGGGGTTGGGTTTGAACACTGTGGAAGGAAATGGGGGGCTGTGGGGGATAGCTTTGAGCTCTGTGGTAGGGTTTGGTGTGCTGTGGGGGATCGGTTTGAGTTTTGTGGCAGGGAATGGGGGCTATGGTGGTCGGGTTTGAGTGCTATGGCAGGAATGAGGGGGCTGTGATGGGGTTGTGGGGATGGGTTTGAACGCTGTGGAAGGAAATGGGGCTCTGGGGAATAGCTTTGAGCTCTGTGGTAGGGTTTGGTGTGCTGTGGGGATCGGTTTGAGTTTTCTGGCAGGAATGGGGGGCTATGGTGGTCGGGTTTGAGTGCTATGGCAGGGAAAGAGGGGGCTGGGATGGGGTTGTGGGGGTTGGGTTTGAACGCTGTGGAAGGAAATGGGGGGCTGTGGGGGATAGCTTTGAGCTCTGTGGTAGGGTTTGGTGTGCTGTGGGGGATCGGTTTGAGTTTTGTGGCAGGGAATGGGGCTATGGTGGTCGGGCTTGAGTACTATGGCAGGGAATGAGGGGCTGTGATGGGGTTGTGGGGATGGGTTTGAGCGCTGTGGCAGAGAATGGGGGCTGTGGGGGATGGGTTTGAGAAGTGCGACAGGGAATGACGCGGCTGTGATGGGGCTGTTGGGGCTGGGTTTGAGCGCTGGGAATGGGGGGCTGTGGGGAATGTGTTATAGGGCTGTGGCAGAGCATGGGGGACTGGTGCGATGTGTTTGAGTGGTGTAGCAGGGAATGGGGGCTGTGGGAGTGGGTTTGAGCGCTGTTGAAGTACATGGGGGGCTGTGGGGGTCGGGTTTGAGTGCTCTGGCAGGGAATGGGGGCCTATTGGGAATGGGTTTGAGAACTGTGGAACGGAATGGGGGCTGTGCAGGATGGGTTTCATCGCTGTGGAAGGGAAAGGAGGGCTGTGGGGATGGGTTTGAGCGCTGTCTCTGGGAATGGGGGCTGTGGGGATGGGTTTGAGTGATGTGGCAGGGAAAAGGCGGCTGAGCTGGGACTGTGGGGATGGTGTTGAGCGCTGTGGCAGGAATGGGGGCTGTGGGGATGGGTTAGAGGGCCATGGCAGGGAATGGGGCTCTGGAGGATGGATTTGAGCACTGTGGCAGGGAATGAGGGGCTCTGGGGATGGGTTTGAGCGCTGTCTCTGGGAATGGGGGCTGTGGGGGATGGGTTTGTGGGCTGTGGCAGGGAATGGGGGGATGGGGGGATGGGTTTGAGAGCTGTGGCAGGGAACGAGACGGGTGTGATGGGGCTGTGGGGGATGGGTTTGAGCGTTCTGGCAGGGTATGGGGGGCTGTGGGTGATGGGTTTGATCGGTGTGGCAGGGAATCGGGGCTGTGGGGGATGGGTTTGAGCGGTGTAGAAGGGAATCGGGGGTGTGGGGGATGGGTTTGTGCATTGTGGAAGGGAATGGCGGGATGTGCGGGATGGGTTTGAGCGCTGTGGAAGGGATCGAGGTGGCTGTGATGGAGCTGAGGGGGATGGGTTTGAGCGCTGTCTCAGGAATGTGGGTCTGTAGGGGCTGGGTTTGTGTTGTGTCAGGAAACTCGGGGGCTGTGATGGGGCTGTGTGGGATGGGTTTCAGCACTCTGGCAGGGAATGGGGGGCTGTGAGGATGGGTTTGAGTGCTGAGGCTGGGAATGGGGGTTGTGGGGGATGGGTTTGAGTGTTGTGGCATGGAACGATGCGGCTGAGATGGGGCTGTGGGGATGGGTTTCTGGGCTGTGGAATGGAATGGGGGTCTGTGGGGGATGGCGTTTGTGCGCTGCGGCATGAATCTCAGAGGATGTGATGGGGCTCAGGTGGATGGATTTGAGCGCTGTGGCAGGGAATGAGAGGCGGTTAAGGGGCTGAGAGGATGGGTTTGAGGGCGGTGGCAGGGAATGGAGGGCTGTGGGGGATGGCTTTGAGCTCTGGTAGGGTTTGGTGTGCTGTGGGGTATTGGTTTGAGGGCTGTGGCAGGGAATCAGGGGCTATGGTGGTCGGGTTTGAGGGCTGTGGAATGGAATGGGGGTCTGTGGGGGATGGCGTTGAGTGCTTTTGCCGGGAATGGTGTCCTGTGGGGGATGAGTTTGAGGTCTCTGCCAGGGAATGGCGGGTTGTGGGGGATGGGTTTCAGGTCTGTGGCAGGGAATGGACGGCAGTGGTGGATGGGTTTGTCCACTGTGCGAGAAAATAAGGTTGCTGTGATGGGGCTCGGGGGGAGAGGTTTGAGGGCTATGGCAGGAATGGGGGCTGTGGGGATGGGTTGGCGAGCAGGGGCAGGGTAGGGGCGGCTGTGGGGGTGGGTTTCAGTTCTGTGGCAGGGAATGGGGGGCTGTGCGGGTCGGGTTTGAGTGCTCTGGCAGGGAATGGGGGACTATTGGAAATGGGTTTGAGGGCTGTGGAACGGAATGGGGAGCTGTGTGGAACGGAATGGGGGCTGTGGGGATGGGTTTCATCGCTGTGGAAGGGAATGGGGGCTGTGGGGAGGGGTTTGAGCCCTGTGGCAGGGAACAAGGCGGCTGAGATGGGGCTGTGGGGTTCGGGTTTGAGGGCTGTGGCAAGGAATGCGGGGCTGTGGGGGATGGGTTTCGGCGCTGTGGCAGGGAATGTTGGGTTGTGGGGGATGGGTTTGAGGGCTGTGGCAGGGAATGGGGGGCTGTGGGGAATGGGTTTTAGCGCTGTGGCAGGAAATGAGGGGCTGTGGGGGATGGGATGGAGGGCCATAGCAGGAATGGGGGCTGCAGGGGATGGGTTTGAGGGCTGTGGCAGGAATGGGGCTGGGGATGGGTTTGAGGGCTGTGGCAGGGAATGGGGGGCTGTGGGGTATGGGTTTTAGCGCTGTGACAGGAAATGAGGGGCTGTGGGGGATGGGATGGAGGGCCATAGCAGGGAATGGGGGGCTGTGGGGGATGGGTTTGAGGGCTGTGGCAGGGAATGGGGGGCTGTGCGGGATGCGTTTGAGCACTGTGGCAGGGAGCGAGGCGGCTGTGATGTGGCTGTGGGGGATTGGTTTCCGCGCTGTTGCTGTGAATGGCGCTGTTGCAGTGAATGGGGCGGTGCGGAATGGGTTTGAGAGCTGTGGCAGAGTATGGGGGATGTGGGGGATGGGTTGAGCGCTGTGGCAGGGAATGGGAGCTGTGGGGGATGGCTTTCAGCGCTGTGGCAGGGAACGAAGTGGCTGTGATGGGGCTGTGGGGGATGGGTTTGAGGGCTGTGGCAGGGAATGGGGGGCTGTGGGGTATGGGTTTGAGCGCTGTTGCAGTGAATGTGGGGCTATGGGGGATGGGTTTGAGTGGTGTGGCAGGGAGCGAGGTGGCTGTGATGGGGCTGTGGGGGATGGATTTCAGCGCTGTTGCAGTGAATGGCGGGCTGTGCGGAATGGGTTTGAGCGCTGTGTGAGGGAATGGGGGGCTGTGGGGGATGGGTTTGGGGGCTGTGGAGGGGTCAGTGGCTGTGGTGGAGCACACTGGGTCAGCGCATTCAGCTGTTAACCCAAAGGATGGTGATTTGAGCCCACCCAGGGACAGTACTTACCCTATACTACCTCCTTGGACCCTCAAAGGAACCCTTTTGCCGCTTCAGAGCTGTCCCTGCTGGCCTCAGTGTGTTTAGCTGGTGGCCCGAAGAGTGCACTGGCTGCGACACAAAAATCCATCTCCCAGCAGCCATGCCGGGGCCTCGGGCTTAATCCTCAAGGCCGAGCGCAAAACCCTTCAGCCGGGCATCTTTTGCTCCCTTTCCGCTTCTTCAGCAAGGGAGAAACAGAGGGGACATGCCGGCTCTAAGGGTATGTCTACGGGTAGCGATCGGTTTATCAGGGATCGATAGATCGCTTCCCATCTAGACGCAATCTATCGATCCCCGAACGCGCTCCCGTCAACTCCAGAACTCCACCAGGGCGAGCGGCGGTAGCGGAGTCGACGGGGGAGCCACGCAAGGACGGAAGGTAAGTCGAAATAAGAGACTTCGACTTCAGGCAAGCTATTCCCCTAGCTGAAGTTGTGTATCTTACACCCAGTGTAGGCCAGGCCTAGGAGTGCCTCCCTCCCACTTCCCTCTTGGCTGCTGTGATAAATGTGGGTTGGGGGGTAGCTCCATTTGTGGACACCCAGCCAGCCAGTTAGCTATATAGTCCCTCTTGGTGGCTGTTCTCTGTTTGGTTTACCTGTAAAGGGTTAAAAAAGCCTCCCTGCATACGTAAAAGAAAGGGAGTGGGCCTCTGATCAAAAGAGCCAATGGGAGGGCTTATTAAAAATGGAAATAAATACCTACCACTCTGATTTGGGAGCAATTTCCACCCCTTTTGCGTCTGTGCAGGTGAGGTAATGAATTGGGCTCTCTGGTTTTTCTCTCGGACTGACCCACCTTGCCCCATCCCAAGATAATCATGGAAAAACAGTGTCTGGGGAGGCAAAGGGCCTGATTCTGATCTCATGTTTGGTGTAAAACAGGAGTAACTCGATGGATGCCAATGTTGGGACATTAGTGTAAATGAGACCAGCATCTACATCTGTGGTTGCCTGGTAAATTTAATTCCCCATTCAGGGCAATTGCTTCCTCCTCCTATTCGCGTAAGGGATTTGCTCCTTAAAATAGGACAAAAGGAAAGGGGAAAGAAATGGGGACTAACAGAATAAGAAGCTTAAGCCTGCAAAGCAGGAAGGTCACATCTAGCCTGGGACAATAATAGCCAAGGTCAGCGAAGAGCAGGGCGCTTGGTGCCAAGGTCACTCAGAGACAGAAAATGAGAGTGTGACGCACTGGGACTGTTCTTACTGTCAGGGCCAGCTCCAGACCCCAGTGCGCATTTTCCCGGCAGGGCGGCAGGCGGCTCCGGCGGACCTTCCGCGGTCATGCCTGCGGGAGGTCCACCGGAGGCGCGGGACCAGCGGACCTCCCGCGGGCATGACTGCGGAGGGTGCGCTAGTCTCGTGGCTCCGGTGGACCTCCCGCAGGCATGACTGCGGAGGGTGCGCTAGTCTCGCGGCTCCGGTGGACCTCCCGCAGGCATGATGGCTTGCCCCCTGCTGCACCTCATCTATGAAAGCACTGCTCCTGCTCCTTCTCTTCCCTCAAGGGCCCCCCCCTCCCCATCTTCCCCACCCTGTCGCTCGCTGATCTCCTCACCTCCCTCCCCTCACCAGCTGACCACCGGACCCTCCGCAGGCACGTCTGCAAGAGGTCCCCCGAAGTTGGGGGACCGGCGACCAGTAGCACGCCCCCTGCGGCGCGGCGCGCCGCCCTGCTTGGGGCGGCCGCATTCCTAGAGCCACCCCTGCTTACTGTGGTCTGTGAATGCTGCGTGGGGGGTGTTGGCCTTGGAGAAAGGTTTGCACTGGGAGATGGGAGACTGGCCTTGAGGGAAGATGCCTGAGCATGTAACGTGAGAACCCAGGAAGGGGTTAGAGGCCAGGTGACACCTCTGCCTGGGAAGCTGAACAAAGGCCTGGCAGAGGAGACACTGGGGAGTGAGGGGGTTTTCAGGAGCTGGCTGGGGAATGGAGGGAAGCACAGACAGGGGTCTGACCCCCCCCACCAAGGTGGCAGTGGTGCTCCTGGGACCCGAAGATGGATCTAATTGGGGAGGATCCTGTTGTCTGTGCCTGCAAAAACCTGTCTTGGACTGTGTTCCTGTCGTCTAAATAAACCTGCTTTACCGGCTGGCTGAGAGTCATGGTGGGGGTGCAGGGCCTTGACTCCCCCACACTCCGTTACAGAGATTGACACTCATCTCTTGCTGTTCTGCTTACATATTACTAAGGCCTGGTCTACACTAGGACTTTAATTCGAATTTAGCAGCGTTAATTCGAGCTAACCGCTCAACCGTCCACACCAGGAAGCCATTTAATTCGAACTAGAGGGCTCTTTAGTTCGAATTTGGTACTCCACCCCGGCAGGTGGAGTAACGCTAAATTCAACATGGCTAGCTCGAATTAGGCTAGGTGTGGATGCAAATCGAACTTAGTAGCTCCGGGAGCTATCCCACAGTGCACCACTCTGTTGACGCTCCGGACAGCAGTCCGAGCTTGGATTCTCTGACCAGCCACACAGGAAATGACCCGGGAAAAAATGAATTCATTTTCCTGTCTGGGCACTTTGAATCTGACGTCCTGGCTGGACATCGGGGCGAGCTCCGCAGCACCTGCAACGATGCAGAGCTCTCCAGCAGAGGAGTTCATGTGATCTGTGAATAGAAAGAGGGACCCAGCATAGACTGACTGGGAACTCTTCGATCTGATCGGTGTGTGGGGCGAGGAGTCTGTGCTTTCGGAGCTGCGCTCCAAAACAGGGAATGCGAAGACCTACGAGAAGGTCTCCAAAGCCATGAGAGACAGAGGATACAGGCGGGATGCAACGCAGCGCCGCGTGAAAATCAAGGACCCCAGACAAGGCTACCAAAAAATCAAAGCGGCAAACGGACGCTACGGAGCCTGCCACCACTGCCCCACCAGTGACCGTGGACTCTGATGATGGGGCAGTGTCGACGGACAGTTCCTCGACGATGTTCACGGACGGGGAAGATGAGGAAGGGTTTGTGGAGGACGAGGCAGGCGACAGCGCTTACAACGCTGGTTTCCCGGAGAGCCAGGATCTCTTCATCACCGTCACGGAGATCCCCTACCAACCCTCCCCGGCCATGAACCCGGATCCTGAATCAGGGGAAGGAGCAGTCGGTAAGTGCTTTAACCATGTTAACTTTTATTATTAATGTAACAGGAATCTTAAGTGTGTGAAAAGGAGGTCTCTCTATATATGGGGATAGAACAGAAATCCTCCAGGGAGATCTCCACAAAGCTCTCCTGGGGTTACTCGAAAAGCATCAGCAGGAGGTTCCTGGGGAGAGCTGCCTTATTGGGTGCTCCGTGGTAGCACACTTTTCCACGCGAGGCTTTCATTAATTACTCATGGAGCACTGCCTCCCCGAGCACGGCTGCATCGGGCCCTGGTTCGTGCGAGCTTTCACGCAGCATGCGCTCTCTATCTCCTTCAGTGACCGTCCTCAGGGTGATCTCGCTCGGAGACTCCTGCATCTATTTAGGGTAATTACTGTAATTTTACGCCTGGTCCAAAGTATGTTTAAAAAATCTCCAGACAGACGGCATAGCAGAGACTCAGCACGCAGCTGCGTGACGAGCGTAACGGAAAGCCAAAGAATATCATGGACGCTCATGGAGGGAGGGGGGAATGAGGACGCAAGGTATCCCACAGTTCCTGCTGTCTCCGCTAAGCATTTTCATTCTTGGCTGAGCTCCAAATGCTTCTAGGGTTTAACACAGTGTCCGCGGTGGCTCAGGGCATAGCTCGGCAACTTACGCACCCCCCCCCACATACACACACCCAGAAGTGAAAGGGGAAACGGTCCTGTGTTGACTCTGTTAGATGTCACCGTATCCGTAATGAATGCTGCAGATACATGCGATGCTGCAGCACTGAACAACGACATCCTCATTCCCCCCCGCCATGGGTGGCTGACGGTGCAGTATGACTGATAGCCATCGTCATCATCAGCCCATTGGCACATGGGGCAGTGCAAAAGGACTGGTAACCATGCGTACTAGCATCGGTCAGGTCGATCAAGGGCGCCTGGCCCTAATTTTTCATGGTAGATGGTGCAGTATGGCTGGTAACCTTCCTCATCATAGCAACAGGGGGCTGAGCTTCATCAGCCCCCACCCTTCATGTGTAAAGAAAAGATTCAATGGCCCCTGGACTATCAGCAGGATGATGGTCTCCTTCATCCACAGTAATTAATGTCCTGCCTGGACTATCATTGCAGCTGGAGGCTTCCTTCCACTCATTTCTCACAAACAAGTCCCTGTGTCTTATTCCTGCACTCTTTATGACTTAATCACAGAAGTGGTGGGACAATGGTATGGGAGCCCAGGAAGGCTGCGGGAAGGCCGGAATGAGCAGGTGGGGTTGTTTCAGGATCACCCACTGTGAATAGCATTCAGCTCAAAATTTATGTATTATCGGACACAGAGCAGCTGTGCTCTGTGGTTCTATGATACAGAGGTTCTCTAGTACACTTGCCCATATTCTAGGCAGGACTGATTCTGTTTTTAGATACCAAAAAGGAGGGATTGACTCAGGGAGTCATTCCCAATTTTTGCTTTTGCGCCCCTGGCTGATCGGCCAGGGCACTTATGACAGCACCACATGGTGCAGTGCAAAAGGATAGGTAACCATGAGCATTTTATTACCATCTTCTTACCAATTCATGGTATGGTAGACGGTGCAGTATGCCTGGTAACCATCCCTGCTGTCAGGCAAAAGCAAAAGCATGCTGCTGTGTCCCTTCCTGACTCACACAAGTCCCAATCCCAGTCCCATCACCTAACTGTCTAATTAATAAAAATACTTTGCTGTTAATTAATGTTTCTGATTTTTTTTTCACAGAAGACTGTGTTTCAATGGGGGGCGGGGGAAAGGGGGTTGCAATTGCATGGGACAGGCACCTTTCACACGGTACAGACACGGAGGAAGGATCAGCAGCGGGTCACACACACAGTGCAGTCTGTAGGCACCATGGTCGGTATGGGAGGTGGTTTCCAGGTTCTGAGTGGGCGGTGGGGATGTGACTTTGTAGCGGGGGAGGGCGGTTACAGATCTTAGACAGCGGTCCTTGTCCTGGACCGCAGAGTCACGCAGCAGAGGAATCTGTATCCGTCCTCCTCCGCCACAAGGTCACATATCCCCCCGCACTCAGAATTCGAAAAAGAGGGATGGCAGGCTCCGTTGAAAGAAGCATTCCAGCACTGCGGACCGCTCTAGGAGCAGGAGCCTGTCATTTCTTAAGTTTACAGGCGGTCTTTACATCAGCGCACACCCTACCCAACACAGACTGCGTCCCAGTGTCAAGCCTTTAACGAAAAGTCATGAATAAAGAAACCTCTCTTAAGTAACAGTGTGACATGTATTTTATTTTTACACGTGTGTTGGAAATGGAAACAGGGTGAACAGGGTATGTAACCGAAGAGGAGAGTCAACAGTAACTGGGTAAAGAAACAGGGGCACGTTCAGCTTCTCTGTAAAAAAACTGACCAGCCACAGGTCACGCTGCTCGCTGATCGCTGGGATTAGAAGAGTTCCTTGTCGCTGTCCCAGGCGCCTGTACAGGGCTTCATGAGCAAGTGCATTAGCGGGCAGGCTGGGTCACCTAGGATGACTATAGGCGTCTGCACATCCCCAACAGTTATTTTGTGGTCCGGGAAGAAACTATCTTCCTGCAGGCGTATGCGCAGCCCACAGTTCCTGAGAACACATGCATGACGAACCTTGCCCGGCCACCCGACATGCATGTTGGTAAAACGTCCCCTATGGTCCCCCAGTGCTTGCAGCACCATTGAAAAGTAGCCCAATTGCTCAGCAGCTGACTGTGGAAGAGGTGGACGATAAAGTGCGAGGAGGAGAAAACGGCGATGATAGAAGCGGGCTCCATGCTTGCAGTGATGTGGCGTCCACGCTATCACTGACCAGAACAGTGCACGAAGAGATTGCCCGCAGGCGCTTTCAGGGAGAGAGGGAGGGATGGCGTGATTGACGGTTCAATGACGACAGTTCCCCAAAACCACACTCGACACATTTCTCCCCCCACCAGGCATTGGGGGCTCTACCCAGCATTCCAATGGGCAGCGGGGACTGCGGGAACTGTGGGATAGCTTCCCACAGTGCACCGCTTCCAAAGTCGATGCCGGTCCCGTTAATGTGGACTAATAATTCGAATTACTGTATTTATTGTGGATACACAAATTCGACTTCATAAGGTCGAATCCACAAATTCGACTTAAGTAGATTCGAAATAGTCTTGTAGTGTAGACAAAGCCTAATTGGGGAGGATCCTGTTGTCTGTGCCTGCAAAAACCTGTCTTGGACTGTGTTCCTGTCGTCTAAATAAACCTGCTTTACCGGCTGGCTGAGAGTCATGGTGGGGGTGCAGCGCCTTGACTCCCCCACACTCCGTGACAGAGATTGACACTCATCTCTTGCTGTTCTGGTTACATATTACTATCTCTCCTTTCAGTTTCCCCTTTTCTCCACTCCCCACCCCCCACACCCCACACTGTCTCATTAAGAAACAGCTCATCTGCATGGGTCAAGTTTCCTCTCATTCAGACTGCTGCAACTCCACTGAGTTAATACTGATCTTCAACAGTGTGAGGGTGGAAAATCATGCCCCAAATCTCCTGCTAGCAAGAAGAGGCAACCCCTCAGCTGGTGCCATAGCTCCATCAGATCTGCCCCCTAATAGCTTTTCTGGAGGAACGGGATAGCTTTCTCATTCCGAGAGATGCTGCTCACGCTGCTTCAGCCTGTGGTGCCGAGTAAAGCGTATAACAGAGCTGAGTCATTTTTATGGCCGGCCAGACTTGGAACAGACTAGAGAGAAAGAAAAAAATATAAGCTAGTATAGCGAAGGGGGGTGAAATGATGTACCAAGACAGAGACAGCAGGAATCTAAAGCATCAGTGTGACAAAGTGGGGATTTTCCCTTGTTATGGTGTATGTGTGTCTTACTGTTGAGCCTATGAGAATTTTACTGTTTTGCATGAATACTGTGTGTGCCTCAGTTTCCCTGCATGCTGCACTAATACCTCGGTAGTGGGAATAGGGGTGTGTGACTTTGGTTGAGACCTCTGGGGCAGGTGGGGCTGCTCCAGCTGCCTGCACATATGCTATGACTGGTGCTCTTTGTAACCTGATACCCAGGATGGGGCCTACACCCAAGTGACGCCCAGGTAACTTGCCTGGCAAGCAGGACAAAGCCAAGGAGGCAGAGCAATGGGGGGTGCCGGAGGTCGGGTTGTTGGAAGCTAGGCAGTCTGCTTGGGAGGTGTGGTAGAGGGTGTGTCCAGAGCTTCTGGATGGACTTGGCTGAAAGTCACTGATTTCTCTGCTAACAAGTTCTAGTCTACCCCCTGCATTCCAGTCAACTAATAAAACCTTCTGTTTTACTAGCTGGCTGAGAGTCACTGCTGACTGCCGAGTTGGGGTGCAGGGCCCCGTCCGGGTGGACTCGCTGCAGGAAGCGCACAGTGTGGAAGGGGATGCTCAGATCCAGGAAGATCATAGAATCATAGAATCGTAGAATTAATCTGGCTGCTTCTCTCCATTAATTGTCTCTTGGCAGGTCATGATTTCCTCTAATGTTCTAGGTCTTCTAAAATACTTGCTGAATAATTACTATGAACCATGTTGTTGCTGTGCATCCGAATAGCAATTTTAGGCTGGGAGCAGGAGGAATTCGTGCTTCCCAATAATCAGCAGTGCAACCGAATGCTATTTTCTGGGGTTCAAGCTGGGCTGGGGTCTTCTCCCCGCGTTCCAGTCGGGGGGGCTGTGATTTGGGCTCTCTTGGTTCAGAGCCCTTTCGTAAAGCAGAGTTGCACTGTTAAGCACTATGTTAGAGCTCGTTCCGTGAAAATAGCAAAACATGACCCTTTTCGCTGCGAGCGAGGAAAGTCTAATGGAATCGTCCTCCTTCTGCAATTCTGATACACTGCTGAGAATTTGGCAGTTCTACGTTGTGAAAACAGCGAAACATGAGAAATTCACTGCGGATTATTGGGAAGCACGAATTCCTCCTGCTCCCAGCCTAAAATTGCTATTCGGATGCACAGCTAGCAACTTTCCCGAGCTACGCTGTGAAAACAGCTATACTTGAGCAATTCATTCGAAATCACTCGTAGGCATGAATTACTTCTGGAAACACGCTAAAAATGCTGTTCGGTTCCACTGCTGGCTATTTGGAAGAGCTCCGTTTGTGAAAATTCCTAAAAAGGTCAGTGCAAACAACTGCTAGGCAACACTTTCTCCTAGACCCATCTTACAAATGCTATTCAGATGCACTGATGTCAATTTCAGAGATGTACGATATGTACGAAGGTTTCAAAGCAGCTAAACATGAGAAAGAATTCCACACCATTGGAAAGCAAGTATTCCTCCTGTTCCCATCCTAAGCTTGCTATTCGGATGCACAGCAAAAACATGACCGAGATACGATGTGAAAACAGCTACACATTTACAATTCATTCCAAATCACTCGTAGGCACGAATTGCTCCTGGAACCACCCTAGAAATGCTATTCGATTACACTCCTGCCCATTTGGCAGAGATCCGTTTGTGAAATAGCTAAACATCAGAAATTCAGTCAAAATGTAAGCTAGGCACTTGAAAAGAGCTAATGAAGAATTATTAAGCCCACATCAGTGCTAGACATGACTTTCCCCTTGAACCAGCCTCCGATTGCTATTCGAAAGCACTAGTGGCTATTTGGCAGAGTCCCTGTCGTGAAAATTGCTAAAGAGGAGACGTTCAGTGCAAAGCACTGCTAGGAAACACTTTCTCCTGGAAACATTTTACAAATGCTATTCGGTTGCATTGCCTGCCATAAAACTAATCTGCGAGTGTGAATATTGATACATATGAGAAATTAATTCAGGTTCATTGCTAGGCACCGATTTCTCTGAGAATCGTCTTTCACAAGCCAATAGCATCCCCTGCTGGACGTACATAACTAATAGATTTTTCTCTCCTAATAATCGTCTGCCTTTTGGAGTTCCCACTTTCTAGCAGAAAATTACGGCTTTCAGGTACTCTCTATACTTGAATTCTTTAAAAACAACCTAATCTGCTAATGTTTACTCTTCAGGGACGTAATTTCAGTCGAGACAGAAGTCTTTGATATAGGTGAGCAAATCTGCTGTGGAAATAAACTGGTAGTGGGCCATTGATTTTAAAGACGCTCGAATCATAGTGCAGCTACAGACAAGAGCAATGTCTAGCTACAAGGGGACCCAGTCCATTTGAAATGTACGCCGTTTCAGAAAAGGAACTAGAAATGGGTTCAAAGCCTACAGCTACCCACAGCTCACAGGTATTTGGCTCAGGGGGTTGGTTTTGGGCCGCTCTAGAGACAGCGATTAGCCAACTATCTAAAGTTTAGGGTGTTCAGATGCACGGATCTACCTAGCTATCTATCTATCACGAACACTAATAAGCATCTTTAATTTTTCTTGTTTAAGCAATGCCATTGAAACTGCGGCAGTTTTACTGACAACATTTCTGAAAAATTCTACAGTTACCTTATTTATCTACATATCTAGCTATCCATAAACACTAATGAGCATCTTTCATTTTTCTGGCTTAAGAATTTCCATTTGAACTCCTCCTGGTCTACTTACAACTTTTCTCCACATTGATCTATCTAGCGATCTAGCTAGCTGTCCAGCGACCTAGACAGCTATCTAATCACTAAAACTAATGAGCTTTTATTTTTCTTGTTTACGCATTTCCAGCGGAACTTCCCCTGTTTCACTGACAAGTATCAGAGGGGTAGCCGTGTAAGTCTTAGGTTAATGAGCCTTTTTTATATTTAATAATGTCTTATGTATTCAGGTGCCTGTGTGATCCGATAGCTAGCTAGCTAGATTGCTAGATCGAGTAACTGAATAACGCTTGAGTAAAGCTATCAGGAAAACAGGGACTCTTACAAAGAGAAAAAGTAAAGCTTCTTATCACTGTTCGTGATTAGTTAGCTCCATCGATCGAGCTAGAGCGAGAGACAGACAGTGTAACTGTATAAATCTTGAGAAATGCTGTCAGTGAAACAGGGGAAGTTCCATTTGTAATTGTAAACCGTACACAAGAAAAATAAAAGGTGCTCATTAGTGTTTGTGATTAGATAGACAATTAGATCGCTAGACAGCTAGCTAGATCGCTACGTTGTTAAAAGTGAATAAAGTTGTAAGTAGAACAGAGGGAGCTCAAATGGAAACGCTTAAACAAGAAAAATTAAAGCTGCTTATTAGTGTTCGTGATTAGCTAGATAGATAGCTATTGCATCTGCACACACTAAACTTTAGGTAATTGCAGAGGAGCTCTGTCTGCAGAACGGCAAAAACCAAAACCCTGCGCCAATACCTGTGGCTGATGGTATCTGCAGGCTTTGAAACCATTTCTAGGTCCTTTTCTGAAAGAGCGTACATTTCAAATTGTCCCCTCGTACCTGGACATTGCTCTAGTCTGCAGCTGCCCTATGATTCGAGCGTGGGTGTCTTTCAAATCACTGGCCGACTAACTCTTCATTTCTACAGCAGATTTGCTCAAAGACTCCTGTCCCGACTGAGATTCCATACCTCAAGTTGTTTTTAAAGAATTCGAGAAACAGAAAGAATGTAATAAGCCGTATTTTGAAACTAGGAAGGGGGAACTCAAAAAGACAGACGACTTTTCCAATAAAGGCATTAAAAAGTCAGGAACGAGAATGAGCCTAGGAAACTTCATTCCAGAGACTAAGTCTTTCCAAAGCTCCAAGGGCCTGGATAGAGAGGCTAATATTACAAGCAGCAGCTTAGCCATAGCTAGATTAAAATGGCTCTATAGCTGTGTAGGCATACACATAGATTGCTGTTACAGCTCAAACTCAGACACCTAGGTAGTGGAGACTAAGTGAAATCCTGACTGTAAACCCAGTAAACTATGCAATTTGGAACTGTATGAAGTAAAATTGGAATGCATGTTCCTCTTAACCTGGGCTAGACAACCTATGGCATGTGTGCCGAAGGCTGCACAGAAGCTGATTTTCAGTGGCACTCACACTGCCCGGTCCTCGCCACCAGTACAGTATTGTCTCGCTCTCCGGGACCAAGCTCCGCAATCCCTTTCTCCCTCTCCTCCGGCTGTAGCTCCACATCCCCGCGGCCCTCTCCCCCGGCCAGAACCTCGCAACTTCAGAGCTCCCAGCCGGAGCCCCACAACCCCTTTGTTCCGCATCCCCAGCCGGACCTTCGCATCCCCGCGATCCCGTTGTCTCGGCCAAGCACGGCAAGTCCTGCGGCTCCGTTTCCCCGACCGGAGCACGGCCACCCCTTCGTCCCGCTCCCACCGGCCGGAGCTCCGCGTCCCCGCCAGAACCTCGCAACCCCAGAGCTCCCGGTCAGAGGCTCACAACCCCGCAGCCCCCCTCTCTGGCCGGAACCCCGCAGCCCCGCTCTCCCGGCAGGAGCTCCGTAAGTCCGCAGCCCCGCTCTCCCGACCAGAGCCCCGGAAAACACCGCATCCCGCTACCCAGGCTGGAGCCCCGCAACCCAGCAGACCCGTTCTCCCGGCCGGATCTCCGCAACCCCTTGGTCCCGCATCTGCGACCGGACCTCTGCCATCCCCGCGATCCCGCTGTCCCGGCCGAGCGCGGCAATTCCCGCGGCTCCATTTCCCCTACCGGACCTCCGCATCCCCGCAGCCCCGCTCTCCCGGCCAGAGCCCTGCCACCCCGTAGTCCCGCTCACCCGGCTGGAGTCCGCAACTCCCCAGACCTAGTCTCGCCGCCGGAGCCCCGGGGCACCGACACGCTGGACAGAGCCCCGCCAACCCGGACAGAGCCCGGCTAACGGAGACCGAGCTCCGCAACACTTGGTCCTGCTCTCCCGGCAGGAGCCCTGCAATCCCGCGGTCCCACTCCCCAGACCAAGTGCAGCAACCACTCTCTCCACTCAGAGCCCCACAACCCTGCAGCCCCACTCGCCGGACCGGAGCCCCGCAAAACCGCGATCCCCCGGCAACCCCGCACCCCCACTCTTCTGGTAGGAGCCCGCAACTATGGAGCCCCGCTCTCCTGTCAGCAGCCCCGCAACTCCTTGGTCCCGCTCCCCCGGCCGGAGCTCCGCAAGCCCGCGGTCCCGCTCCCCCGCCACAACCACGCAACTCCGCAGGCCCACTCTCCTCGCTGGAGCCCCAGGGCCCCGACTCCCCAGCCAGATCCCGTCACCCTGTGGTCCCGCTCTCCCGGCAGGAGCCCCACAACTCCGGCGCTCCGGTGACCGGACACCCCGGAGAGAGCCCCGCTACCCCGGACAGAGCCCCCCCCCCAACCCCGCGGTCCTGCTCTCCCGGCATCACCTCTGCTAGGGCTCCGCAACCCTTGTGACAAAGGTGGACTGTTCCTACTGGGGTCTGTGAATGCTGTGTTGGTGCCTCAGTGTCCCCTATGCAGTTCTTAAGTATCTAGCAAAGCAAGAGGCCAGTGCAGAGAACCTAGTAATTCAAAATAGAGGTCATAGATAAGTGTGGTGTTATAAATGCATTTCACTTGTACGCCATGTTATATAACTACATTGACTGGTTTCAGCTACTGCTAGGACTAATAACAGGCTATTTATATGTACACGCATGCATCTACACAGGAGAAAACTTCTTCACCTTAGCCTCTAATAAGGCTATATCGAGAAGCAATGGGCTTAAACTGCAGCAAGGGAGGTTTAGGTTGGACATCAGAAATACCTTCTTAACTGTCCGGGTGGTTAAACAGTAGAATAAACTGCCTAGGGAGGTTGTGGAATCTCCAGCGCTGGAAATATTTAAGAGTAGTTTAAATAAATGTCTATCAGGGATGGTGAAAGTATTTGGGCCTGCCACGAGGGCAGGGGACTGGACTGGATGACCTCTGGAAGTCCCTACCAGCCCTAGAATCTATGCAACTATGACTAAATACTCTGCAAGTGTAGTTCTAACATGCAGTGTTTTCCCTAGTTTCTTGTGGTCCTTTGACATGGCACTGCTGCTAGTTCCTGTCGCCTCTCTTTCTCCTGCATCCCAATCTGCTCAGAGCTGTCCACTTTTCTGTGGCACAGCCTCTTCTTCCCAGAGGCCCAGGAGATCCACGATCTCCAGTTTACTCCAAGCTGGAGTGCATGTGGCCAGCATCTTCGGCTAGGCAGTTGCACACAGAAGTGGAGAAATGCTAGGGAGACAGTCGAGAAAAATAGTTGTGGCACTTTAACGAGGCAGGGGGCATTCTGGTCTCTGTGTTCCCTGGACAATGGAGTTTGCATTTTGACTAGAGCTGTCAGTGTCAGGCACTGGGGGACAGCTGCTGGAGGATTGTTAGGGCTGACAAAGGTAATGCAGCAGCTACACTTGTGCTGCATTGACCTGGGTACATTGACCATGGGTCAACGCCGCTTGGGGCGGTGGTGTTACTGTGCTGCTGTAATGGCGTGCGTGCATCAGTAAGAGAGACACTTATGTGTCATCTAGGTCGACAGAAAACAGCTTCATCAGCCTAACTTTTTAGTGTACACCAGACCTAAGTGCTTATTTTCGATGGTAGTACAACAGCGTCTCACCAAAAAAAATCTACATCTGATTTCCTGGCAATTCTTTGCAGTGCTACATAACTAATAGATTTTTTCTCTCTTAATAATCTCAACAATCTGATTACTTTATTTGACAATACATCAAAATACAGTTCTTCTTGAAGAAACAGGTCATCCTACAGCTGCGTCAATATATGCAGAAGTTGAATTCATGTTTACATTTGAGTGCTTGCCCCATGCAGGCAGAAACAGTGCGCACAAACGCAGCTATTTTGCTTTTCAACAAACTGTAAAACTTGTAAAGAGAAAAAAGCAATGCAGACACCTAAAATGACTTCTTTCAATTGAGTTTAAATAGTTTTCTAAATAGGTGATAAAGATGTCAAACACACATGCAATTCTACATCACGATAGGTTGCAAAGTTTAGCCTCCAATCTTGAGGGACATACATTAAATCCTTTCATGTTCTTCTCCCCTTTCTCTCCAGGAGCACTCTCCTTCCCCTTGCACCTCCAGAGTACTGGTAGAAACTGTTTGGAACTGTTGGAAGCAAAACTTTCCTTCCCCTTAATTGTTCAGCTCTTCAGCGTTGTGACAATATGGTCAAGGGTGAGGAGACAATACTGTACCTGTCGCCTATGGTGAAGTCTTACTAATGTGGGACAGCCCGAGAAGAGGGTCTCTGCGACATTTATTGTGGAGATGCACGAAATTGATGTGGTTCTGAAGAGAGACAACTAAGAGGGTTTTGTCACCAAAATAGAGTATGGCTGAGAACGTAGCCGGGAAGAGTTCAGAGAGCGCCTGAGGACAAGAAGTCCATGTGTGGCAGTGACTATTTCAATGAGTCGCTACAGTAGTGTTTATAGCCTGCTCTGTTACTTCGGAGAGAATTAGAATGGATCACCTCTTTTGTAAAGTCTTTTCTATGTTCTGGACCCCGCGGACCCACTGAGGGAGCGTGATCCACGCTCCTCCGGCCGGCGCGCGACCCTCAGTACGCGCCCACTCCCCGGGCAGCTCATTTCGTGATGGAGTAGGGGCTCTCTGTGTGGGGTTGGGAGAGCTGGGGAGGACTTTAGGTGAGGGACAGGTATTCAGCCTGTAACCTGAGCTAGGCAGGGGGAGGGGAGGTCAACACCTCTGCCCGGGGAGCTAGACAAAGAAAAAGAGCCGAGTGGAGCGGGGGAGTCAGTTTCGGTTTGGGGCTGGATGGTGGGAGTTCAGGGAATCCTAGGCTGGGATCCAAGCACCCTGAACCCCAGAAAGGCAAGATTGAGAGGTCCTAGCTCTGAACACGAGCTCTGCTGTAGCCTGTGCTCCTGATGTTCAATAAACCTTCTGTTTTACTGGCTGGCTGAGAGTCCCTGTGAGTCCCAGGAAGAGGGGTGCAGGGCCGGACTCCCCCACACTCCGTGACAGTCTCCAACACCTTCAGTTGGCACCTTTGCAGAGGAGGGGCCCAGGCCATCATTTGCTAGGAGACAGAGTATCAGGTATTTAGATGCACTGGCCTCTTGCTTTGCTAGATACTTAACTGCATAGGGGACACTGAGGCACTAACATAGCATTCACAGACCCAAGTAAGAACAGTCCCCCTTCGTCACATCTCTCCCCCGCTTCGACGGACTCCCCCACACTCCGTGACAACTGGTGGTAGCGGTGGGATTTACTGCACCCCGTGGATGGCGCTTCCTGCAGTAAGTGACTGGGGAGCAGTAAAACGAAGGGGCGATTTCAGGAGGCAATTAACCCCTGGGAGCATGTGACCAGAGCAAAGGACTTTGCAGTAACAGGGTCCCCCGGGGGGATTGCAGGAGGAGTCCCGGGGCGGACGACTCTGCAGCACGACCCTGGAAGAGAGGGGGGTGACCTGAAGAAGGGCTGGTGCACGAGGGGTCTCCCTGGAACCGGTGGGAAGCTGAGAGCACAGGCCGGCGAGTGGCCCGCAGGAAGATGTATGCTAAGCAGCTTAAGAAAGACCTGGTGGAGCTATGCTGGCAGAGGGGGCTGCGCATTGGGAGGTACACCAAAGACCAGCTAATTGCCCAGCTGGAGGAGAAGGATCGCTTGGGTGAATCGAGCCCTGTCCCAGAGGGAAGCCGCCCAGCAGATGCAGTGTGGGCCCCGGGGCCTGACATGGCTGGGAGGGGCCAGACTGCAGCCGAGGACACCCCGAGACCCTTCCCACCTATACCTAGGGGAGGGGTTGGGGGAAGCCCAGTGAATACTGAGGGCACCCTGAGCCCGGCGGCCAGCAGGGGATCGTCCCGGCAGAGCTCCCCGTCCCTGGAACGGATGCGGTTGGAATATGACAGGGAGGCGCTCGAGTTAAGGAGGCAAACACTGAAGGAGCGGGAGAACCAGCGTAAAGACGAGGGGAACCAGCGCCAGCATTAGCTGGAACTGGCCCGGCTGAGAAGCAGCGAGGCCCCGGCTACGGTGAGTGAGGGGGGACCCAAGCCTACAAAAAGCTTTGCTAAGTGCTTCTGGCCCAGCGAGCTGCACAGGGTTGACCCTGCAGACAGGATCCCGTTTCTCACCCCCTTATGGGACTCCACAGCCATGGACGTGCACAGCCGAATGAAAGGGGCAGTGTCACGGAGTGTAGGGGAGTCCGGCCCTTCACCCCTCTTCCTGGGACTCACAGTGACTCTCAGCCAGCCAGTAAAACAGAGGGTTTATTGGACAACAGGAACACAGGATACAGCGGGGCTCGTGTTCAGAGCCAGAACCCCTCAATCTGGCCTTTCTGGGGGTTCAGGGTGCTTGGATTCCAGCATAAGATCCCCCTGAAATCCCACCCCCCAACCCCAAACCGAAAACTGACCCAACCCTCTCCACTCAGGTCCTTTTCCTTTGTCTAGCTCCCCGGGCAGCGGTGTTGACCTCCCCTCCCCCCTGCCTAGCTCATGTTACAGGCTGAATACTTGTCCCTCACCTAAAATCCTCCCTGGCTCTCCCATCTCCCACACAGACACCCATCTCCCACACAGACAGCCCCTACTCCATCACAGGCGGAGGCAGGGGACTATGAACTGTTCAAACAGGCCCTGCTGCGCGAGTTTGGGCTGACTCCCGAGATGTACCGGGAGAGGTTCCGGAGTCAGTATAAAACCCCGGAGGTCTCATATCTGCAACTAGCCGTCCGCGGGGCCCAGACGAAGGGAGACGTGATTAAACTGCTGGTACTGGAGCAACTGTATGAGGGGTGCCCATCCGACCTGAGGCTGTGGTTGAGGGACCAAAAGCCAGAGAACCCACGACATGCAGGGCGGCTGGCTGATGACTTTGTGAAGAGCCGGTCGCGGGTGGCAGGAAGGAGTCCCAAAGGAACAGGCTCGCCACGATGCAGAGAGAGAGTCATCCTGGGACCTCCCAAAGGGGGAATAGGGAGAACCCCCCTCCCAAGGGGAACGCCCAGCGTCAGGGACAACCATCCGACTCGAGGGGACCAACGGGACATGAGCTGCTATCAATCTGGCCAGAGGGGGCCACATCTGGTCCCAGTTCCCCAGGCTCAAAGACAGACTGAGCAGACCGACCCCACACCGGGTTAACTTGGTAGAGACCGAGTCGGATGAGGGGCAGCGTTCGCAGGAAAGCGGGGGCTGGCCACACGCCACCTGCAAAGGAGGGACGAGGGCCCCAGGTCAGCTCCTCTGAGGGGCTGGATGCTCCAGGCTCCGAGTTTTGGGTTTACAGTGTGGTGCACGGGGCTACCCCTCCGGAAAGAGTACCTTGTTTCCCTGGAGGTAGATGGGAGGAAGGTCACTGGGTACTGGGACACGGGCGCAGAGGTGACGCTGGCCCGGCCCGGGGTGGTGGCCCCAGATCGGATGGTGCCCAACACCTACCTGACCGTGAGGGGTGTGAGCGGCACCCCATTCAAGGTGCCTGTGGTGAGGGTACACCTGAAGTGGGGGGGCCAAGGAGGGCCCCAAGGATGTGGGGGTACACCCCCATTTGCCCACGGAGGTGTTAATGGGGGGCGACCTCGAGGGCTGGCCAAGCAACGCCCGGGGTGCCCTGGTTCGTGACCCGTAGTCAGAGTCGACGCAGGACACTGCGCTCTGACAACGGGGAAGGTACTCTGCCCGAGGCGCAGGACCCTAACCTGGTGGGGAGGGAACGCCCAGAGACACGGCCCAGAGAGGTTGAGAGAGCAGGTCCCCATCCCTGTCCCAGCTGCTGAGTTCCAGGTCGAGTTGCAGAAAGAGCCCTCCTTGCGGAAGCCAGGGGACCTGGCCGACCTCAGTGGGGGGACAGACCATGAGGAGAGGTTGCAAGGAGAGGTTCCGGTGGGAGAAGGGGTTCCTGTACCGAGAATGGGCTCCCCCCGGGGAAGTGGAGTCATGGGGGATCAGGAGGCAGCTGGTGGTTCCCCAGAAGTTTTGCCACAAGCTACTGTACCTGGCCCATGACATCCCCCTCGCCGGGCACCAGGGAATCCGGCGTACCAGGCAGAGGCTGCTACAGAACTTTTACTAGCCTGGGTTCTTTACCCATGTTCGACAGTATTGCCAATCCTGTGACCCCTGCCAGCGGGTGGGGAAGGCCCGGGACAAGGGGAAAGCAGCTCTGAGGCCTTTGCCCATCATAGAAGAACCTTTCCAGAAGGTGGCCATGGACCTCTCAGCAAGGCAACCCGGTCAGGGAAGAAATACCTCCTGGTGGTGGTAGATTTCGCCACTCGCTACCCCGAGGCGGTGGCCTTGTCCTCTATTGAAGCAGATACCGTGCCAGAGGCGCTGCTGACCATTTTCAGCCGGGTGGGGTTCCCCAAGGAAGTCTTAACGGACCAGGGCTCCAACTTCATGTCGACCCTGCTCCAGTCCCTGTGGGAGAAATGTGGGGTCCGGCACAACTGGGCCTCAGCGTATCACCCCCAGTCCAATGGGCTGGTGGAAAGGTTCAACGGGACGCTAAAGATGATGCTAAAAACATTTATGAACCAGCACCCACAGGACTGGGACAAGTACCTACCTCACCTGCTGTTTGCATACATGGAGGTACCCCAGGAATCTACCGGGTTTTCGCCTTTCAAACTGCTATATGGAAGGCGGGTAAGGAGGCCCCTGGACCTGATGCGAGACGAATGGGAGGGGAAGGCCGCCCCTGACGGGAAAGACTTGCCGAGTTCATGGGCCTGCCCATGGAGAATCTGGTTCGAGCCCAGAGGAAGCAGAAGGTCTGGTACGACCGCACGGGGTGGGCCCGCGCCTTTGCCACTGGGGATCAAGTGATGGTTCTCATCCCCGTGAGGAAAAACAAACTCCAGGCTGCCTGGGAAGGGCCCTTCAAGGTTGTCAAGCAACTAAATGAGGTAAACTATGTGGTGGAGCTGTCTAACCGGGCTCATCACCGCCCGGTGTACCATGTGAATCTGATGAAGCCATACGATGACAGGGGAAATATGGTGTTGGCCGTGTGTGGACATTGGGAGGAGCAGGAGAGGACCTTTAGTGGATCTGTTCCCGGGGACAAAAGCTGGTTCCCCCCTGGAGGCGATTCCCCTCTCTGATCAGCTGACCCTGGCCCAGCAGGCTGAGATCAGAGGTGTGCTGCATCTGTACCGACAGCTGTTTTCCAACCACTGCCAAAGACAAAACGTGCAGTGGCACTTTCTCTTGTGCTGAGGTGTCACCTTGATCATCCTGGGTCTGCTCTAGGGTATGCAGGGTTCCTCTTTTTGTCGGCCAGACCACAGGCCTCTTTTTCTTTTGTTTACAGGCACACTCAATGTGTCCCTTTTTGCCCCAGTGTCGACACACCAGGTCCTTACACCAGCATTCTGATGCCTGGTGACCCGGCTTACCACAGCGGTAACATTCTTGACTCTGCACAGTTTTGTGGGTCGGTTCTTGTGACACTTTTTGCACCCTAGGGGATGCACCGATGTATTGCGCCTCCCTTGTAGCCACTTCCATGGAGACAGCAATATCAACAGCCTTCTGTAAGGTAAGCTGAGCCTCTGTCAGTAGGCGCTTCCGTATAGCTTCACTGTAGAGGCCACACACTAACCTGTCACGCAGGGCATCATTTAACCTTTCTTTAAATTCACAGTGTTCTACTAGCTTTTTAAAAATGGCTACAAATTGTACAACTGTTTCATCTTCCTTTTGGTCTCTTTTGTGGAACCTATATCTTTCAGCAATTACCAGTGGTTTTGGGGAAAAATGAGACCCCAGGATTTCCACAATGTCACTGTAAGATTTAGTTGCTGGCTTAACAGGGTGTAGTAAGCTGCGTAGCAGGGAGTAGGTTTTAGCCCCTACAACACTTAAGAATATTGGCACCTTCTTCGCTTCTGTAATGTCATTTGCAATAAAAAAAAGCTCAAAACGCTCAGTATACACATGCCACTGCTCTATATTCTCATCAAAAGGTTCCAGTGGCCTGGTCAGAGTAGCCATGATTTTAGTTTCACTTTCACTGTCAGTGCAAACAAGCAGCTTTTTTGTTTGTTTGTTCTTTTCCTTGACTTCTACTTCCTTCTGTTACTGGAGCAGCACCGGAATCCCACCCTCGTCGCCACTTGTTATATCCTTGGGGGCAGCCGGTTTAGGAAGAAATCACTTGAGGCCAGACAGCAGACAGCTAACAAAACCACCTTTTTATTTACAGACTCAGAGAACTCACTCAGCCGGCTGAAGCTGGCTGAGCTAACCCATAATAATCTAACTCAGTTGCCATAGAAACAAAAACCATGACAACCAAATACACAACAAGAACTGCACACAGTATTCCAGATGAGGTCTCACCAGTGCCTTGTATAACGGTACTAATACCTACTTATCTTTGCTGGAAATACCTCGCCTGATACATCCTAAAACTGCATTAGCTTTTTTAACGGCCATATCACATTGGTGGCTCATAGTCATCCTATGATCAACCAATACTCCAAGGTCCTCCTCCTCCTCTGTTACTTCCAACTGATGTGTCCCCAATTTATAACCAAAATTCTTGTTATTAATCCCTAAATGCATGACCTTGCACTTTTCACTATTAAATTTCATCCTATTACTAATACTCCAGTTTACAAGGTCATCCAGATCTTCCTGTAGGATATTCCGGTCCTTCTCTGTGTTAGCAATACCTCCCAGCTTTGTGTCATCCGCAAACTTTATTAGCACATTCCCACTTTTTGTGCCAAGGTCAGTAATAAAAAGATTAAATAAGATTGGTCCCAAAACCGATCCCTGAGGAACTCCACTAGTAACCTCCTTCCAGCCTGACAGTTCACCTTTCAGTACGACCCGTTGTAGTCTCCCCTTTAACCAGTTCCTTATCCACCTTTCAGTTTTCATATTGATTCCCATCTTTTCCAATTTAACTAATAATTCCCCATGTGGAACCGTATCAAATGCCTTACTGAAATCGAGGTAAATTAGATCCACTGTGTTTCCTTTATCTAAAAATCTGTTACCTTCTCAAAGAAGGAGATCAGGTTGGTTTGGCACGATCTACCTTTTGTAAAACCATGGTGTATTTTGTCCCAATTACCATTGACCTCAATTTTCTCCTTCAAAATTTTTTCCAAGACCTTACATACTACAGATGTCAAACTAACAGGCCTATCACCTATCAGTTACTCGGATCACCTTTTTTCCCTTTCTTAAAAATAGGAACTATGTTAGCAATTCTCCAGTCATACGGTATAACCCCCGAGTTTACTGATTCATTAAAAATTCTTGCTAATGGGCTTGCAATTTCATGAGCCAGTTCCTTTAATATTCTTGGATGAAGATTATCTGGGCCCTCCGATTTTGTCCCATTAAGCTGTTCGAGTTTGGCTTCTACCTCAGATATGGTAATATCTACCTCTATATCCTCATTCCTGTTTGTCATCCTACCATTATCCCTAAGCTCCTCATTAGCCTCATTAAAGACTGAGGCAAAGTATTTGTTTAGATAATGGGCCATGCCTAGATTATCCTTAACCTCCATTCCATCCTCATTGTTTAGTGGTCCCACTTCTTCTTTCTTTGTTTTCTTCTTATTTATGTGGCTCGCTCCTAAAGCTGAGGCCTCGCTAGTGCAATATGGACTGGGACAATTATCTCGAGTGTTTTATATAACAATCTGGCCAACACACCCCAGGCTGCTATTAGCCCTTTTTAGCAACTGCAGTGCATTGCTGGCTCACATGCCGGTTTCGGTCCATGATAATTCCCAGATCCTCTTCAGCAGTGCTACTGTTTTACCGTTTATTGTCCATTTTGTATACGTGTGTTTGATTTTTCCTTCCAAAGTGTTGTACGTTGCACTTGTCTCTGCTGAATTTCCTAGTGTTGATTTCAGACCAATTCTCCAGATTGCTGAGTAGAGGCAGTGATGTGCATTCAGAGATATCCTGTGTATTTTAGAATAGGCCTGAAAAATCATGTTTTTCACTTCATGTAATCAATTCTTGTCCACTATTTCCACCCCAGCGTGCATATGTCTGGCCTACTGTCGGGGTGGGGGAGTTAAGGTGGTAGTGAGAGAAGAGAGAAAGTTCTGTTCCTTGGTCTGTCAAGATTTTTCTGTGGACTTTAAGCAAATCCTTATTCGCTTTGTGCCTCACTGTCTTCATCTGTATAAAAAGGGGATAACAGCCCTTCTCTGCCTCATACAGCTGTTGTGAAGTAAGTGCTCAGATACTATGAGGACAGAGGCTTTCTACCTACCTTGGATAGTCAGCAGTGCCGGCCTTTCCACACTGGCCTTGTCCCCAGCTCTTTCCATTTTATCCCAATTGTTTTCTAAGAGCCCCAGCTCTCAGCCTGCCGTGCTTGGATGAGAAGAGCAGTTTTCACTAAAATAAAATCTAGTCTAGCAGAAAATCTTGAGAATGAAACCAGAGTGACACCCAAAAGCTCACAAACAAAATAAATAAATAAAAGAAATGTAGGTTTTGTTTGTTCTCATAGAATATCAGGGTTGGAAGGGACCTCAGGAGGTATCTAGTCCAACCCCCTGCTCAAAGCAGGACCAATCCCCAGACAGATTTTTGCCCCAGTTCCCTAAATGGCCCCCTCAAGGGCTGAACTCACACTCCTGGGTTTAGTAGGCCAATGCTCAAACCACTGAGCTAGCCTGTTTTAAAGCTCATAAATCTGAAGCTTGGGGAACAATTTCAAGATTTTCACTTCAGCCACCAGGGCTAGAAACTTCCTTATTTTAGAAACTGACAGGCAAGAGTCTCAGCTAGTCACATGCTCCCAGGAGCTGGGGGTTAAAGCAGCACTAACTAGCCTAGACTCATGATAACCCTAACTCTTCACCACGTCCGCCACGGCCCCCACCTGCCTCTCATGCTTCTCTGTCCCTTCCCCGGCACCCCCACACCTGCCTCTCACACGTCTCTGCCCCTTCTCCTCCCCTTTCCCCTGTTTCCCCCCCACCACCGTCTTGTGACTCTTCTCCCCCAGAGAGACAGAGGCACTGGTGACAGGACGGGGGCCCTTGGGGGAGGGGGCAGCGGCACGGGTGGCAGAGCCCCTCAGGCGGAGGGTGTGGGTGGTGGGACCCCTTGGGGGAGGGGGCCGAGCAGGATCGGGGCTGGGGTGGAGTGGGGGTGGGGTATAGGCAGTGCCTCACGGGGAGGAGGCTGAGCAGGGCTGGCCTCAGGTGGGGCAGGGATCGTGGCCACAGTCCAGGCACCGGTGGCCCCTCCCACTTGGAGGGAGCTTCCAGTGCTCAGGCTTAGCCTCCCCAAATGTAGGAGTCACTTACCGCCCCCACCTCCCCACACAGCTGCCAACTCCATGGGTGCTCTGGGGCTGGAGCACCCGTGGAAAAAACCAGTGGGTGCTCAACACCCACCGGCATCTCTGCCAGTCAGCTCCTCCCCTTCCCCCCAGTGCCTCCCATGTGCTGCAATCAGCTGTTCAATGACATGCAGGAGGTGCTAGGGCGGGGAGTGGAGCAGAGACAGGAAGAGGCGGGGGAGGGGGCAGAATGGGGTGGGAAGAGATGGGGTGGGGTGGGGTGGGGGTGGGACGAGGCAGGGCAGGAGTGGGGATTTGGGGCGGGGGGGGAGCCTGGGGCAGAGCAGGGGTCCAGCAACCCAGGGAATTTGGGAAGTCGGCGCCTCCGTCTCCCCCGCTCCTGGCTGACATAGCTATGCCAACAGGCGCCTGTGGTGTAGATGATATCTGCTCTTCCTGTTCTACAAAGAAAATATGACCAGAGGCCCTGACCCTGCGGACACCGATCTGCACTGCTGTGCATTGTCCCCTGGAAATCAACAGTAATTCCGGTGCCCAGGCTACAGAGACTTAGGCACACACTGAGCTTCCTTCTCAAGGTGTTGTCCCGTTGAAGTCGTGGCGCTCAGCGGGGTTACAGTAAACTGCCCGTTAGGGATTGGGGTCAAAGTAATCAATTAGAGGGCTTATGAACGCTGAGCTTGAGAGCCATATGCAATGAAACAAAGCTCGGGATAGGCTTTCATTTACTTATCTAGTTCTTTCCCTTTGTTTTCAAGGTGAACTCCAAGAAGAAATTAGTAAGTTATGACCTCCTCTGATGCAATGGTTTGTGTGGAGTTGCATGCTAGGCTGTGTCTACTCTGGCGACTGAACAACAAAACTGTTGTCGTTCAGAGGTGTTAACCCTCTTTCCCCCCGAAAGACAAACGTTTTGCCACAACAAGTGCCAGTGTGAACAGCACGTTGTTGGCAGGAGAGAGCGAACGCTGCTCATTGGGAGTGGAAATATTTTGTCAGCCAAAGAGCTACCAAACAGCAGCTACGCTGCCCAACTTTTAGCGACAGGGCTTTGCCGACAGTCATGTCGCTAAAAGCTGCGTAGTGTAGACAAAGCCCTAGTGAGCACTGTAGGCTTAATTCACCTGTAGGGATATGGCAGGACACCCCAGGATCTGTGAATACATTTAAAGTCTGGGATTTTCAAAAGCACCTAAGGCAGTTAGGCACTCACTTGCCACTGAATGTCAATGAAACTTGGGTCCCTTCAAACCTGGAAAATCCAAGCTCGGATCACAGCACCTAGCACAATGTTGAGAAGTTGAGTACACCAGGTCCGGGCCTGCTAGGGACTCCATCACACCAGGGAAGCCTTCGGCATGGGAGATCCAATTGCTTTTTAGTCTAGACATCAAAGGGGCCCACAGAGTAGCAGAAAATCCAGTCTTCTGCCTCAGCCACATCATTATTAATTATTGTTATAAAAATGCTAGAATGTGTTGCCCAAGTTGTAATCTTCGGCATAAGGTGTACAGCTGGGCTGGGGTGGGGTTCTTTCTTTTCTTTTCTTTTTTTTTTGAGGGGGGGATTGTAAATTCACTGAAATGTTTTTCAGGGCCCTGAAACTATTTGCAAGTTTGGGCTGAATTCACTGAATAATTTCAGTGGAAAACACTTAAGAATTCAGAAATGGTAAAATGGTTTGTTTAAAAAAAGTGAATTCAAATCAATGTTTCATTTCAAAACTGTCAATCTGAATTGATATTTTGTTTCAAAATAGCAATTCAAATTGATATTCAAAACAGTTTGTTCAATCAAACTGTTTTGTTTTTTTCATTCCTCATTTTGTGAAGGAAAAAACAAACTGAAACAACAAACGTTGGGTAGGGGGAGGGCAATGGTCAGTTTGGCCGCTGATCAGAAAAGTCAACAATTCACTGAGTTACACAGCTGCTAACAGCTCTTATTCTGTTAACAAGAAAAATAGAAAAACAAGCCATATCCTCAAATTGTTAGTAAAGTATGAGTGATTTTAAGGTCTAGTTTTTCATTCTTTCCACATGTATAACTCCTAGAATAGTTGTTAGGAGTTTGGAATGCACAAAAAAATGGAAAAAAATTCAGTAACAAGTGAGTAGACAAAAACATATTCCACCCATCAAAATAGTAATGCTTTTAAAATAATTTTAAGAGCCCGACCCTACATAAGATTACACATGTGAATAATGCTCTTCCTGTGCATAAAGATTTGCAAAATTGGGCATATCTAACACATTTCTGACATGTAACCTTAGGGGAAACATATACAATAATACGCGTGAATAATTTTGTGCTTATAATGAAAACTGTATCTGTAGGCACCTGGACAGGAGCAGGGCATTATAGCTATTTGTATCCGTTTTGCTTTTTCTTCTTTCCGTAGGGAGATTGCAGGCAGAAATGGGTAAGTTAGCTTTTTCCTCATTTTCCCTTCTGTAAATAGTCATCTCACATTAAGGATTTTAACTCTGTTCTCCAGCGCAGTCCCCCTCTTTCCCCAAGGTTCACTATGCACTAAGGTCACCAAAAGGCAATGGAAGAAACATGAAAGGGAACAGAAATAAAGTTTCCAACAGAAACTCTGATGCTGTTTTATTGTTCGCTGTAGCATCCAAGTGATTATAGGCCGAGGCCCCAATTCAGCATAGCACCTAAGCACGTGTTTAACTTTAGTCTTGAAACACATGCTTAAGTGTGTTTAAGCTTACTAAACTGCTCAAGACAGTTAAGACCAAAGCAGACTGTGAAGAACTTCCAAAAGCTCTCACAAAACTAAGTGATTGGGCAACAAAGTGGCAAATGAAATTTAATGTGGATAAATGTAAAGTAATGCACATTGGAAAAAATAACCCCAACTATACATACAATATGATGGGGGCTAATTTAGCTACAATGAGTCAGGAAAAAGATCTTGGAGTCATCGTGGACAGTTCTCTGAGGATGTCCACGCAGTGTGCGGAGGTGGTCAAAAAAGCAAACAGGATGTTAGGAATCATTAAAAAGGGGATAGAGAATAAGACTGAGAATATATTATTGCCCTTATATAAATCCATGGTACGCCCACATCTCGAATACTGTGTACAGATGTGGTCACCTCATCTCAAAAAAGATATTCTAGCGCTAGAAAAGGTTCAGAAAAGGGCAACTAAAATGTTTAGGGTTTTGGCGAGGGTCCCATATGAGGAGAGATTAAAGAGGCTAGGACTCTTCAGCTTGGAAAAGAGGAGACTAAGGGGGGATATGATAGAGGTCTATAAAATCATGAGTGGTGTGGAGAAAGTGGATAAGGAAAAGTTATTTACTTATTCCCATAATACAAGAACTAGGGGTCACCAAATGAAATTAATAGGCAGCAGGTTTAAAACAAATAAAAGGAAGTTCTTCTTCACGCAGCGCACAGTCAACCTGTGGAACTCCTTACCTGAGGGGGGTGTGAAGGCTAGGACTATAACAGGGTTTAAGAGAGAACTGGATAAATTCATGGAGGTGAAGTCCATTAATGGCTATTAGCCAGGATGGGTAAGGAATGGTGTCCCTAGCCTCTGTTCATCAGAGGATGGAGATGGATGGCAGGAGAGAGATCACTTGATCATTTCCTGTTAGGTTCACTCCCTCTGGGACACCTGGCATTGGCCACTGTTGGTAGACAGGATACTGGGCTAGATGGACCTTTGGTCTGACCCAGTACGGCCGTTCTTATGTAAGTGCTTTCCTGAATTGGGCCATAACGTAATTGAGTTGTGGCATACAAGGGACAGTCTAAACCTATTAGATTGGCATTATCAAAAGCACCTGGGACTGGCCTAAATTTGCTCTTACTGAAGTCAGTGGTGAAACTCCCACTAACTTCAATGGGAACAGAGCTAGGAAAATACTGCCATCAATCTTTATAGTAAAAGCAACAGCACTGATAAAGACCCAGAGAATTGTAGAAATGCAGAACTGGAAGGGACCTCAAGAGGACTTCTAGTCCTACCATTTCCCCCCATCCTGCCTTGGTACATGTGGGTGAAGCATACCTAGACCGTCCCTGACAGTGTTTGTCTGACCTGTTCTTAAAAACCTCCAGTGATGGAGATTTCACACCCTCCCTAGCTAGAAAAGCAAATAAATATTGAAGGCTCAAGTCATATCAACAAACTATTTGCATATTAGGATTTGATCCTGCTGTCTTTGCACTCTCGATTACCAGTGAAGCCAACAGGAGATTAGGGTCTGTGAAGCAGGATTGGCCTGAATCCTACAAATAATTCAGAACTGTAATCCTTTGAAAGGATTGATCTGTATGTGTAGTGAATCCATAAGGGTAATGCACCACGAAAGAAAATGATCTTGATACTGATGATCTTGATACTGGGAATTAATTTAAAAATGAAAAAAAAATCCTTGAAATTTTTATTCACTTAAAGTTCTTAAATAATTTAAATGAAAATATTAAATGAATGATATAATTTTTATCAGGGGTACTGACTCAGAATGCTGACTGAGAGTTGCAGCAGCACCTGGGCAGAGAAGTCAGTAATGGCTCCCTGGCCAGTTCTACACAGACCCCAGTCTTACTGTAGAGTAGAGTAGAGGGGTGGAATTTTTCAACCAATTTTATTTTGGGGGGGGGGGGAAGGAAATTCAGTGACATTAAAATGTTTTGAGAATTCATGTTGAATTTTCCAAATTGTTTGGGTGTAAAAAATCTGAATTAAATTGAAACGTTTTGGTTTCACATTTTCAAAATGAAACATTGAGTTTTTGATTCAAAGTGACTTTTTGTTTTGAAAATGCCTTTATTTTTTAAGAATATGCTTGAAATCAGAACAAGACATTTCATTTCAGGTCAGACAAAATATTTTGGTCAAGCTGGAACTAATTTTTTACTGAGCTTTTTATTTACTGAGATTAACTAAATAAAAATCTTTGTGGTTCAACCTGAAATGCACCACTCCCCGCCAATTATTTGGAATTGCTGAGATCTGAAAAACATGTTATTCACCCAGCTTTAGATTACAGCAGCCTTTGGGCTATTCTAATCCATACCACCTGGCTGCAGCTAATATAAATCTTGTCCACCAGCCAGAGGTTACGAGCAGGCAGTGCTATCTAGCCACACCCACTCCTTATTTGTTGCATGGTCCCATTGCGGTGGGCTGCAGAGTGGTTGTGCAGAAGCTGGCCATGCTAGTTCAAATCCTGCTAGAGACTTGCCTGTGCTGGGGAAGACGTCAGCTGCTTCCTGGCTCTTTTGAACAACTCACATGACATTTTCACTTGTAGCCAGAAAATCCACAATATGGACAGAAATGTAATTAATGATTATCTAGACAATATAAAATGGAGAATATAAATCTTTGTTCATTGAAAAACTCTTAAATAGTTTGTATTTATTTCTGTTTGCTTTATTTTAGGGGCACATCTTGAAAATATTAGTAAGTTCAATTTTTATCCCAATCTAACCTCTCCATTGAAGTTGTACACAGTTGAATTGTTGTTGTTTTTAATTAAAGGAATAATGTCAATTTGAAAATCAAATGCATGAACTTTGGCCGCTATTCAGACGGCACAGCAGCTCAGTCATTTGCAGGATTGGGGTGTTTGTAACAAATCGTTGTCTATAAAATGGTACGTCAGAATAAAAACAGACTTTGATAATAATGTTATGGTCTGTCCGTTCATTCCTTGCACACATGCCACTCCCAGTACAATCAAAGGGTGATGGGCTGGGAGGAATAGTAATCAAAGTATTCTGAATTTTGATTTTTCATCATAATCATCATCATTTTTATTTCCAATGACCAAAAAGGGGCAGGGAAAATGTCAACCAAATTGTCACATGCCCTTCCCCCCCAAACACAAACTATTTTCTCACCAGCTCTAACAATTAATAATCAGACCTAAAGACACCTTGCGCTGCAAAACTGTAAATCTTAAAAAAATTATATTGGAGCCCTGAGCCAACACATTCTTAAACTTATGCTTCATTTTCAGCACACAGATGGTCTTGCTGAAGTCAGTGGGAGTACTCGCATGCTTAACATTGCGTACGAGCATCACTCTTTGTGTCACCAGTGCCTTTGACTCCAAGCCTGCAAGTGTTTACATGCATGAGTAACTTTATTCATGGGCCTGAGTGTTGGTCAGATTGGGTGTTTATAATGCATTTTTGACCTGTAATCTTAGCTCCTGATCCTGAGTTTGGAGCCATGCGAGTGAACTGTTTGAATTCAGCCCCACTGATTTCAGTGTAGATTCAGGCCTTTAGAATACCACCAGGAAGGTACACGTTAATAGTAATGAATAGCCATGATCCTTCTGCATTATACAACCCACTGGTGAATGTGTTACAGGCCTGCCTGCATGCTGCTCTACATACAATATGAGTCTGTTACAGACCGTTGCTAAATCTACAGCAATTTGGTCTTTTTTTTTAGCTCTGGAAGTCCCCACTTAAATCCCTGGTGAATCAGCCAAGATGGCGGCCATCACACTTGCATATGGTTAACTTTAAGTATGTGATTACTTCCACTGAAAGAAATCAAGGCCTATTTACGTGAGCTGAATGACTATAATGAAAAGTGATCTATACATTTCCATATATGCTAAGAGAATTTTTAATTGCCTTTTCCCTTTCTTTTTATTTAAGGTGAACTGAATGAAAAAATTAGTAAGCTATATTTTCTCATTTCTGTGTGGATTGCATCTTCTCATGACATTATCCATCTACTGTTCTCCCCAGAAAGGAACTGCAGGCTGAATTCAAACACACACAGGGCCGGCTCCAGACCCCAGCGCGCCAAGCGCGCGCTTGGGGCGACGTCCTGCGGGAGGGCGGCAGGCGGCTCCGGTGGACCTCCCGCAGGCATGCCCGTGGAAGGTGCGCTGGTCCCGCGGCTCCGGTGGAGCATCCGCAGGCACCCTCTGCAGGCACGTCTGCGGGAGGTTCACCGGAGCCGCGGGACCGGCGACCGCCAGAGCGCCTCCTGCGGCATGCCGCCCTGCTTGGGGCGGCGCAAATCCTAGAGCCGCCCCTGAACACACAACAAATGATTTGTCACCAAGAAAGATTGTGAGATAGTGATTAAAACTGAGAGTATTGAATAGATATGCTGGTCCACATTCTCAGCCACCTAATGAAACTGTGTGACAGACGTTCTGAGTTTTGACAAGCTCTAGTCTGGGGTATTGTAGTACTTCCTGTGGAATCACAGAAGTGTATTGGAACACTGCGAGTAACAACTCCAACACACACACGCAGGGCTTGACTTTGTACTAGGGTCCCAGATCAGATACAACAATATAGTAACATATGAGACAACAATTTAACAGTAAGATAAAGATACAAGACTATCTGTTGGTAAGGAGTTCATCTATAGTGATCATCACATTGCATAAATTCACTGCCTACAACCCAGTCCCACCCTGTTTAGTGGTTGTGTATAGGATGTGGCCTTTAACCCCACCTAAGGCTAGAATAATTGATACTGGAAGATTTCAGAGGTGCCTTATCCATGGTTTGGAAGGGAATCATTCCCCAAGACTGATTAAAAAGTCTTGGCATGAGATGGTTTTGATGAAGGGGTTGGGCTTAATTTAATCTTGGGAGAAAAGCTCTTCCATAACATCTTTATTTCTGATTTTTTAATTATTATTACTATTATTATTATTTAGGTGGACTTCAAAGAGAACTTGGTAAGCGTTTCCCTCCCCCTCCCTTTTTCTGTAATGCATCCTTTTTTATTAATCAGATTCATCTTAACAATGAACTTATTCACATGAGTGCTCACCTTCATTTGATTTGCTTGGTTTCAGAATGGAGAAAAGCCCTAGTTTGTCCAAGTAAGTAAAGTTTGTATTTAGCTAATGTCCAAATTTCACTTTTTGGAGAGATCCTTGCTCCCTTTCTTTGTAGAAATAGTTTAAAACAACACAAAACACAAATAGGAAATAATGCAATAGTTTCTCTGGTTGAAATTTGAATGGTGAAGGTGGTTACCCAAGTGAGCTGTATTGCTGGGGAATCTTCCTTTGGGAACAGGGAGAGGAGTGAATTAATATTTTTCTGGATAATACATGCTCAGGTAGTATTTGAATGGGATGCTGTCCTGATGTTATTCTGTGCACATTCATAGGGGAAGGACAGCCCAGTGGCTAGCGTGTTAGCCTAGAATTCTGAAGGCTTCAGTTCAGATCCCTTCTCCTGTGTGACATTGGGCAAATCACTTAGTTTCTCTTTTGCCAGAAGCTGGGAATGGGTGACAGAGGATGGATCACTTGATGATTGCCCGTTCTGTTCATTCCCTCTGGGGCACCTGGAGTTGTCAGAAAACAGGATACTGGGTCAAACAATATATGCCATTCAACCCAAAACAAACACATTTTAAGATTTTTGGTTGACCCAAAATTATTATTTTTTATTTATTTTTGGTGTAAACCTAAAAATCAGTTATTTGCACAGTTCTGGGAGAAGAAACCAAAGATGCACAAAACTTCCCACACCGGTTTCACCTGCTGCTCTATGGGTCTGCTCTTATATACATCCAGTGCTTAATGTGTAATGAAAGAGGTTCCGGGGCTCAAGCGTTTTTCCTACATTCATAATTGATGAAGCAAGCCCAGAGGTACCAGGTCTACAAACTGCCAAGCCTAGAGATGCCGGGGTGCAATGCTGGCATGCCCTGGCACAAATTTAAGCACTGAACACATCCCCTTCCCCACACAGACCTCCTTATTCCTGATGTACGATTTGATAGGAATTTTTATTGTCAGCTATCCTAGTGATCAGGCTATACTGGGAGTTTTGTCTTCAGAGGAAAAGACGACTTTGTCAGTTTTTGTTAAAGTTTGATTCTATAGCAGTTTCCTCTCCTCTGCTGAAAACAGAAGATGATCTTCTCCTTCCTCCTTAGATAATGTCGTGAGGAGACCTGGGTGAAAAATGGATATTTCAGTTCGTTGGCAATTTCAAAAAAATGACGACAAATTTGTTTTGGGTCAGGCCAGAAACGAAAATTTTTAGAAAGTTAAAAATATGATTTAAACAAAATGTTTTATTTTGAGCATTATAAACTTTTTTTTTGCTTTTTTAAAAATAAAAATGAAATGAAAAATTGTTCCCAACCAAAAAAATCAAAATATTTCATTTTTAAAAAGTCAAAACAAAATATTCTGATTTTTTTTGAATATTTTTATTTGTCTTAAACAAATAATTTGGCAAAATTGACATGGATTTGGCAAATGTTTGTGTTGTTGAATCTGCATTTTTCACCAACAAAAGTTTTGGCCTAACAATGTCACCAACTCTAGTTGTGAGAGCGACCCATTGTGTTTTATTCCACTTTAACCACTGTTTGGGCTAAAATCTCTCTCTGCTTCTTCAGACTGTCCTAACGCCCTTTTCTGGTGGCTCACCTCACTCTAGAGAGATGGCCTCTTGGCTGGTAGCCCTTTCTACCTGGCCTTCATTATTCCCCATGGAGCTGAAATTAGGGGTATATCAAACCATGCTATGGTGTGATCTGACTTTAAATATTAGGAAGGAGGAGCACAGCAGGGGTTCTGTTCATGAAAAAGAAATGGGAATAAAATCTGCTGGGGCTCCCCAGCGTTCCTGGGTTTCTGATCCCCTCTCTGGGGAGAGGCATCTGCAGGAGAGGAAAGATTCTGCATCTCAGACCTGGTGCAGATGGCCTTTCGCTTGTGTTACTGACCTGTTCCTGCTCGGGTTTGTGACTCTGTCCTGCACTCTGCTGAGGGGAGATATGATTGTTCTTTATAAATATATCAGAGGGATCAATATCAGGGAGGGAGAGGAATTATTTAAGTTTAGTACCAATGTGGACAGAAGAACAAATGGATATAAACTGGACACTAGGAAGTTTAGACTTGAAATTAGACGAAGGTTTCTAACCATCAGAGGAGTGAAGTTCTGGAACAGCCTTCCAAGGGGAGTAGTGGGCGCAAAAGACATATCTGGCTTCAAGACTAAACTTGATAAGTTTATGGAGGGGATGGTATGATGGGATAGCTTAATTTTGACAATTAATTGCTCTTTGGGATTATTAGCAGGTAAATATGCCCAATGGCCTGTGATGGGATGTTAGATGGGTTGGGATCTGAGTTACTACAGAGAATTCTCTCCTGGGTGCTGGCTGGTGAGTCTTACCCACATACTCAGGGTTTAGCTGATCACCATATTTGGGGTCGGGAAGGAATTTTCCTCCAGTGCAGATTGGCAGAGTCCCTGGAGGTTTTTCACCTTCCTCTGCAGCATGGGGCACGGCTCACTTGCTGGAGGATTCTCTGCAGCTTGAGGTCTTCAAACCACGATTTGAGGACTTCAATAACTCAGACATAGGTTAGGGGTTTGATACAGGAGTGGGTGGGTGAGGTTTTGTGGCCTGCGTTGGGCAGGAGGTCAGACTAGATGATCATAATGGTCCCTTCTGACCGTAAAGTCTATGAATCTATGAACCTTGGAGCGCCTCCCCATTCAGAGCTGGGTAAATCCTGGAGGAAGGACCAGGGGCAAATCGAACCTTCCCCCAGAGATGAGCTCTTCCCAGGGGGGAGGGATAGCTCAGTGGTTTGAGCATTGGCCTGCTAAACCCACGATTGTGAGTTCACTCCTTGAGGAGGCCACTTAGGGATCTGGGGCAAAAATTGGTCCTGCTAGTGAAGTCAGGGGGCTGGACTAGATGACCTTTCAAGATCCCTTCCAGTTCTAGGAGATTGGTATATCTCCATTTATTATCTTTAGGGGTGATGGATTCCTCTTCCTAAAACTGGGGGAAGGGGAGGCACGAGCCCCCCCCCCGCTCCATGGCCCTGCCCCTGCCCCTTCTCTTCCTCCGGAGGTCCCGCCCCCTTGGCCAAGCCAGAAGCTGGAACCCATTCTGCCTGGGATGGGGGAGGGTTGAGCGCAGCCCCTGGCTAGGGTGACCAGACAGCAAATGTGAAAAATCGGGATGGGGGTGGAGGGTAATAGGAGCCTGTATAAGAAAAAGACCCAAAAATCGAGACTGTCCCTATAAAATCAGGACATCTGGTCACCCTACCCCTGGCCCATGTCCTCATCCCCTGGGTTCCCACCAGGGCAGGTGGAGGGTCTGCAGCTCCCCACGGCTGCCCACATGGCTCTTACCCTGACTCGATCCAGCTTCCAAAGAGCTGCAACCAGGCCATGATAAGCAGGGGCGGCTCTACAAAGTAGGCTGCCCCAGGCAGCGCGGTGTGCTGCGCCGCCCTTCCTCGGTCCCGCGGCGGGTCCCCTCTTCCCGTGGCTCCGGTTGAGCTCCCGCGGCAGGTCCACCGGAGCCCCGGGACGAGCGGACCTCCCGCGGGCATGGCTGCGGACGGTTCGCGGGTCTGGCGGCTCCGCTTGAGCTGCCGCAGTCATGCCTGCGGGAGGTCCAGCCGAGCCGCGGGACGAGCGTCCCCTCCGCAGTCATGCCTGCGGCAGGTCCGGTCCTCCGCGGCTCCGGTGGACCTCCCGCAGGCATGACTGCGGCAGGTCCACCGGCCCAGCCTGCCGCCCCCTAGATTTGGCCGCCCTAGGCAACAGCTTGGTTTGCTGGTGCCTAGAGCCGCCCCTGATGATAAGAGACACCCGGGCAGCTGCTGTGGAGAGCCACAGACCCTCCATCAGCCCTGGATGGGGGGTCATCTGGGGGGCAGGGACATGGGCCAGGGGCTGCTCTCGCCCCCCACCCCACCCCACGGCTCCCCACAGCTGCACAGGTTCCCTGGTCAGGCTCCAGCTTCTGGGCCTTTGGGGGAGGAGAAGGGGCAGGGGGCAAGGCCCGTGGGGAGTGGGAGGGCCAGTCCCTCATTCCTGCACCTCTGGCTCTGCCTTTAGCATCATGATTCTCTCTTTCCACTGCAGCGAATGTGACCCTGGATCCAAACACAGCAAATGCCCAGCTCATCATGTCTGAGGATCGGAAAAGCGTGAGGCGTGGAATTGCATGGCAGGAGGTGCCGGACAATCCAGAGCGATTCCATTCTTTCTGTTTGCTGGGCTGTGAGAGGTTCACCTCAGGGAGACATTACTGGGAGGTGGAGGTGGGAGATGGAGGATTTTGGGATGTGGGTGTTGCCAGAGAATCTATGAGGAGGAAGGGAGGGATCAGATTTAACCCTGAGCAGGGGATCTAGGCTGTAGAGCGGTGTGGGGATCAGTACCGGGCTCTCACCTCCCCGGAAACTCCCATGCCCCTGAGTGAGAGACCTAAGAAGATTGGGGTTTATCTGGACTATGAAGCGGAGTGAGTGGCATTTTATGATACTGGTAATGAGACCCTGATCTTTACTTTCATGTCAGCGTCTTTCACTGGGGAGACAATCCTTCCCTTCTTCTGGGTGGGGATTGGAGTCCTGCTCAGAGTCTGCCCCTGAGGCCTGGAGATGCGGAGGTAGCAAAATCCCACTGGGGTTCACTCTGGTTGTGGACCAGAAATGGACTGAACTAATTGTTGTCCTGGGGACAGCTCAGATGGTTTAAAACACACTGCCGTGGTTCTAGAGAGGGGGATTGGGGAGACAGAGAAGATGTCATGGGGGGTTGTAGGGAGCATAGGCACCGACTCTGTGGGTACCGCAGGGCTTGAGCACCCACAGGGAAAAATTAGCGGGTGCTCTGCACCCACCGGAAGCCAAGCTCCCTTCACCCCCCACCCAACTCACCTCCTCCTCCTGCCCTGAGCACGCCGCGTCCCCGCTCCTCTGCCTACCTCCCGGTGCTTCCCGCCGCCACACAGCTGTACCAAGCTCCGGGAGGGAGGGGGGAGGAGGCAGGAGCGGGGCGGGGACGGAGATTTGGGGAAGGAGTTGGACGAGGGGCAGCGGTGGAGTTGGGGTGGGGCCGGGGCCGACGGGGGGTTGAGCACCCACTGGCGTCAGTAGAAGGTGGTGCCTATGGTAGGGAGAGGAGAAGCTCAAGACTGGAAAGGGAACGTGAGGCTTTACTGGGGAGGGAGATGCTGGAAGGAAATGGAGGGTGAAAGACAGGGAAAGGGGGTAAGGAAAGTAGAGAGAGAGGGTGTGACGTTATTGGTATAAATTGGGACCATATAGAACATGTGTTGCAACCAAGGTCCTGTAGTGGCACCAAATCTTAAGTAAAGGGGGTCATATAAGGTGTCTAAGACCAAGTTCTGGGTTGCTGGTTATGATTATGCTGTCTGTATGTCTGTGTATCATTTTGTAGTTGAAGTTATAAGTATTGGCTCTGTACTGTCTGTATTTTGTATTATGCTCTGCTTCTGGGAAATATCCCAGACAAGCTGGTGTTAGCCCTGCCTAGCTGGCTTGATGGCCCATTAAGGACCATCAGCTACACAATTGACCCATGGAGAGAAGGCAGACACGCCTTGTGACTCAGCAAAGTATGCAAGTATCAGAGGGGTAGCCGTGTTAGTCTGGATCTGTAAAAGCAACAAAGAATCCTGTGGCACCTTATAGACTAACAGACGTTTTGCAGCATGAGCTTTCGTGGGTGAATACCCACTTCTTCGGATGCAAAGTATGCAGAGACTTATCCATGTGACTGCAGACTCCATTTTGCTGTAATTTTCCACAGTGAGGACAAAGAGATTCTTACACCTGGAAAAGTCTATATAAGGCTGATGCATCATCTCCATCTTGTCTTCAATCCTGCTTCTGACCTCTGGAGAGACTTTGCTACAAACTGAAGCTCTACACAAGGGACTGAGGACCCATCCCAGCAGGGGGATGTTCCAGAGACTTAACTTGAACCTGCAGTTTATGCCATCACTGCTGCAAGCCTGAACTAAGAACTTTGCCATTACTGTATGTAATCGATTCCATTTAACCAATTCTACCTCTAATCTCTACCTTTTTCCCTTTGTAAATAAACCTTTAGATTTTAGATTCTAAAGGATTGGCAACAGCGTGATTTGTGGGTAAGATCTGATGTGTATATTGACCTGGGTCTGGGGCTTGGTCCTTTGGGATCGAGAGAATCTTTTTCTTTTATTGGGGTGTTGGTTTTCATAACCATTCGTCCCCAGGACGAGTGCACTGGTGGTGATGCTGGGAGACTGGAGTGTCTAAGGAAATTGCTTGTGTGACTTGTGGTTAGCCAGTGGGGTGAGACCAAAGTCCTTTTTGTCTGGCTGGTTTGGTTTGCCTTAGAGGTGGAAAAACCCCAGCCTAGGGCTGTGACTGCCCAGTTTAAGCAATTGGTCCTGATTTGGCACTCTCAGTTGCGTCCCGCCAGAATCGCTTCGTCACAGAGGGAATAAAACTGTTCAATATTATGGAAAGTGATTGTGTTTTCTTAACTCAGTCCCTTTGTTCATGAAAAAAACTAGTTTGAGGCCTTAAATTATTCTTGCAGACTTTGGACACTCTCTTCTCTGTGTTCTGATTATTACACTATCCTTGAATTGTTTGGAATTCTCACATTTCCTGACTGTAAATATAGCATGTATTTGAAAGGCTGTTCTTTCTGCTTGGTATTTTCTTTTCTCTCTCTTTCTTTCAAGCTGTTTGTTTTTTAAAGGAGCAGCACCTTTCTTTCCTGCATGAGCTCCGGACTGCGTGCTGCGATCCCAGGTCTGCAGGCTGATGGGATCTCACCAGTCTGTGCTTGTGGCCCTGTGCCAGTCTACCTAGGGAATACCAGCAGCTCTGCCAGTTCTACTGAGCAGCATATGCCAGTGTGAGTCTGCCATGCCAGGGTCCTCCTTCTCCTCCTGCTCCATCATACAGTCCATCAGGTACCTTTGGTGGGGCAGAAAAGTCCTCTCAAATGTTCACCAGCACTTCAAGGAAGCTCTGTCCTTTTTCTGATGCAGGAGTGAAAGTGCAAGCGAGAGGATTTCTTCAAAAGGTGCCTTCTCCATGTTGCTGGCTCTGGTAGCTTGGCACACACAGACCAAAATCACTCCTCGGCTGTCTGTGTTGGCGGGCTGTGCAAACTTCCTGTAAAGAGAAGGGTGGGCAGAAAAGTTTTGCTGCTCTGTAACATACTCAAAGGGCCACAGCGGCCACATTTCAGGCTGGTGTTGGGGAATCTGGGCTAGGGTTGGTTGCACTCAGGTCTACACGCTGCAGTGTGGACACCAGAACCCCAGATTTGAGCCTAGGTTAGAAATGTCTTAATGTAGGGTTAAGAAACAGTGTAGATGCTCAAGCCCAGGGTTCTCCAGCATGGGCCAGCTGACTCCAGACCCAAAACCCTTGGGCTTACATTGCAGTGTAGACAAACCCAGAGTGACATACATGCATGTCCTCATTAGAGTTCAGTGACACAACCAGTTCAGGAGAAAAAAAATTCCATGACTATCTTCAAAAATCGCATCTGGAAAATGAAAGGGAAATAAACAAGGAAACACTTTGATATGCTTTATTTACATAAAGATCCTCTGCCCCAGCCAGAGCCCTCAGCCCCCCTGCACCCTAATCCTCTGCCCCAGCCCTGAGCCCCCCCCACATCATGAACCCCTCATGCTCAGTCCCACAGCCCTCACCCCTGTACTCCCTTCTATCCCCAAACTCTCTCCCAGAGGGTGCACCCCCTCCCCCTTCCCACACACCCCTTCCCAACACCAAACTCGCTCCCAAAGCCTGGATCCTTCACCCCTTCCTGCACACCTACCCCCTGCCCCAGCCCAGAGCCTGCACCCAGCACCCAAACTCCATCCCAAAGCCTGCACCCTAATCCCCAGCCCAGGATCTGCACCCGACCTCCCCCCCCCGAAACCCCCTCCCAGAGCCTTAGGCAGGTGGGGGCAGAGTTTGGGGGGGTGGAGTTGGGGTGCGGGTTCTGGGCACCACCAACATTTCTACAAACTTGCCACCTGTGGCCCTAGGAGCACAAGCAGTGACAGTGGTGGGGGTGAGTGTGCTGCTGGGGGGAGCAGGAAAGGGGGGCTCCTCCCCCAGAGCTTGCTGCTGCCAGCAGGGAAAGGGCCGAGGGGAGTTGTCCTCTCTGGCCCCTGTCCCAGATCAACACCCTGCACCCCAAACTCATCCCCAGCCCTGCCCCACCCCAGAGCCCACACCCCCAGCCAGAGCTTTCACCCCCCACTGCCCCCACCACAAACCCTTCCAACCAGAGCCCTCATCCCCCTGCACGCTGACCCTCTCCCCCAGCCCTGAGCCCCTCCCATTCCCAGCCCCAGCCAGAGCCCTCACCCTGAGCCCCTCCCACACTCCAAACCCCTCACCTTCAGCCAGTCCTCACCCCTGCACCCCGTCCCTCTGCACCCCTCCCTCCGTACCCCTTCCCACCCCCAAACTCTCTCCCAGAGCCTGCACCCCATTCCCCTGCCCCAGCCTAGGGCCTGCACCCCAGACCTCCTCCCTCACCCAAACTCCCTCCCAGAGCCATTGGCAGAGTTGGGGCGGAGCGAGTTCTGGGCACCACCAACATTTCTACAAACCTGCCCCCACTGTCCCCCCTCAGGGTTATGACTGATCCAGCCTTTCCCCCTCACAGACTCTCTGGCCACCCCCACAGCCCAGCGTTCCCCATCCCCCACCTCCATCTCCCAGCAATGTCTCCCCAGGGTGAATCCCTCACAGCCCAGCACACAGAGCTCAGTGTCAAATCGCTCAGGATTGTCGGGCAGATCCTGCCGGGCGTGTCCCCATCTCACATGTCTCCGATCCTCAGACAGGGCGAGCTGGGGATGAGCCGTGTCTGGATCCAGAGTCACCGTCACTGGGGACAGAGAGAATCAGAGCGTTAGGGGCAGAGCTCAGCCCTGGGGGAGGCTGGGACCATTTCTCACACTCCCCAGCAGCCCTGGTCTGGCTGGGACAGGCCTGGATCCCAGGGAGCTGCCTCTGTCCTGGGCGCCTGACACTGAGCAGAGACGTCACTGCAGTTCTCAGCCTGGGCAATGGGACCCACTTTTGTACATTGGCATTTGGTTACAGAGGCTGCAGCTCCCTGTTCCCCAGCTGGCTGTAGCTCAGATGGCAGAGGCTGGAGCATAGGTGCCGACTCCGTGGGTGCTCCGAAAAATTGGGCAGCTCCCCACCCCTCTGCCCAGCTCACCTCCACCTCCGCTCCACCTCCTCCCCTGAGTGCACCGCGTGCCCACTTCCCCCCCAGCTCCCAGCACTTGCACCTGTTTCGCTCGGCCAGGAGGGAGGGGGCAGGAGGAGGAAGGCAGCACGCTCGGGGAAGGGGTGGCGCTGGGACGGGGATTTGGAGAAGGGGTTCAATGGGGCAGGGAGGGGCTGAGACTTTGGGGAAGGGGTTGGAATGGGGGTGGGGTGAGGGTGGGGAAAGGGTGGAGTCGGGGTGGGGCCCGGGGGCTCGAGCACCCACCGGCACTGGGGGAAGTTGGCACCTATGGTCTGGAGAGGAAAAGGGTCACAGAGATGAGAGCACCTGGTCTCTGATTTACAACACCAGCCTGGGGAGCTGCTCCTCTGCCCTGAGTGCCTGGGATCCAGCAGAGATGCCCTGGCAGCTCCTCTCCCCCTGCTGGGACCTGCTGTGAGGGCTGCAGAAACTGCCTCTCTCCCCCCTTCCCTGCTGGGGCTGCTCCTCGGAGGGTGAGCGAGGAGGAACCTGATGTTGTGCAGAGGGGAGTGAGAGGAGGGAGGCACCAGATATAAACCCAGGGGGAAGCTGCACGCTGAGCCCATCAGTGCAGGTTCTCAGCATTTAGTGTTTGTGTTTCTATTTCTTGGGCGGGTGGGGGGTGTCACAGTCGGTGTTGGGTTGGTTTGTGTCTTTACCTTCTTGTTTATAAAACTGTCTTCATGCATTTTTTTTCTCTGAAGTGAAAAGCTTAATCCTTTCTCAATAAGCTGCCAAATGCTTCACTGATACGACTCAGAAGCAAACAGTGAAATACAAGTACAGAGCCAATATTCATAACTTCAAATACAAGAATGATACACACAGCATAAGCATAACCAGCAAATGACAACCTGTTCATAGACACCTCACTTCACCATCTTTGTACAAGATTTGTTGCAACTATATGACAGTGGTTGCAATAATGGTCTATATGGTCATAGTTCAATTAGATAAGGTCACACCCCTATCTGCTCTCAATGGACTTGCCTGGGAACGTTCCATCTGGAGTCTAGGTCGTGGCTTCTGCTGTGACTAAGCGAAATCAGGCATGGACGTGGGACGTGCCCATGTGACTCCAAACACCATCTCGTTACCTGTCATTTTCCACTCTCTCCACTGAGGGCTTTGTTTGAAACAATGGGGGGTTCCATCCACAAGCTATAAAAGGCCCTGGACACATCTCCATTTGGCCTCTTTCCTGCTCAGACCTCTTGATGATGACCTTATACTAATGGGAGCGTTCTAACCAAAGGACTGAGGACCTTCCAATGATTCAGAAGCAACCAGAGACTAAAAAAGCCAACAGGTTATTCCATCACTGCTACAAGCGTGATCCAAGAACTTTGCTGGCGGATTGGAGCGGATAGCAGGGTGGATGACGGATAGGAGCGGATAGCAGGGTGGCTGGCGGAGAGGTGCGGATAGCAGGGTGGCAGGCGGAGAGTAGCGGATAGCTGGGAGGCTGGAGGAGAGGAGTGGATAGCAGGGAGGCTGGCGGAGAGGAGCGGATAGCAGGGAGGATGGCGGAGAGGAGCGGATAGCAGAGAGGCTGGAGGAGACGAGCGGACAGTAGAGTGGCTGGCGGAGAGGAGCGGATAGCAGGGTGGCTGACTGAGAGGAGCGGATAGCAGGGTGCCTGGCGGAGAGGAGAGGATAGCAAGGTGGCTGGCGGAGAGGAGCGGATAGCAGGGTTGGTGACACAGAGGAGAGGATAGCAGAGTGGGTGGCGGAGACGAGCGGATAGCAGGGTGGCTGGCGGAGAGGAGCGGATAGCAGACTGGGTGACGCAGAGGAGCGGATAGCAGGGTGGATGGCGGAGAGGAGCGGATAGCAGGGTGGCTGGCAGAGAGGAGCGGATAGCAGGGTGGGTGACACAGACGAGCGGATAGCAGGGTGGCTGGCGGAGAGGAGCGGATAGCAGGGTGGCTGGCGGAGAGGAGCGGATAGCAGGGTGTCTAACGTAGCGGAGCGGATAGAAGGGTGGCTGGCGGAGAGGAGCGGATAGCAGGGTGGCTGGCGGTGAGGAGCGGATAGCAGGGTGGCTAACGGGGAGGAGCGGATAGCAGGGTGGCTAACGGGGAGGAGCGGATAGCAGGGTGGCTGGCGGAGAGGACCGGATAGCAGGGTGGCTGGCGGAGAGGAGCGGATAGCAGGGTGGCTGTCGGAGAGGAGCGGATAGCAGGGTGGCTGGCGGAGAGGAGAGGATGGTAGGGTGGATGGCGTAGAGGAGCGGATAGCAGGGTGGCTGGCAGAGAGGAGCGGATAGCAGGGTGGCAGGCGGAGAGGAGCAGATAGCTGGGAGGCTGGAGGAGAGGAGTGGATAGCAGGGAGGCTGATGGAGAGGAGCATATAGAAGAGTGGCTGGCGGAGAGGAGCGGATAGCAGAGTGGCTGGCGGAGAGGAGCGGATAGCAGGGCGGGTGACGCAGAGGAGCGGATAGCAGGGTGGCTGGCGGAGAGGCGAGGATGGCAGGGTGGCTGGCATAGAGGAGCGGATAGCAGGGTGGCAGGCGGAGAGTAGCGGATAGCTGGGAGGCTGGAGGAGAGGAGTGGATAGCAGGGAGGCTGGCGGAGAGGAGCGGATAGCAGAGAGGCTGGAGGAGACGAGCGGACAGCAGAGTGGCTGGCGGAGAGGAGCGGATAGCAGGGCGGGTGACGCAGAGGAGCGGATAGCAGGGTGGCTGGCGGAGAGGCGAGGATGGCAGGGTGGCTGGCATAGAGTAGCGGATTGCTGGGAGGCTGGAGGAGAGGAGCGGATAGCAGGGTGCCTGGCGGAGAGGAGAGGATAGCAAGGTGGCTGGCGGAGAGGAGCGGATAGCAGGGTTGGTGACACAGAGGAGCGGATAGCAGGGTGGCTGGAGGAGACGAGCGGATAGCAGGGTGGCTGGCGGAGAGGAGCGGATAGCAGACTGGGTGACGCAGAGGAGCGGATAGCAGAGTGGGTGGCGGAGAGGTGCGGATAGCAGGGTGGCTGACCAATAGGAGCGGATATCAGGGTGGGTGAAACAGAGGAGCGGATAGCAGGGTGGGTGACACAGAGGAGCGGATAGCAGGGTGGCTGGCGGAGAGGAGCGGATAGCAGGGTGGCTGGCGGAGAGGAGCGGAGAGCAGGGTGGCTGGCAGACAGGAGCTGATAGTAGGGTGGCTGCCGGAGAGCAGCAGAGAGCAGAGTGGGTGACGCACAGGTACGGACAGCACAGTGGCTGCCGGACAGGAGCAGATAGCAGGGTGGCTGGCGGACAGGGGCGGATAGCAGGGTGGCTGGCGGACAGGAGCGGATAGCAGAGTGTCTTGCGGAGAGGAGCAGATAGCAGGGTGGCTGACGGAGAGGTGCGGATAGCAGGGTGGCTGGCGCAGCGGAGCGGATAGCAGGGTGGCTGGCGGAGCGGAGCAGATAGCAGGGTGGCTGGCGGAGAGGAGCGGATAGCAGGGTGGCTGGCGGAGAGGAGCGGATAGCAGGGTGGTTAACGGGGAGGAGCGGATAGCAGGGTGGCTGGCGGAGAGGAGCGGATAGCAGGGCTGGTGACGCAGAGGAGCGGATAGCAGGGTGGCTGGCGGACAGGAGAGGATGGTAGGGTGGCTGGCGTAGAGGAGCGGATAGCAGGGTGGCAGGCGGAGAGGAGCAGATAGCTGGGAGGCTGGAGGAGAGGAGTGGATAGCAGGGAGGCTGATGGAGAGGAGCATATAGCAGAGTGGCTGGCGGAGAGGAGCGGATAGCAGGGCGGATGACGCAGAGGAGCGGATAGCAGGGTGGCAGGCGGAGAGGAGCGGATAGCAGAGAGGCTGGAGGAGACGAGCGGACAGCAGAGTGGCTGACTGAGAGGAGCGGATAGCAGGGTGCCTGGCGGAGAGGAGAGGATAGCAAGGTGGCTGGCGGAGAGGAGCGGATAGCAGGGTTAGTGACACAGAGGAGCGGATAGTAGAGTGGGTGGCTGAGACGAGCGGATAGCAGGGTGGCTGGCAGAGAGGAGCGGATAGCAGACTGGGTGACGCAGAGGAGCGGATAGCAGAGTGGCTGGCGGACAACAGCGGATAGCAGAGTGGCTGGCGGACAAGAGCGGATAGCAGAGTGGCTGGCGGAGAGGAGCGGATAGCAGGGTGGCTGGCGGAGCGGAGCAGATAGCAGGGTGGCTGGCAGAGAGGAGCGGATAGCAGGGTGGTTAACGGGGAGGAGCGGATAGCAGGGTGGCTGGCGGAGAGGAGCGGATAGCAGGGCTGGTGACGCAGAGGAGCGGATAGCAGGGTGGCTGGCGGAGAGGAGAGGATGGTAGGGTGGCTGGCGTAGAGGAGCGGATAGCAGGGTGGCTGGCGGAGAGGAGCGGATAGCAGGGTGGCAGGCGGAGAGGAGCAGATAGCTGGGAGGCTGGAGGAGAGGAGTGGATAGCAGGGAGGCTGATGGAGAGGAGCATATAGCAGAGTGGCTGGCGGAGAGGAGCGGATAGCAGAGTGGCTGGCGGAGAGGAGCGGATAGCAGGGCGGATGACGCAGAGGAGCGGATAGCAGGGTGGCTGGCGGAGAGGAGAGGATGGCAGGGTGGCTGGCGTAGAGGAGCGGATAGCAGGGTGGCAGGCGGAGAGGAGCGGATAGCTGGGAGGCTGGAGAGAGAGTGGATAGCAGGGAGGCTGGCGAGGAGGCGGATAGCAGAGTGGCTGGAGGAGACGAGCGGACAGCAGCGTGGCTGGCGCAGAGGAGCGGATAGCAGGGCGGCTGACCCAGAGGAGCGGATAGCAGGGTGGCTGGCGGAGAGGCGAGGATGGCAGGGTGGCTGGCATAGAGTAGCGGATTGCTGGGAGGCTGGAGGAGAGGAGCGGATAGCAGGGTGGGTGGCGGAGAGGAGAGGATAGCAGGGTGGCTGGCGGAGAGGAGCGGATAGCAGGGTGGGTGACACAGAGGAGCGGATAGCAGAGTGGGTGATACGGAGGAGCGGATAGCAGGGTGCCTGGCGGTGAGGAGCGGACGGCAGAGTGGGTGGCGGAGAGGGGCGGATAGCAGAGTGTCTTGCGGAGAGGAGCGTATAGCAGGGTGGCTGACGAAGAGGAGCGGATATCAGGGTGGGTGCCACAGAGGAGCGGATAGCAGGGCGGGTGACACAGAGGAGCGGATAGCAGGGTGGCTGGCGGAGAGGAGCGGATAGCAGGGTGGCTGGCGGAGAGGAGCGGATAGCAGGGTGGCTGGCAGACAGGAGCTGATAGTAGGGTGGCTGCCGGAGAGCAGCAGAGAGCAGAGTGGGTGACGCACAGGTACGGACAGCACAGTGGCTGCCGGACAGGAGCAGATAGCAGGGTGGCTGGCGGACAGGGGCGGATAGCAGAGTGGCTGGCGGACAGGAGCGGATAGCAGAGTGTCTTGAGGAGAGGAGCAGATAGCAGGGTGGCTGGCGCAGCGGAGCGGATAGCAGGGTGGCTGGCGCAGCAGAGCGGATAGCAGGGTGGCTGGCGGAGCGGAGCAGATAGCAGGGTGGTTGGCGGAGAGGAGCGGATAGCAGGGTGGCTGGCGGAGAGGAGCGGATAGCAGGGTGGTTAACGGGGAGGAGCGGATAGCAGGGTGGCTGGGGGAGAGGAGCGGATAGCTGAGGGGCTGGTGGAGAGGAGCGGATAGCAGGGTGGCTGGACAGGAGAGATGGTAGGGTGGCTGGCGGAGGAGCGGATAGCAGGGTGGGGGAGAGGAGCGGATAGCAGGGCAGGCGGAGAGGAGCAGATAGCTGGGAGGCTGGAGAGAGGAGGATAGCAGGGGCTGATGGAGAGGAGCATATAGCAGAGTGGCTGGCGGAGAGGAGCGGATAGCAGGGCGGATGACGCAGAGGAGCGGATAGCAGGGTGGCAGGCGGAGAGGAGCGGATAGCAGAGAGGCTGGAGGAGACGAGCGGATAGCAGGGCTGGTGACGCAGAGGAGCGGATAGCAGGGTGGCTGGCGGACAGGAGAGGATGGTAGGGTGGCTGGCGTAGAGGAGCGGATAGCAGGGTGGCTGGCGGAGAGGAGCGGATAGCAGGTTGGCAGGCAGAGAGGAGGAGATAGCTGGGAGGCTGGAGGAGAGGAGTGGATAGCAGGGAGGCTGATGGAGAGGAGCATATAGCAGAGTGGCTGGCGGAGAGGAGCGGATAGCAGGGCGGATGACGCAGAGGAGCGGATAGCAGGGTGGCAGGCGGAGAGGAGCGGATAGCAGAGAGGCTGGAGGAGACGAGCGGACAGCAGAGTGGCTGACTGAGAGGAGCGGATAGCATGGTGCCTGGTGGAGAGGAGAGGATAGCAAGGTGGCTGGCGGAGAGGAGCGGATAGCAGGGTTGGTGACACAGAGGAGCGGATAGCAGAGTGGGTGGCTGAGACGAGCGGATAGCAGGGTGGCTGGCGGAGAGGAGCGGATAGCAGGGTGGGTGACGCAGAGGAGCGGATAGCAGAGTGGCTGGCGGAGAGGAGCGGATAGCGTGGCGGGCGGCGGAGAGGAGCGGAGAGCAGGGTGGCTGTCGGAGAGGAGCGGATAGCTGGGTGGCTGTCGGAGAGGAGAGGATAGCTGGGTGGCTGGCGGAGAGGAGCAGATAGAAAGGTGGCTGGCGGAGACCAGCGGATAGCAGGGTGACTGGCGGAGAGGAGCGGATAGCAGGGTGGCTAGCGGAGAGGAGCGGATAGCAGGGTGGCTGACGGAGAGGAGCGGACAGCAGGGTGGCTGGCGGAGAGGAGCGGATATCAGGGTGGCTGGCGGAGAGGAGCGGACAGCAGGGTGGCTGGCGGAAAGGAGCGGATAGCAGGGTGGCTGGCGGAGAGGAGCGGATAGCAGGGTGGCTGGCGGAGAGGAGCAGATAGCAGGGTGGCTGGCAGACAGGAGCGGATAGCAGAGTGTGTTGCGGAGAGGAGCGGATAGCAGGGTGGCTGACGGAGAGGTGCGGATAGCAGTGTGGCTGACGGAGAGGTGCGGATAGCAGGGTCGCTGGCGCAGCGGAGCGGATAGCAGGGTGGCTGGCGCAGCGGAGCGGATAGCAGGGTGGCTGGCAGAGCGGAGCAGATAGCAGGGTGGCTGGCGGAGAGGAGTGGATAGCAGGGTGGTTAACGGGGAGGAGCGGATAGCAGGCTGGCTGGCGGAGAGGAGCGGATAGCAGGGCTGGTGACGCAGAGGAGCGGATAGCAGGGTGGCTGGCGGAGAGGAGAGGATGGTAGGGTGGCTGGCGTAGAGGAGCGGATAGCAGGGTGGCTGGCGGAGAGGAGCGGATAGCAGGGTGGCAGGCGGAGAGGAGCAGATAGCTGGGAGGCTGGAGGAGAGGAGCAGATAGGAGAGTGGCTGACGGTGAGGAGCGGATAGCAGGGTGGCTGGCAGAGAGGAGCGGATAGCAGGGTTGGTGACACAGAGGAGCGGATAGCAGAGTGGATGGCGGAGACGAGCGGATAGCAGGGTGGCTGGCGGAGAGGTGCGGATAGCAGGGTGGCTGGCGGAGAGGAGCGGATAGCAGGGTGGCTGGCGGAGAGGAGCGGATAGCAGGGTGGCTAACGGGGAGGAGCGGATAGCAGGGTGGCTAACGGGGAGGAGCGGATAGCAGGGTGGATGGCGGAGAGGACCGGATAGCAGGGTGGCTGGCGGAGCAGAACGGATAGCAGGGTGGCTGGCGGAGCAGAACGGATAGCAGGGTGGCTGTCGGAGAGGAGCGGATAGCAGGGTGGCTGTCGGAGAGGAGCGGATAGCAGGGTGGCTGTCGGAGAGGAGCGGATAGCAGGGTGGCTGTCGGAGAGGAGCGGATAGCAGGGTAGATGGCGGAAAGGAGCGGATAGCAGGGCGTCTGGAGGAGACGAGCGGACAGTAGAGTGGCTGACTGAGAGGAGCGGATATCAGGGTGGCTGGCGGAGAGGAGCGGATATCAGGGTGGCTGGCGGAGAGAAGCGGATAGCAGGGTGGCTGGCAGAGAGGAGCGGATAGCAGGGTTGGCGACACAGAGGAGCGGATAGCAGGGTGGCTAACGGAGAGGAGCGGATAGCAGGGTGGCTGGCGGAGAGGAGCGGATAGCAGGGTCGCTGGCAGAGAGGAGCGGATAGCAGGGTGGCTAATGGAGCGGAGCGGATAAAAGGGTGGCTGGCGGAGAGGAGCGGATAGCAGGGTGGCTGGCGGAGCAGAACGGATAGCAGGGTGGCTGGCGGAGAGGAGCGGATAGCAGGGTGGCTGTCGGAGAGGAGCGGATAGCAGGGTGGGTGAGAAAGAGGAGCGGATAGCAGGGTGGCTGGCGGAGAGGAGCGGATAGCAGGGTGGCTGGCGGAGAGGGGCGGACAGCAGGGTGGCTGGCGGAACGTTGCGGACAGCAGGGTGGCTGGCGGAGAGCAGCGGATAACAGGGTGGCTGGAGGAGAGGAGTGGATACCCGGGTGGGTGACACAGAGGAGCGGATAGCCGGGTGGCTGGCGGAAAGGAGCGGATAGCAGGGGGGCTGGCGGAGAGGAGCGGAGAGCAGGGGGCTGGAGGAGCAGGGTGGCTGGCGGAAAGGAGCTGACAGCAGGGTGGCTGGCGGAATGGAGCGGACAGCAGGGTGGCTGACGGAGAAGAGCGGATAGCAGGGTGGCTGGCGGAGAGGAGCGGATAGCAGGGTGGCTGGCGGAGAGGAGCGGATAGCAGGGTGGCTGGCGGAGAGGAGAGGATAGCTGGGTGGCTGGCGGAGAGGTGCGGATAGAAAGGTGGCTGGCGGAGACGAGCGGATAGCAGGGTGACTGGCGGAGAGGAGCGGATAGCAGGGTGGGTAACGGAGAGGAGCGGATAGCAGGGTGGCTAACGGAGAGGAGCGGACAGCAGGGTGGCTGGCGGAGAGGAGCGGACATCAGGGTGGCTGACGGAGAGGAGCGGATAGCAGGGTGGCTGGCGGAGAGGAGCGGATAGCAGAGTGGCTGGCGGAGAGGAGCGGAGAGCAGGGTGGCTGGCGGAGAGGAGCGGAGAGCAGGGTGGCTGGCGGAGAGGAGCGGAGAGCAGGGTGGCTGGCGGAGAGGAGCGGATAGCAGGGTGGCTGGCGGAGAGGAGCGGATAGCAGGGTGGCTGGCGGAGAGGAGCGGATAGCAGGGTGGGTGACATAGAGGAGCGTATAGCAGGGTGGCTGGCGGAGAGGAGCGTATAGCAGGGTGGCTGGCGGAGAGGAGCGGATAGCAGGGTGGATGGCGGAGAGGAGCGGATAGCAGAGTGGCTGGCGGAGAGGAGCGGATAGCAGAGTGGCTGGCGGAGAGGAGCGGATAGCAGAGTGGCTGGCGGAGAGGAGAGGATAGCAGGGTGGCTAGCGGAGAGGAGCGTATAGGGAGGTGGCTGGTGGAGAGGAGCGGATGGCATGGTGGCTAGTGGAGAGGAGCTGATAGCAGGGTGACACAGAGGAGCGGATAGCAAGGTGGGTGACACAGAGGAGCGGACAGCATGGTGTGTGGCGGAAAGGAGCGGATAGCAGGGTGGCTGACGGAGAAGAGCGGATAGTAGAGTGGCTGGCGGAGAGGAGCGGATAGCAGGGTGGCTGGCGGAGCGGAGCAGATAGCAGGGTGGCTGGCGGAGAGGAGCGGATAGCAGGGTGGCTGGCGGAGAGGAGCGGATAGCAGGGTGGTTAACGGGGAGGAGCGGATAGCAGGGTGGCTGGCGGAGAGGAGAGGATGGTAGGGTGGCTGGCGGAGAGGAGCGGATAGCAGGGCGGATGACGCAGAGAAGCGGATAGCAGGGTGGCTGGCGGAGAGGAGAGGATGGCAGGGTGGCTGGCGTAGAGGAGCGGATAGCAGGGTGGCAGGCGGAGAGGAGCGGATAGCTGGGAGGCTGGAGGAGAGGAGTGGATAGCAGGGAGGGTGGCGGAGAGGAGCGGATAGCAGAGAGGCTGGAGGAGACGAGCGGACAGCAGAGTGGCTGACTGAGAGGAGCGGATAGCAGGGTGCCTGGTGGAGAGGAGAGGATAGCAGGGTTGGTGACACAGAGGAGCGGATAGCAGAGTGGGTGGCTGAGACGAGCGGATAGCAGGGTGGCTGGCAGAGAGGAGCGGATAGCAGACTGGGTGACGTAGAGGAGCGGATAGCAGAGTGGCTGGCGGACAAGAGCGGATAGCAGGGTGGCTGGCGGAGAGGAGCGGATAGCAGGGTGGCTGGCAGAGAGGAGCGGATAGCAGGGTGGCTGGCGGAGAGGAGAGGATAGTTGGGTGGCTGTCGGAGAGGAGAGGATAGCTGGGTGGCTGGCGGAGAGGTGCGGATAGCAGGGTGGCTGGTGGAGAGGAGCGGATAGCAGGGTGGCTGGCGGAGAGGAGCGGATAGCAGGGTGGCTAACGGGGAGGAGCGGATAGCAGGGTGGCTAACGGGGAGGAGCGGATAGCAAGGTGGCTGGCGGAGAGGAGCGGATAGCAGGGTGGCTGGCGGAGCAGAACGGATAGCAGGGTGGCTGGCGGAGAGGAGCGGATAGCAGGGTGGCTGTCGGAGAGGAGCGGATAGCAGGGTGGCTGTCGGAGAGGAGCGGATAGCAGGGTGGCTGTCGGAGAGGAGCGGATAGCAGGGTGGCTGTCGGAGAGGAGCGGATAGCAGGGTAGATGGCGGAAAGGAGCGGATAGCAGGGCGTCTGGAGGAGACGAGCGGACAGTAGTGTGGCTGACTGAGAGGAGCGGATATCAGGGTGGCTGGCGGAGAGGAGCGGATATCAGGGTGGCTGGCGGAGAGAAGCGGATAGCAGGGTGGCTGGCAGAGAGGAGCGGATAGCAGGGTTGGCGACACAGAGGAGCGGATAGCAGGGTGGCTAACGGAGAGGAGCGGATAGCAGGGTGGCTGGCGGAGAGGAGCGGATAGCAGGGTCGCTGGCAGAGAGGAGCGGATAGCAGGGTGGCTAACGGAGCGGAGCGGATAAAAGGGTGGCTGGCGGAGAGGAGCGGATAGCAGGGTGGCTGGAGGAGCAGAACGGATAGCAGGGTGGCTGGCGGAGAGGAGCGGATAGCAGGGTGGCTGTCGGAGAGGAGCGGATAGCAGGGTGGGTGAGAAAGAGGAGCGGATAGCACGGTGGCTGGCGGAGAGGAGCGGATAGCAGGGTGGCTGGCGGAGAGGGGCGGACAGCAGGGTGGCTGGCGGAAAGTTGCGGACAGCAGGGTGGCTGGCGGAGAGCAGCGGATAACAGGGTGGCTGGCGGAGAGGAGTGGATACCCGGGTGGGTGACACAGAGGAGCGGATAGCAGGGTGGCTGGCGGAAAGGAGCGGATAGCAGGGGGGCTGGCGGAGAGGAGCGGACAGCAGGGGGGCTGGCGGAGAGGAGCGGATAGCAGGGTGGCTGGCGGAAAGGAGCTGACAGCAGGGTGGCTGGCGGAATGGAGCGGACAGCAGGGTGGCTGACGGAGAAGAGCGGATAGCAGGGTGGCTGACGGAGAGGAGCGGATAGCAGGGTGGCTGGCGGAGAGGAGCGGATAGCAGGGTGGCGGAGAGGAGGATAGCAGGTGGCTGGCGGAGAGGCGGATAGCAGGGTGGCTGAGGGGAGGAGCGGATAGCAGGGTGGCTGGCGGAGAGGAGCGGATAGCAGGGTGGCTGGCGGAGAGGAGCGGATAGCAGGGTGGCTGGCGGAGAGGAGCGGATAGCAGGGTGGCTGGCGGAGAGGAGCGGATAGCAGGGTGGCTGGCGGAGAGAAGCGGATAGCAGGGTGGCTGACGGAGAGGAGCGGATATCAGGGTGGCTGGGGCAGAGGAGCGGATATCAGGGTGGCTGACGGAGAGGAGCGGATAGCAGGGTGGCTGGCGGAGAGGAGCGGATATCAGGGTGGCTGGCGGAGAGGAGCGGATAGCAGGGTGGCTGGCGGAGAGGAGCGGAGAGCAGGGTGGCTGGCGGAAAGGAGCGGAGAGCAGGGTGGCTGGCGGAAAGGAGCGGATAGCAGGGTGGCTGGCGGAGAGGAGCGGATAGCAGGGTGGCTGGCGGAGAGGAGCGGATAGCAGGGTGGGTGACATAGAGGAGCGGATAGCAGGGTGGCTGGCGGAGAGGAGCGGATAGCAGGGTGGCTGACGGAGAGGAGCGGATAGCAGGGTGGATGGCGGAGAGGAGCGGATAGCAGAGTGGCTGTCGGAGAGGAGCGGATAGCAGAGTGGCTGGCGGAGAGGAGCGGATAGCAGAGTGGCTGGCGGAGAAGAGAGGATAGCAGGGTGGCTGGCGGAGAGGAGCGTATAGCGAGGTGGCTGGTGGAGAGGAGCGGATGGCATGGTGGCTAGTGGAGAGGAGCTGATAGCAGGGTGACACAGAGGAGCGGATAGCAGGGTGGGTGACACAGAGGAGCGGACAGCAGGGTGGCTGGCGGAAAGGAGCGGATAGCAGGGTGGCTGACGGAGAAGAGCGGATAGCAGAGTGGCTGGCGGAGAGGAGCGGATAGCAGGGTGGCTGGCGGAGGAGCGGATAGCAGGGTGGCTGGCGGAGAGGAGCGGATAGCAGGGTGGCTGGCGGAGAGGAGCGGACAGCAGGGTGGCTGGCGGAGAGGAGCGGATAGCAGGGTGGCTGGCGGAAAGGAGCGGACAGCAGGGTGGCTGGCGGAATGGAGCGGACAGCAGGGTGGCTGGCGGAGAGGAGCGGATAGCAGGGTGGCTGGCGGAGAGGAGCGGATAGCAGGGTGGCTGGCGGAGAGGAGCGGAGAGCAGGGTGGCTGGCGGAGAGGAGCGGAGAGCAGGGTGGCTGGCGGAGAGGAGCGGAGAGCAGGGTGGCTGGCGGAGAGGAGCGGAGAGCAGGGTGGCTGGCGGAGAGGAGCGGAGAGCAGGGTGGCTGGCGGAGAGGAGCGGATAGCAGGGTGGCTGGCGGAGAGGAGCCGATAGCTGGGTGGATGGCGGAGAGGAGCGGATAGAAAGGTGGCTGGCAGAGACGAGCGGATAGCAGGGTGACTGGCGGAGAGGAGCGGATAGCAGGGTGGGTAACGGAGAGGAGCGGATAGCAGGGTGGCTAACGGAGAGGAGCGGACAGCAGGGTGGCTGGCGGAGAGGAGCGGACATCAGGGTGGCTGACGGAGAGGAGCGGATAGCAGGGTGGCTGGCGGAGAGGAGAGGATATCAGGGTGGCTGGCGGAGAGGAGCGGAGAGCAGGGTGGCTGGCGGAGAGGAGCGGAGAGCAGGGTGGCTGGCGGAAAGGAGCGGACAGCAGGGTGGCTGGCGGAAAGGAGCGGATAGCAGGGTGGCTGGCGGAGAGGAGCGGATAGCAGGGTGGCTGGCAGACAGGAGCGGATAGCAGAGTGTGTTGCGGAGAGGAGCGGATAGCAGGGTGGCTGACGGAGAGGTGCGGATAGCAGTGTGGCTGACGGAGAGGTGCGGATAGCAGGGTGGCTGGCGCAGCGGAGCGGATAGCAGGGTGGCTGGCGGAGAGGAGAGGATGGCAGGGTGGCTGGCGTAGAGGAGCGGATAGCAGGGTGGCAGGCGGAGAGGAGCGGATAGCTGGGAGGCTGGAGGAGAGGAGTGGATAGCAGGGAGGGTGGCGGAGAGGAGCGGATAGCAGAGAGGCTGGAGGAGACGAGCGGACAGCAGAGTGGCTGACTGAGAGGAGCGGATAGCAGGGTGCCTGGTGGAGAGGAGAGGATAGCAGGGTTGGTGACACAGAGGAGCGGATAGCAGAGTGGGTGGCTGAGACGAGCGGATAGCAGGGTGGCTGGCAGAGAGGAGCGGATAGCAGACTGGGTGACGTAGAGGAGCGGATAGCAGAGTGGCTGGCGGACAAGAGCGGATAGCAGGGTGGCTGGCGGAGAGGAGCGGATAGCAGGGTGGCTGGCGGAGAGGAGCGGATAGCAGGGTGGCTGGCGGAGAGGAGAGGATAGCTGGGTGGCTGTCGGAGAGGAGAGGATAGCTGGGTGGCTGGCGGAGAGGAGCGGATAGAAAGGTGGCTGGCGGAGACGAGCGGATAGCAGGGTGACTGGCGGAGAGGAGCGGATAGCAGGGTGGCTAACGGAGAGGAGCGGATAGCAGGGTGGCTAACGGAGAGGAGCGGATAGCACGGTGGGTGACACGGAGGAGCGGATAGTAGAGTGGCTGGCAGACAGGAGCTGATAGTAGGGTAGCTGCCGGAGAGGAGCAGAGAGCAGAGTGGGTGACGCAGAGGTGCGGACAGCACAGTGGCTGGCGGACAGGAGCAGATCGCAGGGTGGCTGGAGGACAGGGGCGGATAGCAGGGTGGCTGGCGGACAGGAGCGGATAGCAGAGTGTGTTGCGGAGAGGAGCGGATATCAGGGTGGCTGGCGGAGAGGAGCGGAGAGCAGGGTGGCTGGCGGAGAGGAGCGGAGAGCAGGGTGGCTGGCGGAAAGGAGCGGACAGCAGGGTGGCTGGCGGAGAGGAGCAGATAGCAGGGTGGCTGGCGGAGAGGAGCGGATATCAGGGTGGCTGGCGGAGAGAAGCGGATAGCAGGGTGGCTGGCGGAAAGGAGCGGATAGCAGGGTGGCTGGCGGAGAGGAGCGGATAGCAGGGTGGCTAACGGAGAGGAGCGGATAGCAGGGTGGCTGGCGTAGAGGAGCGGATAGCAGGGTGGCTGGCGGAGAGGAGCGGATAGCAGGGTGTCTAACGTAGCGGAGCGGATAGCAGGGTGGCTGGCGGTGAGGAGCGGATAGCAGGGTGGCTAACGGGGAGGAGCGGATAGCCGGGTGGCTGGCGGAGAGGACCGGATAGCAGGGTGGCTGGCGGAGCAGAACGGATAGCAGGGTGGCTGGCGGAGAGGAGGAGATAGCAGGGTGGCTGTCGGAGAGGAGCGGATAGCAGGGTGGCTGGCGGAGAGGAGCGGATAGCAGGGTGGCTGGCGGAGAGGGGCGGACAGCAGGGTGGCTGGCGGAGAGGGGCGGACAGCAGGGTGGCTGGCGGAAAGTTGCGGACAGCAGGGTGGCTGGCGGAGAGCAGCGGATAACAGGGTGGCTGGCGGAGAGGAGCGGATAACAGGGTGGGTGACACAGAGGAGCGGATAGCAGGGTGGCTGGCGGAAAGGAGCGGATAGCAGGGTGGCTGGCGGAGAGGAGCGGACAGCAGGGTGGCTGGCGGAGAGGAGCGGATAGCAGGGTGGCTGGCGGAAAGGAGCGGACAGCAGGGAGGCTGGCGGAATGGAGCGGACAGCAGGGTGGCTGACGGAGAAGAGCGGATAGCAAGGTGGCTAGCGGAGAGGAGCGGATAGCAGGGTGGCTGGCGGAGAGGAGCGGAGAGCAGGGTGGCTGGCGGAGAGGAGCGGAGAGCAGGGTGGCTGGCGGAGAGGAGCGGAGAGCAGGGTGGCTGGCGGAGAGGAGCGGAGAGCAGGGTGGCTGGCGGAGAGGAGCGGAGAGCAGGGTGGCTGGCGGAGAGGAGCGGATAGCAGGGTGGCTGGCGGAGAGGAGCGGATAGCAGGGTGGCTGGCGGAGAGGAGCGGATAGCAGGGTGGCTGGCGGAGAGGAGCGGATAGCAAGTTGGCTGGCAGAGCGGAGCGGATAGCAGGAGTGACTGGCTGAGAGGAGCTGATAGCAGGGTGGGTAACGGAGAGGAGCGGATAGTAGGGTGGCTAACGGAGGAGCGGACAGCAGGAGTGGCTGGCGGAGAGGCGGACAGCAGGGTGGCTGACGGAGAGGAGCGGATAGCAGGGTGGCTGGCGGAGGAGCGGATAGCAGGGTGGCTGGCGGAGAGGAGGAGCGGAGAGCAGAGTGCGTGGCGGAGGGGGCGGACAGCAGGGTGGCTGGCGGAAAGGAGCGGATAGCAGGGTGGCTGGCGGAGAGGAGCGGATAGCAGGGTGGCTGGCGGAGAGGAGCGGATAGCAGGGTGGCTGACGGAGAGGAGCGGATAGCAGGGTGGCTGGAGGAGACGAGCGGATAGCAGGGTGGCTGGCGGAGAGGAGCGGATAGCAGCGTGGCTGGCGGAGAGGAGCGGATAGCAGAGTGGCTGGCGGAGAGGAGCGGATAGCAGAGTGGCTGGCGGAGAGGAGCGGATAGCAGAATGGCTGGCGGAGAAGAGAGGATAGCAGGGTGGCTGGCGGAGAGGAGCGTATAGCGAGGTGGCTGGTGGAGAGGAGCGGATGGCATGGTGGCTAGTGGAGAGGAGCTGATAGCAGGGTGACACAGAGGAGCGGATAGCAAGGTGGGTGACACAGAGGAGCGGACAGCATGGTGTGTGGCGGAAATGAGCGGATAGCAGGGTGGCTGACTAAGAAGAGCGGATAGCAGAGTGGCTGGCGGAGAGGAGCGGATAGCAGGGTGGCTGGCGGAGAGGAGCAGATAGCAGGGTGGCTGGCGGAGAGGAGCGGATAGCAGGGTGGCTGGCGGAGAGGAGCGGATAGCAGGGTGGTTAACAGAGGAAGCGGATAGCAGGGTGGCTGAGCGGAGGAGCGGATAGCAGGCTGGCTGCGGAGGAGGCGGATAGCAGGGTGGCTGGCGGAGGAGCGGATGGTAGGTGGCTGGCGGAGAGGAGCGGAGAGCAGGGTGGCTGCCTGAGAGGAGCGGATAGCAGGGTGGCTGGCGGAGAGGAGCGGATAGCAGGGTGGCTGGCGGAGAGGAGCGGATAGCAGGGTGGCTGGCGGAGAGGAGCGGATAGCAGGGAGGCTGGCGGAGAGGAGCGGATAGCAGAGTGGCTGTCGGAGAGGAGCGGATAGCAGAGTGGCTGGCGGAGAGAGGAGCGGAAAGCAAGTGGCTGGCGGAAGGAGCAGATAGCAAGGTGGCTGGCGGAGAGGAGGATAGCAAGTGGCTGGCGGAGAAGAGCGGATAGCAGAGTGGCTGGAGAGGAAGCGGATAGCAGAGTGGGTAGCGGAGAAGGAGCGGATAGCAAGGTGGCTGGCGGAGAGGCGGATAGCAGAGTGGCTGGCGGAGAGGCGGATAGCAGGGTGGCTGGCGGAGAGGCGGATAGCAGAGTGGCTGGCGGAGAGGAGCGGATAGCAGGGTGGCTGGCGTAGAGGCGGATAGCAGGATGGCTAACGGAGAGGCGGATAGCAGGATGGCTAACGGAGAGGAGCGGATAGCAGGGTGGCTGGCGGAGAGGAGCGGATAGCAGGGTGGCTGGCGGAGCGGAGCGGATAGCAGGGTGGCTGGCGGAGTGGAGCGGATAGCAGGGTGGCTGGCGGAGAGGAGCGGAGAGCAGGGTGGTTAAAGGGGAGGAGCGGATAGCAGGGTGGCTGGCGGAGAGGCGGATAGCAGGGCTGGCTGGCGGACAGGAGGGGATAGCAGGGTGGCTGGCGGAGAGGAGCGGATAGCAGGGTGGCTAACGGAGAGGAGCGGATAGCAGAGTGGCTGGCGGAGAGGAGCGGATAGCAGGGTGGCTGGCGGAGAGGAGCGGATAGCAGGGTGGCTGGCGGAGAGGAGCGGATAGCAGGGTGGCTGGCGGAGAGGAGCAGATAGCAGTGGGTGGCGGAGGAGCGGATAGCGGGGTGGCTGGCGGAGAGGAGCGGATAGCAGAGTTGGTGACACAGAGGCGGATAGCGGGGTGGATGGCGGAGAGGAGGCTGATAGCAGCGAGGCTGGCGGAGAGATGCGGATAGCAGGGTGGCTGACGGAGGAGCGGATATCAGTGTGGGTGACAGAGGAGGCGGATAGCAGAGTGGGTGACACAGAGGAAGATGCAGAGTGGCTGGCGGAGAGGCGGATAGCAGGTGGATGGCGGAGAGAGGCGGATAGCAGGGTGGGTAAAGGGGAGGAGCGGATAGCAGGGTGGCTGGGGGAGAGGCGGATAGCAGGAGTGGCTGGGCGGAGAACGGATAGCAGGGTGGCTGGCGGGAGAGAGGCGGATAGCAGGGTGGCTGGCGGAAGGAAGCGGATAGCAGGGTGGCTGGAGAAGGAGCAGACAGCAGGAGTGGCTGACTGAGAAGGCGGATAGCAGGGTAGCTGGCGGAGAAGGAAGCGGATAGCAGAGGTGGCTGGCGTAGAGAGGCGGATAGCAGGTGGCTGGCGGAGAGGCGGATAGCAGGGTGGCTAGCGGAGAGCGGATAGCAGGTGGCTGGCGGAGAGGAGCGGATAGCAGGGTGGCTGGCGGAGGAGCGGATAGCAGGGTGGCTGCGGAGGCGGATGCAGGGTGGCCTAATGGGAGGAGCGGATAGCAGGTGGCTGGCGGAAGGAGCGGATAGCAGGGTGGCTAAGCGGAAAGAGCGGATAGCAGGGTGGCTAGCGGAGAGGAGCAGATAGCAGGGTGGCTAGCAGAGAAGGTGGATAGCAGGGTGGCTGGCGGAGGTGGAGCGGATAGCAGGGTGGCTGGCGGAGAGGAGCAGATAGCAGGGTGGCTGGCGGAGAGGAGCGGATAGCAGGGTGGCTGGCGGAGAGGAGCGGATAGCAGAGTGACTGGCGGAGAGGAGCGGATAGCAGGGTGGCTGGCGGAGAGGAGCGGATAGCAGGGTGGCTGGCGGAGAGGAGCGGACAGCAGAGTGGCTGGCGGAGAGGAGCGGATAGCAGGGTGGCTGACGGAGAGGGGCGGATAGCAGGGTGGCTGGCGGAGGAAGCGGATAGCAGGTGGCTGGCGGAGAGGAGCGGATAGCAGGGTGGCTGGCGGAGAGGAGCGGATAGCAGGGTGGCTGCGGAAAGGAGCGGATAGCAGGAGTGGCTGGCGGAGAGGAGCGGAGAGCAGGTGGCTGGCGGAGAGGAGCGGATAGCAGAATTAGGTGGAGAGGAGCGGAGAGCAGGGTGGCGGAGAGGAGCGGATAAGCAGGTGGCTGGCGAGAGGAGCGGATAGCAGGGTGGCTGGCGGAAAGAGCGGATGGCAGGTGGCTGTCGGAGAGGGCCGGATAGCGGGGTGGCTGGCGGGAAGGAGAGGATAAGCGAGTTAGCTGGAAAGGAGCGGATAGCAGAGTGGCAAGCGGATAGCAGGGTGGCTGGCGAGAGGAGCGGATAGCAGGGTGGCTGACGGAGAGGAGCGGATAGCAGAGGTGGCTGGCGGAGAGGAGCGGATAAGGGGGTGGCTGGCGGAGAGGAGCGGAGAGCGGGGTGGCTGGCGGAGAGGAGTGGATAGCCAGGTGGCTGGCGGAGAGGAGGCGGATAGCAGGGTGGCTGCAGAGAGGAGCGGATAGCAGGGTGGCTGCCAGAGGAGGCGGATAGCAGAGTGGCTGGCGGAGAGGCGGATAGCAGGGTGGCTGGCGGAGAGGCGGATAGCAGGGTGGCTGGCGGAAAGGCGGATAGCAGGGTGGCTGGCAGAGGAGCGGATAGCAGGGTGGCTGGGCGGAAGGCGGATAGCAGGGTGGCGGAGGAGGCGGATAGCAGGGTGGCTGGAGCTGATAGCAGGCTGGTGACGAAGAGAAGCGGATAGCAGGACGTGGCTGGCGGAGAAGGAGCGGATAGCAAGTGGCTAGCGGAGAGGAAGCGGATAGCAGGGTGGCTGGCTGAAGGAGCGGATAGCAGGAGTGGCTGAGCGGAGAGGAGCGGATAGCAAGGGTGGCTGGTGGAGAGGAGCAGATAGCCAAGTGGCTGACGGTGGAGGAGCGGATAGCAGGTGGCTGGGCGGAGAGGACGGATAGCAGGGTGGATGGGGCAGAGGAGCGGATAGCAGGGTGGCTGGCGGAGAGGAGCGGATAGCAGGGTGGCTGGCGGAGAGGTGCGGATAGCGGGGTGGCTAGTGGACCAACAGCGGATATCAGAGTGGGTGGGGTGAGAAACGTGGACCTCATAGCAGGGTGGCTGACAGAGAGAGCGGATAGCAGGGTGGCTGCCGGAGAGCACCGGATAGCAGGGTGGATGGCGGAGAGGAGCGGACAGCAGTGGTGCGGATGATAGCAGGTGGAATGCAGAGAGAGCGGAGCTAGCAGAGGAAGGAAAGCGGATAGCAGAGTGGCTAAGCGGGAGGAAGCGGATAGCAGGGTGGCTAAGGAGAAGGCGGATAGCAGGAGTGGCTGGCAGGAGAAGCCGGATAGCAGGAGTGGCTAGCGGAGGAGGAAGCGGATAGCAGGGTGGATGCAGGAAGGCGGATAGGTGGTGGCAGAGGGTGGCTAGCGGAGAGAGCGGATAGCAGGGGTGGCTAGCGGAGAGGGAAGCGGATAGCGGGGTGGCTGGCCGGAAGGAGCGGATAAGCAGAAGTGGCGCTATGGAAAGGAGCGGATAGCAGGAGATGGCTGGAGACGAGCGGATAGCAGGGTGGCTGGCGGAGAGGAGCGGATATGAAAGCATGGTGGCTGGCGGAGAGACCCGGATAGCAGGGTGGCTGGCGGAGAGAAGCGGATAGCAGGTGGCTGGGGAGAGGAGGATAGCAGGTGTCATGAGCTGAAGGAAGCGAGATAGCAGGAGTGGCTAGCGGAGAGGAGCGGATAGCAGGGTGGCTAAGCGGAGAAGGAAGCGGATAGCAGGGTGGCTGGCGGAGAGGGAGGCGGATAGCAGGGTGGAATGCGGAGAGGAGCGGATAAGCCAGGGTGGCTGGCGGAGAGAAGCGGATAGCAATGGGCTGGCTTGGAGAGGAAGCGGATAGCAGAGGGTGGCCCTAGCGGAGAAGGTATTAACGATGATTTGATAGCAAGGTGGCTAGCGGAGAGGAGGCGGATAGCAGGTGGCTAAGCGGAGAAGAGGAGGCCGGATAGCAGGGTGGCCTGGCGGAGGAGCGGATAGCAGAGTGGCTGAGCGGAGGAGCGAGATAGCAGAGTGGCTGTCAGCGGAGAGGAGCGGATAGCAGGGTGGCTAGCGGAGGCGGATAGCAGATGGCTGGGGAGGAAGATATAGAGCGGATAGGAGCGACAGGTGGCTCATGGAGGAAGGCGGATAGCAGAGGTGGGTGAAACTGGAGGAGCGGATAGCAGGAGTGGCTAGCGGAGGAAGGAAGCGGATAGCAGGGTGGCTGGCGGAGAGGAGGCGGATAGCAGAGTGGCTGGCGGAAGAGGAGGGATAGCGGGAGTGGCTGACGGAGAGGAGCCGGATAGCAGAGTGGCTGGTGGAGAGGAGCGGATAGCAGGAGTAGCTAGCGGAGAGAGAAGCGGATAGCAGAGTGGCTAGTGGAGAGGAGCGGATAGCAGGATGGAGTGGCGGAGAGGAGCTGAAAGCAGGGTGGCTATGGAGAGGCGGAAGCAGGGTGGCTGACGGAGAGGAGAGAGCGGATAGCAGGGTGGCTGGCTTGAGAGGAGCGGATAGCAGGTGGCTGGCTGAGAGGAGCGATAGCAGAGTGGCTGGCGGAGAGGATGATAGCAGAGTGGCTATGTGACAGAGGAGCCGGATAGCAGGGTGGCTGGCGGAGAGGAGCGAGATATAGGAGTGGCTGGCGGAGAGGAGCGGATAGCAGGGTGGCTATGCAGAGGAGAGACAGCTGGTGGCTGGCGGAGAGGAGCGGATAGAAAGCGTGGCTATGGAGACTGAAGCGGATAGCAGAGTGACTGGGCGGAGATGGATAATGAAGTGGCTAAGCGGAGAGGAGCGGATAGCAGGTGGCTGGGTGAGGAGCGGAGATGTAGGCAGGCGGGCTGTCGGAGAGGAGCAGATAGCAGGGTAGCTGGGGCGCCAGAGTGGCTGGGAAGGAGCGGATAGCAGGTGGCTGGTGGAGGAGGCGGATAGCAGAAGTGGCTGACGGAGAGGAGGCGGATAGCAGGGTGGCTGGCGGAGAGGAGGCGGATAGCAGGTGGCTGACGGAGAGGAAGCGGATAGCAGGGTAAGGAGGAGCGGCTGGCGGAGGAGAGCGGATAGCAGGGTGGAGGAGCCGGATAGCAGGGCGGGCTAACGGAGAGGAGCGGATAGCAGGGTGGCTAGCGGAGAGGAGCGGATAGCAGGGCTGGAAAATGCGGAGAGGAGCGGATAGAGGTGGCTGGGCAGAGAGGAGCGGATAGCAGGGTGGCTGGCGGAGGAGCGGATAGCCAGGAGTGGCTAGGCGGAGGCGGATAGCAGAGTGGCTGGCGGAGACGGAGTGACGGATAGCAGGGACACAGAGGGAGCGGATAGCAGGTGGAATAGGAGAGGAGCTGGATAGCAGGAGTGGATGCTGCGGACAGAAGCGGATAGCAGGGTGAATCTACGGATGAAGAAATGATATGTAAGTGGCTAGCCAGAAGAGCGGATAGCAGGTGGCTGAGATGAGAAAGGCGGATAGCAAGGGCGGGCGGAGTGGCTAAGCAGAGAAGGAAGCGGATAGCAGGGTGGAGAGAAAGGAAGCGGATAGCAGGGTGGCTAACACAGAGGAGAAGCGGATAGCAGAATTAGCTGAAGGAGAAGGAAGCGGATAGCAGGAGTGAAGAACGGAGCTAGACAGCAGGGCACTTGAGAGGAAGCGGATAGCAGAGTGGTCAAGGAGAGGAAAGATGGCAGGAATGGCTGGCTGAGAGGAATGGATAGCAAGGGTGGCTAGCGGAGAGGAGCGGATAGCAGGGTGGCTGCTGAGTGGAGCGGATAGCAGGGTGGCATGGGAGAAGGCGGATAGCAGGATGGCCAGTAGCGGAGGAGCGATAGCAGGGTGGCTGGCGGAAGGAGCGGAGAGCAGGGTGGCTGGCGTGAACGGAGCGGAAGGCAGACAGCAGGTGGCTAACGGAGAAGAGCGGATAGCAGGAGTGGCTGGCGGAAAGGAGCGGATAGCAAGGTGGAGTGGCGGAGAAGATGGATAGCAGGTGCATATGGAGAGAAACGGATAGCAGGGTGGCTGCGGAGAGGAGCGGATAAGTGGAATACGGTGGCTATGAGATAGCGAGCTTGATAGCAGGGTGGCTGGAGAGAAGATAGCAGATGGAGTAGCTGCGGAAGAGAGATAGCAGAGTGGCTAGCGGAGGAGCGGATAGACACAGAGGTGGCGGAGACGACGGATAGCAGGATTGGCTATCGGAGAGGAGCGAGATAGCAGGTGGCTAGCGGAGAGGAGCGGATAGCAGGGTGGCTAGCGGAGTAGAGATAGCAAGGAAGCGGACAGGCGAATAACAGGGTGGCTGGACGGAGGAGCGATAGCAGGTGGCTGGCGGAGAGGAAGCGGATAGCAGGGTGGCTGGCGGAAAGGAGCAGATAGCAGGGTGGCTATGCGGAGGACGGATAGCAGGTGGTATTATGAAAGGATGGACAGCAGGTACATGGCGGAGAGGAGCGGATAGCAGGGTGGATAAGCGGAGAGGAGCGGATATGGACATGGAGAGGAGCGATATAGAGTGGTTGGCGGAGAGGAGGCGGATAGCAGGGTGGCACGGAGAGGAAGCGGATAGCAGAGTGGCTGGCGGAAGGAGCGGATACAGGCATGAATGAGAGGAATTGGCTGAGCACAATGGAGATTAGGATAGCAGAGTGGTTATGAGAGGAGTGACACAGCAGGAAGCGACAGGAGCGGATAGCAGAGGTAATGGGCGGATATGAGAATGTTATGCGCACAGGAAGCTGATAGCAGCCTGCAAGTACCGGGAGAAGGATTTGAAACAGGGTAGCGCAATAAGCGGAGATCGAGCAGACACGCGATAGCAGGGTTTGGAGGGCGGATATCACGAAGAATGGACAGCAAGCGTGGCTGGAGATGGCGGATAGGCAAATTAGCTAGCGGAGAAGCAGATAGCAGAGTGGCTATGGAGAGGAGCGGATAGCAGGCGCGATAGCAGGGTGGAATGCGGAGGAGCGGAGAAGGCAGGCGGATAGGAGGGTGGCGCGGCGGAGAGGAACTAGATGATGCGGGGGAGGATGGCACTGGCGATAGGTAGGCTTGATAGCAGGAGTGGCCAGGAGAGGAGCGGATAGGGGGTGGCTAAGCGGAGAAGGAGCGGATAGCAGGGTGGCTGGCGCAGAGGAGCGGATGCAGATGGTGGCATGCGGAGAAAGGCGGATAGCAGGGTGGAATGCTGGAGAGGAGGATAGCAGGGAGGCATGCGGAGAGGAGCGGACAGCAGAGTGGCTGCGGAGAGGAGCAGATAGCAGGAGTGGCTGGCGGAGAGGATGGATAGCAAGATTGGCTGAGCGGAAGGAGCGGATAGCAGGGTGGAGTGACGGAAGGAAGCGGATAGCAGAGTGGCTTGGCGGAGAGGAGGCGGATAGCAGGGTGGCTGGCGGAGAGGAGCGGATAGCAGGTGGCAGGCGGAGAGGAGCGGATAGCAGGGTGGCTGGAGAGGAGGCGGATGTGCAGAGTGGCTAGCGGAGAAGGAGCGGATAGCAGAGTGGCTGGCGGAGAGGCGGATAGCAAGGTGGCTGGCGGAGAGGCGGATAGAGGTGGGGGACGGAGAGGAGGCGGATAGCAGGGTGGCTGGCGGAGAAGAGCGGATAGCAGAGTGGCTGGGCGGAGGAGAGCGATAGCAGAGTGGCTGGCGAGAGGAGGCGGATAGCAGAGTGGCTAGCGGAGAGGAGGCGGATAGCAAGTGGCTGGCGGAGGCGCGATAGCAGAGGTGGCTGGCGGAGAGGAGCGGATAGCAGGAGTGGCTAAGCGGAAAGGAAGCGGATAGCGGGGTGGAATGTAGCGGAGGAGAGAGGATAGCAGGGTGGCTGGCGAGAAGGATGGATAGCAGGGTGGCTGGCGGAGAGGCGGATAGCAGGAGTGGCTAGGCGGAGAGGAGCGGATAGCAGGGTGGCTGGCTGAAGGAGCTGGATAGCAGGGTGGCTGGCGGAGAGGAGAGCGGATAGCAGTGGAGCGGAGAGGAGCGGATAGCAGAGTGGCTGGCAGAGAGGAGGCGGATAGCAGAGTGGCTGGGAGAGGAGCGGATAGTAGAGTGGCTGGCGGAGAGGATCAGAGAGCAGAGTGGCTGGCGGAGAGAAGCGGATAGCAGAGTGGCTAGCGGAGAGCGGATAGCAGGTGGCTGGCTGGAAGAGAGAAGCGGATAGCAGGGTGGCTAAGCGGAGAGGAGCGGATAGCAGGTGGAGTGACAGAGGAGCGGATAGCAAGTGGCTGACACAAGAGAGGAGCGGATAGCAGGGTGGCTGGCGGAGAGGCGGATAACGAAGTGGCTAGCTGAGAGGAGAAGCGGATCGAATAATACGGCGGGAGTGGATATACCTGCGAAGGAAGGCGGATAGCAGAGGTGGCTAGCGGAAGAAGCGGATAGCAGAATTGGCTGGCGGGGAGCGGATAGCAAGTGTGGCTGGCGGAGAGAGCGAATGAGATAACAAGGCTAGAAGCGGAAGGAGCGGATAGCAGGGTGGCTGGCAGAGCAGGCGGACAACAGCGTGGCTAGCAGAGGCATGGAAAAGACGGATAGCAAGGTGGCTGGCGGAAGGAGAGGATAGCAAGTGGGTGACACGGAGGAGCGGATAGCAGACACTGGCAGAGAAGGAGGCGGAGAGCAAGTGGCTGGCGGAGAGCGGATAGCAGGGTGGCTGGCGGAAGGAGGCGGATAGAAATCGGTGGCTGGAATACGGAGAGGCGGATAACAGAGTGGCTGACGGAGGAAGGAGCGGATAGCAGAGTGGCTAGGCGGAGAAGGATAGCAGGGTGGCTGGCGGAGAAGGCGGATAGCAGGTAGCACAGCAGAAGAGCAGATAGCAAGTAGCTAGCGGAAGGAATGGATAGCAGGGTGGCTGGCAGAGAGCGGAAGGAGGGGTGGAAAGCGGATAAGAGTGGCTAAATGCCTGGCGGAAGGCGGATAGCAGGGTGGCTGAAAGCGGAAAGGAGATGGATAACCCAAGTGCCTGGGAATGCGGAAAGGCCGGATAGCAGGAGTGGCTGGCAGAGAAGGAGAGGATAGCAAGTGGCTAGCCTTGGAGGCGGATAGCAGGGTGGCTGGCCTTGAAGAGCGGATAGCAGGGTGGCTGCGGAGAGGAGCGGATAGCAGGGTGGCTGGCGGAGGAGGCGGATGCAGGGTAGCTGTGAGAGGAGCGGATAGCAGAGTGGCTGCGGAAGGAGGGATAGCAGAGGTGGCTGTCGGAGGAGCGGATATACCAGTGGCTAGCGAGCAAGCGGATAGCAGGGTGGCTGGCGGAAGGAGGCGGATAGCAGGGTGGGTGGCGGAGAGGAGCGGATAGCAGAGTGGCTAAAGCGGAAAGGGGCGGATAGCAGGTGGAATGCGGAGGAGCGGATAGCAAGTGGCTGAGGGAGAGGAGCGGATAGCAGGGTGGCTGGAGAATGGGCGGATAGCAGGGTGGCTGGCGGAGGGGCGGATAGCAGGGTGTGGCGGAGAGGCGGATAGCAAGGGTGGCTGGCGGAAAGGCCGAATAGCAGAGTGGCTAGCGGAGGAGCGAGCGGATAGCAGGAGTGGCTGGCGGAGAAGGAGGCGGATAGCAGGGTGGAGCACTGAGGAGGCGGATAGCAGGGTGGCTGCGGAGAGGAGCGGATAGCAGGGTGGCTGGCGGAGAGGGAGCGGATAGCAAGTGGCTAGCGGAGAAGGAGCGGATAGCAGAGTGGCCTAGGAAGGCGGATAGCAAGGTGGAGGTGAAACAGGAGTGGCTAGCGGAAGGCGGACAGGGTGGCTTCATGCGGAGAGGAGCGGATAGCAGAGTGGCTAGCGGAGACGGATAACAGGTGGCTAGCCGGAAGGAGCCGGATAGAGGTGGCACAGAGGAGCAGATAGCAGGAGTGGCTGGCGGAGAGCGGATAGCAGGGTGGCTGACGGAGAGGCGGATAGCAGGAGTGGCTAACCTGAGAAGCGGATAGCAGAGTGGCTACGGAGAAGGCGGATAGCAGGGTGGCTGGCAGAAGGAGCGGATAGCAAAGTGGCTGAAGCGGAAGGATAGCAGGGTGGCTGACACAGAAGGAGCCAATAGGGTGGAGTGACACAGAGGAGAGGAGCGGATAGCAAAGCTGCGGAGAAGGAGCGGATAGCAGGGTGGCTGGCGGAGAGGCGGATAGCAAGGGTGAAGCTGCGGAGAAGGAGCGGATAGCAGGGTGGCTGGCGGAGAAGGAGGCGGATAGCAGGGTGGCTGGAGAGGAAGGCCCGGATAGCAGAGTGGCTGGCGGAGAGGCGGATAGCAGGAGTGGCTAGCGGAGAGGAAGCGGATAGTAGCAAATTGGCTGGCAGCGGAGAGGAGCGGATAGCAGAGTGGCTGGCGGAGAGGAGCGGATAGCAGAGTGGAATGCGGAGAGGAGCGGATAGCAGGGTGGCTGGCGGAGCGGATAGCAGGGAGTGGCTGGCGGAGAGGAAGCGGATAGCAAGGTGGCTGGCGGAAGGAGCGGATAGCAGGTAGCTGGCGGAGAAGGCGGATAGCAGGATGGCTGGGAGAAGGCGGATAGCGAGGTGGCTGGCGGAGAGGAGCGGATAGCAGAGGGTGGCTAGCGGAGAAGGAGGCGGATAGCAGGGTGGCTACCAGAAGGCGAGATAGCAAGAAGCAGGCGAATAGCAAGTGCCTGGCGGAGAGGAGCGGATAGCAGTGGCTGGCGGAGAAGAGCGGATAGCAGGAGTAGCTAGGAGAGGAGGCGAGATAGCAAGTGGTGACTGCGAAGGAAGCGGATAGCAGGGTGGCTGGCGGAAAGGCGGATAGCAGTAGCTGGCGAAGGCAGATAGCAGGTGGCTAACCTGAGAGGCCGGATAGGCGCTGCACAGAGGCCGGATAGCAAGGCAGCTGGGAGGAAAGGCCCGGATAGCAGAGTGGCTAGCGGAGAAGGAGGCGGATAGCAGAGGTGGCTGGCGGAGAGGAGCGGATAGCAGAGTGGCTGGCGGAGAGGAGCGGATAGCAAGTGGCAGCGGCGGAGAAGGCGGATAGCAGAGTGGCTGAGAGGAGAAGGAGCGGATAGCAGAGTGGAGAGCGGAAGGAGCGGATAGCAGTGGCTAGCGGAGAAGGAGAGCGGATAGCAGGGTGTCTGGCGGAGGGAAGGAGCGGATAGCAGGGTGGCTGGCAGAGAGCGGATAGCAGGTGGAAATGCGGAGAGGAGCGGATAGCAGGGTGGCTGGGGGAAAGGAGCGGATAGCAGGGTGGCTGGGGGAAAGGAGCGGATAGCAGGGTGGCTGGCGGAGAAGGGCGGATAGCAGAGTCGCTGGCGGAGAGGAGCGGATAGGAGGGTGGCTGGCGGAGAGGAGCGGATAGCAGGGTGGCTGGCGGAGAGGAGCGGATAGCAGAGTGGCTGGCGGAGAGGAGCGGATAGCAGGGTGGAATAGCGGAGAAGAGGCGGATAGCAAGTGGCTGCGGAGAGGAGCGGATAGCAGGAGTGGGCAGTGGCTGACAGGAAGCGGATAGCAGGAGTGGCTGGCGGAAGGCGGATAGCAGGGTGGCTGGCGGAAGGCGGATAGCAGGGTGGCTGGCGGAGAAGAGGCGGATAGCAGAGTGGCTGGCGGAGAAGGAGCGGATAGCAGTGGCTAGCGGAGAGGAGGCGGATAGCAGGGTGGCTGGCGGAGAAGGAAGCGGATAGCAAGGGTGGCTAGCGGAGAAGGCGGATAGCAGGGTGGCGGAGAAAGCGGATAGCAGGGTGGCTGGCGGAGAAGGAGGCGGATAGCAGGAGTGGCTGACGGAGAAGGAGCGGATAGCAGGGTGGCTGGCGGAAGGCGGATAGCAGCAGGTGGCTGCGGAAGGAAGCGGATAGCAGGGTGGCTGGCGGAGGAGGCGGATAGCAGGGTGGCTAGCGGAGAGGAGCGGATAGCAGAGGTGGCAGATAGGCGGAAAGGAGCGGATGCAGGTGGCTAAGGCGGATAGCAGGTGGCTAGCGGAGAGAGCGGATAGCAGGTGGCTAGCGGAATTGGAAGGCGGATATCAGAGTGGCTGGCGGAGAGGAGTGGATAGCAGAGTGGCTGGCAGAGAGCGGAGACAGGAGAAATGCTGGAGAGAAGCGGATAACAAGGTGGCTGCGGAAGGAGCGGATAGCAGAATTGGCTGACACAGAGGAAGCGGATAAGCAGATAGTAGCTAGCGGAAAGGCGGATAACGAGAGTGGCCTGTGGAGCGGAAGGCGGATAGCAGAATGAAGGCATGGAATGAAGCCGGAGGCACAGCGGAAGAGCATAGGCCCAGATAGAGTGGCTGGAGAGAAGGGCGGATAGCAAGAGTGGCTGGCGGAGAGAAGGCGGATAGCAGAGGTGGTAGAGAGAAGGCGGATAGCAGGGTGGCTGGCGGAGAGGAGGCGGATAGCAGGGTGGCTGGCGGAAGGAAGCGGATAGCCCAGGGTGGCTGGCTAGAGAAGGCGGATAGCAGGGTGCTGGCGGAGAGGCGGATAGCAGGATGGCTAGCGGAAGGAAGCGGATAGCAGAGGCTAAAGCGGAAAGGAGCGGATAGCAGAGTGGCTGGCAGAGGAGCGAGATAGCAGGGTGGCTAGCGGAAAGGCTTGAGATAGCAGGTGGCTGGCGGAGAGAAGCCGGATAGCAGAGTGGCTGGCGGAGGAAGGCGGATAGCAGAGTGGATGCTGGCGGAGAAGGAAGCGGATAGCAGGAGTGGCTGGCGGAGAGAAGGCGGATAGCAAGGTGGCTAGCGGAGGAGGCGGATAGCAGGTAGGATAGCAGTGGAATGCGGAGAGGAAGGCGGATAGCAGAGTGGCTGGCGAGAGAGCGGATAGCAGTAAGCTGCGGAGAGCGGCGGATAGCAGGTGGAATGGCAGAGGAAGGCGGATAGCAGAGGGTGGCTGGCAGAGAAGGAAGCGGATACTTAGGTAGCTGGCTAGCGGAGAAGGCTGGCCAGATAGCAGAGTGGCTAGCGGAAAGAAGCGGATAGCAAAGTAGCTGGGAGAGGAGCGGATAGCAAGTGGCAAGCGGAGAGCGGATAGCAGAGTGGCTGGCGGAGAAGGCGGATAGCAGGTGCTGGCGAGGAAGGCGGATACTTGGTGGCGTGAAGAGGCGGATATAGGTGATCATGCGGAAGGCGGATAGCAGGTGGAATACGGAGAGGAGCGGATAGCAGTGGGTAGCTGCGGAAGGCGGATAAGAGTGGCTGGCGGAGAGGCGGATAGCAAGTGGCTGGCGGAGGCGGATAGCAGGAGTGGCTGGCGGAGAGGAGCGGATGGCAGGGTGGCTGTGGAGAGAGGCGGATAGCAGGGTGGCTGGCGGAGAGGCGGATAGCAGAGTGGCTGCGGAGAATAGCAGAGTGGCTGGCGGAGAAGGAAGCGGATAGCAGAAGTGGCTAGTGAGAGAGGAAGCGGATAGCAGGTGGAATCGCCCAGGAAAAGCGGATAGCAGTGTTTGAGAGAAGGCGGATAGCAGTTAGAGTATAGCTGGGAGAGGAGGCGGATAGCAAGTGGCTGGCAGAAGAGGAGCAGATAGCAGGGTGGCTGGCGGAGGAGCGGATAGCAGGGTAGCTGGAGGAAGGAGCGGATAGCAGAGTGGCTAGCGGAGGAGCGGATAGCGGTGGAAGGCAGAAGGAAGCGGATAGGGTGGCTGCGAAGAAGAGGAGCAGATAGCAAGTGGCGCTGAGCGAAGGAGGCGGATAGCAGGGTGGCCAGCCAGGAAAGGAGCGGATAGCAAGTGCTGGCTGCGGAGAGGAGAAACTTGGCGGATGAATACGGAGGAGCGGATAGCAGGGTGGAGGAAGCGGATAGCAGGGTGGGTGACGGAGAGGAAGCGGATAGCAAGTGGCTAGCGGAGAGAGGCGGATAGCAGGTGGCCTAGCGGAGGAAGGAGCGGATAGCAAGGGTGGCTAGCGGAGGAAGGCGGATAGCAGAGTGGCTGTAGCGGAGGAAGCGGATAGCAGAGGTGGCTAGCGGAGAAGGCGGATAGCAGGGTGGCTGGGCGGAAGGCGGATAGCAGGGTGGAATCGGAAGGCGAGATAGGAAGTGGAAAGGCGGATAGCAGGGGAGCGGATAGCAGGGTGGCTAGCGGAAGGCGATAGAAGAGTGGCGCGGAGAAGGAGCGGATAGCAGGAGTGGCTGGCGGAGAGAAGGCGGATAGGCAGGTGGCTGGCGGAGGAGCGGATAGCAGAAGTGGCTGGCGGAAGGAGCGGATAACAGGGAGCTGGCTGAGCAGGAAGGAGGCGGATAGCAGGGTGGCTATGCGGAGAAGGCGGATAGCAAGTGGCTGGCGGAGAAGGAAGCGAATAGCAAATGGAATGCTTGGAGGAAGGCGGATAGCAAGGAATCAGGGGGAGATAGCAGAGTGGAATACGGAGAAGGAGCGGATAGCAAGTGGCTAGCGAGGAAGGCGGATAACAAGTGGCTGGCGGAGAGAGCGGATAGCAGAAGTGGCTGGCGGAGAGGAAGCGGCGGATAGCAGGGTGGAATGCGGAGAGAGGGCGGATAGCAGGAGTGGCTAGCGGAGAAGGAGCGGATAGCAGGGTGGCTGAGGAGGAGGCGGATAGCAAGTGGCTGGAAGCGGATAGCAGGGTGGCTGGCGGAGAGAGCGGATAGCAGAGTGGCTAGCGGAGAAGGCGGATAGCAAGTAGTGCATGGAGTGGCTAGCGGAGAAGGAGAAGGAGGCGGATAGCAGGGTGCTGGAGAGAAGGAAGCGGATAGCAGTGGCTGGCGGAGAAGGAAGCGGACAGGAGTGGCTGGCGAAGGCGAGCAGATAGCAGGGTGGCTGGCGGAGAGGAAGCGGATAGCAGAGTGGCCTTGGAGAGGAGGCGGATAGCAGGGTGGCTTGCAGAAGGCGGATGCGGGTAGCAAGTGGAATGCGGAGAGGAGCGGATAGCAGGTGGCTGTGGAGAGGAAGCGGATAGCAGAGGTGAATACGGAGATAGCGCTAGCGGAGAAAGTGGGGAGGCGGATAGCAGGGTGGCTGGCGGAGGAAGGAGCGGATAGCAAGTTGTGGCTGAAGCGGCGGATAGCAGGGTGGCTAGCGGAGAAGGAGCGGATAGCAGGTAGCTGAGCGGAGGAAGGAGGAAGCGGATAGCAAAGGAGTGGCTAGCGGAGAAGGCGGATAGCAGATTGGCTGAAGCGGAGAGGAGCGAATAAGCGCAGTAGCTAAGCGGAGAGGAGCGGATAGCAGGGTGGCTAGCGGAGAGGCGGATAGCAGAGTGGCTGTGGCGGAAGAGCGGATAGCAGGTGGAATGGCAGAGGAGGCGAGATAGCAGGGTGGCTGGCGGAGAGGAAGCGGATACTGGGTGGAATACGGAGGCGCATAGCAGAGTGGCTGGATGAGGAAGCGGATAGCAGGAGTGGCTGGCGAGAAGAGCGGATAGCAGGGTGGCTGGCGGAGAAGGAGGCGGATAGCAGTGGCTGCCGGAGAAGGAGAAGCGGATAGCAGGGGTGGCTGGCGGAGAGGAGAAGCGGATAGCAGGGTGGCTGGCGGAGAAGGCGGATAGCAGGGTGGCTGGCGGAGAGGAGGCGGATAGCAGAAGGCTGAAGCGGAAGAGAAGCGGATAGCAGAAGTGGCGAAGCGGATAGGAGGAAGCGGATAGCAGGTGGCTAGCGGAGAAGGAGCGAGATAGCAGGGTGGCTGGAGGAGAGGAGGCGGATAGCAAGGTGGCTGGGCGGAGAGGAAGCGGATAGCAGAGTGGAATGGCGGAGAGGAGCGGATAGCAGGGTGGCTAGCGGAGGAAGGCGGATGCAGAGTGGCTAGCGGAGGAGCGGATAGCAGAGTGGCTGGCGGAGGCGGATAGCAAGTGGCTAGCGGAGAAGGCGGATAGCAGAGTGGCTAGCGGAGAAGGAGGCGGATAGCAGAGTGGCTGGCGGAGAAGGACGGATAGCAGAGTGGCTGGCGGAGAAGAGCGGATAGCAGGGTGAATGCGGAAGGAGGCGGATAGCAGGGTGGCTGGCGGAGAGGAGGCGGATAGCAGGGTGGCTGGCTGACGGAGAAGGATAGCGGATGGGTGGCTAAGCGGAAGAGGAGAGCGGATAGCAGAGTGGCTGAAGCGGAGAGGCGGAAATAGCAGAGTGGCTAGCGAAGGCGGAGGATAGCAGGGTGGCTGGGCGGAGAAGGAGCGGATAGCAGGGTGGCTGGCGGAGAAGGCGGATAGCAGGGTGGCTGCGGAGGGAAGACCCGGATAGCAGAGTGGCTGGCGGAGAAGGCGGATAGCAGAGTGGCTGGCGGAAGGAGCGGATAGCAGGTGGCTGCGAGAGGCGGATAGCAGGAGTGGCTGGCGGAGAGGAAGCGGATAGCAGGGTGGCTAGCGGAGGAAGGCGGATAGCAAGTGGCTGGAGCGGAGGCGGATAGCAGGAGGCTGGCGGAGAAGGCGGATAGCAGGGTGGCTGGCGGAGAGGAAGCGGATAGCAGAGTGGCTGGCGGAGAAGAAGCGGATAGCAGAGAGTGGCTGGCGGAGAAGGAAGCGGAGAGATGCGGAGAGCGGATAGCAGAGTGGCTGGCGGAGAAGGAGCGGATAGCAGAGTGGCTGCGGAAGAGCGGATAGCAGAGTGGCTAGCGGAGAGGAGGCGGATAGCAGGAGTGGCTGGCGGAGGAGGCGGATAGCAGGTGGCTGGCGGAAGGAGCGGATAGCAAGTGGCTGGCGGAGAGAGCGGATAGCAAGTGGCTGGCGGAGAGGAGCGGATAGCAGGGTGGCTGGCGGAGAAAGGCGGATAGCAGAGTGGCTGGAGGAGGAGGCGGATAGCAGAGGCTGGAAGCGGAGAGGCGGATAGCAAGGGTGGCTGCGGAGAGGAGGCGGATAGCAGGGTGGCTAGCGGAGAAGGAGCGGATAGCAGGGTGGCTGATGCGAGAAGGCGGATAGCAGGGTGGCTGGCGGAGGCGGATAGCAGTGGCTGGCGGAGCGGATAGCAAGAGTGGCTGGCGGAGAGGAAGCGGATAGCAGGTGGCTGAAGGAAGGCAAGCGGAGGCGGATAGCAGTGGCTGAGAGGAAGCGGAGAAGCGGATAGCAGTGGCTGGCGGAAGGAAGCGGATAGCAGAGTGGCTGGCGGAGAAGGCGGATAGCAGGGTGGCTACGGAGAGGGGCGGATAGCAGAGTGGAGGCGGATGCGGAAGGAGGCGGATAGCAGAGTGGCTACGGAGATGAGCGAGATCAGAGTGGTTGGCAGAGAGGAGCGGATAGCAGGGTGGAATGCGAAGGAAGGCGGATAGCAGGAGTGGCTGGCGGAAGGAGGATAGCAGAGTGGCTGGCGGAGAGGAGCGGATAGCAGGAGTGGCTAGCGGAGAGGAGGCGGATAGCAGGGTGGCTAGCGGAGAGGAGCGGATAGCAGAGTGGCTGGCGGAGAAGGCGGATAGCAGGGTGGCTAGCGGAAAAGCGGATAGCAGTGTGGAGCTGAGAAGGCGGATAGCAAAGGTGGCTGGGCGGAAGGAGGCGGATAGCAGGGCTGGCTGAGAAGGCGGATAGCAGAGTGGCTGGCGGAGAGGCGGATAGCAGGGTGGCTGGCGGAGAGGCGGATAGCAAGGTGGCTGGCGGAAGGCGGATAGCAGGGTGGAATGCGGAAGGCGGATAGCAGGGTGGAAGCGGAGAAGGAGCGGATAGCAGGGTGGCTGGCGGAGAGAGGCGGATAGCAGGGTGGCTGGCGGAAGGAGCGGATAGCAGTGGCTGAGCGGAGAGGAGCGGATAGCAGGGTGGCTGGCGGAGAGGAGCGGATAGCAGGGTGGCTGGGAGAAGGAAGCGGATAAACTGGCGGAATGGAAGGCGGATAGCAGAGTTGGCGGAGAGGAGAGCGGATAGGAGGTGGAATACGGAGAAAGCGGATAGCAGGGTGGCTGGCGGAGGAGGAGCGGATGGCGAGTGGCTGGGCGGAAGAGGAAGCGGATAGCAGGAGTGGCTGAACG